>NC_051390.1:27454124-27531972 GCF_015228065.2 Penaeus monodon
CGTTGTGCTGGTAAAGAGATTATGCAAGATGCTTGCAACACGGCTACAGGAGAGCCTGCTGGCAATCCCACCACCACGGTAAGCACCGGGTGTCAGAGAAGCAAATGAGACAGCCATAAAAAGCTGACACAGGCCAGGCCATAAGTGAAAGGCCCAGGCGAAGCCAGAACTTCGCAAATCTCATAGCCAGCCTAGGATTCGTGCCGTGATTCCACACCGTATACATCCCTTGGCCGTCTTCTGCGAAGTGCTTGTGCTATATTCTGTGATATATTTTCGTGACCAAGAATAAAGGTTAAACCGCCATAGACTTTGCTTCAGCCCATATTGTGGCGGCAGCAGTGGTCTCTTCACTTCACAACAGAGACCCCACCCTCCGAAGAAGCAGCAAATATAGAATATAAGAAACGCTCTCATGCTACTTCCACCCCGTCGTTCTGACCCCGCCCCCTGTCGTCCGTAACCCCACATACCCCACGCGAAGAAGACCAGCAGCTCCTGCAACCAAGGCGAAGGAGTATCTTGCAAAATCTAGGGATGAGATACTCTCATACCAACATAATATTGCACGTACAAAGTCAGTAGGTGTCGGCGCCCTCTTATTTCGAAAGATACACACCAGTGACTCTGTGTACGAAACATGCCCCTCGCTTTGATGGTCCTTATAGGGTAGTGCAAGTCAAAAACAACAACATACTATACACCTGACAATACCTCAGATTAATTCTCACAATACATACAAACTCTACGGCAATATACTTCCAGCTTTCCTTACATGCTTGCTTGCACTGCGTCTATCGTTTCTGATGCTCGTTCTGTTGCTACTAGTACTGGTGTCGCCCTTGCCATGCTGACTCATTCGGTCTACCGGATAGGTTATGTGCCGTGCCCAGTGCATTAATCGAAAATCTAGGCACAGTGTTCCCGATAGCTAATGACATTGAAGTTAGGGTCTCTCTTCGCCCCCTCACTGATATTTCTAGCCTAATCATCCACCACCTTAATGAAATTCTTAGGTTCCGTAAAGAAATAGCTAAGGATAACTTATCACACAATCAGTTCTTCCTTCTCAACAGAGCTATCAACTCCACAGTGTTTACCTTACAACAATTCGTCATCCACAAACCTCGATCACGCCGTGAATTAGTAAACCTCGTAGGGAAGGTAGCACATTCACTTTTCGGTATCGTCGACGACGACACACTAACTTCTACATTTTCCGAGTATCAGTCGACCTTATCTACAATAAGCAAGCGATTTGATACCCCTATTCACGCGATTAACGCTATTTCTGATAACATTCACCAACTACAGGATGCCTATAAAAACATCTCGTATACATACGGCATTCTTAAAACTAAGATCAACAACGCTAGCCACTTCACAGAGCTTGCGTTCAATGCCGTTTCCTATCAGGTAATTGCGAACACTATTACTCAGTATATTCATACATTCGTTGATAACCTCATTGAGGCTTCAAAGGGGGCCGTTTCTTAGTCACATAACCCTCAGGACATCGACCCTATCCTCCAGCAAGCCATCTCCAACAACCTTATTCACCCTTACAGACCGTGTTCCCTTCTATTCTGCTCTTAAGTCCTTCCTCACAATTTCCGGCCTGTCGGTCTTAATTCCTATGGCAGCTCTAACTTCCTTCACCGCTTACTATATTCATCCTTTCCCTCACAAAACAAATAACACGTTTTATATACTAAAGTACTCAATTATTCTCTAGTCACCCCAGGGCCGCCTAGTAACCACCCCCACTGAATTTCATGAAGGCCCCCACCGAGGCATTACCTCGTGTATTCGTGTGCAATTCGCACCTATAGTCACTTTTCAGCAATGACTGCTCAGATGCAATCGTTACCAGTTACAACATAGTTAATCAGTGTTCTTTCGATATTATCAGATCATCGCCACGTCCATACCTTTCGGCGACATTTCTGTCATTGCCACAGCCAAGTGCAGTGAGCTTATGCCAGACATTCTGCTTACTGGAACCTATGTTCTTCCCACTTCCTGCGAAATTTCAACAACGTCGTTGTTCGTTTCTGCTTAACATTCCCTTGTAACATATATATCCGTCCATGTCCTTAACTTTAGCCCCATGATACTGGATTTTCCGGTTTTCAACATCACTATCACCGATATTAGCACGTCGCACATTAACAGGATTCGAGAACTTTCCTTAACTTTCCTTCCTTTGACTTAAACACTATATATTACTACCCAGTATATGTAACTGGAACTGGCATGGCAATCATGGGATTATTGCTCCTGATGTGTTATGTAATATCTTACCGTCATGTACAAAAAAAGAGACTGAGGTCACATACATACACATCCACAGAAATGGCTCCCCTTGGTGGTAATAATACAAGGTACCCCTAGGTTATGCCCTGCAGCAGCATAGGTTGCCGACACTTGACTTGATAGTTTAAGTTTACCGTATTTTTAGCTTATCTAGACGTCCGTTACTTACCCTCTCCCATCCCACCTTCGTCCCCTGTGCACCATTGTTCATCCATACACTTGCCATGTACCGGGCACCAATAGCAAGATATCATAAGCGAATGAGCGGCGGAGCGGCGGGGCAAGCCAGCCCTGTCATTCCTGACGTCGACCCCAGGAACGCAGTCTCGATGAAATCCGTCCACCGGATTTTAAAAAAAAAAAAAAATTTTTGAGAGGTGTATTATCTACCGGTTTGCGCACCTAGGCCGACCACGCGACCACGTCCGGTCAGCAGTCTGGCATTCGATTGTGTGCCATCGCTTTCAATTACGCTTTGTAATGCATATAGTTTGCTCTGGTGCAGTCTTCTGTCGTAATGGCTGATTAACATTGTCACGTTATGGTAACCCAGTTTAAATATCCTGATTTTAATGATGTGTACGTACTTACTATTAGTCTCAGTTTTGTGGCTATGCCTTAGCAAATCTTCCTGAGGGACTAAAGTGAATACTCCTGCGTGACTAGATGTCATTGTTATTTGGTGAGGCTTGTTCTTTTTCTAATCTTTCGTACTTTGAAAGTCATTTTTCCTATGTTGGATATATGGTGATTATTATCTTTATTTTTACCGCTGATATTCGTATCTACGAAGTTGATATTATTCGAAATGAACATTGGGGTACATTATGAAACTTATTAAGTCACGTATATGACCTAGTATTCCTATTTTGTCCATTGTTCTGCTCTTTCTGCACTTCGATAACGTGTGGGCCCTTTTAGTTTAAAGCTCTAAAGCATGAATGGTCCAGTTTTACACTTTTTCTACAACATTGTGAGACGTATTGGGTGAGTATTTCCATTTTGGGTTTTGAATATCACTTCATACATTCACGAATCATTCTCATCTTATGGTAGCACTATCACATCGTAATTATTTAGCATCTTATTATCACTTGACCTAACCCCACGACACCTCTCTTACTCATTTCCAGATACTAGCCACCACTATAGATATATATATGTATATAGATATATATAAGTATATAATCTCTGAATTTATATATAATATAATTGAGTTATATATATATAAAAGATTATATGATAATATATATGCATGTATGTAATAGATAATAATATTTGTTATGTATATATAGATATATAATATATCTAGTATAATGTGTGTGTATGTTTTCAAACATCTACTATCTATCCTATTCTACTTACTCTATCTATCTACTACTATCTATCTGTCTATCTATCTATCTATCTATCTATCTATATATAATATAAGAGATTATATATTATAATATACACATATACAGTGTACATTGTATATATACATATCATACAGATATATGCGTAAAATGGGACAGATATATATTTAATAGATAAAATATGTGTATACCAGCACACACACACAACACAACTACCCACACCACACACACATTATATATATAAATATATATAGATTTTAAATATATATTATGTATATATTATATATAAGTCATATTAATATATAATAATCATGTATATATATATATAATAGCTGAATATATAGTATATACATAATAATATACATATGTATATATTAATATATATATACATGATATTTATTATTTATACTAGTAATATATATATGCAGAATATATACATACATATATATATAGTATCTATAATATATATATATAGTAATATAATATTATTATATTTGTATATAGATTATAGTTATAGAACGGTATATATATTCTATGAATTTTTTAAAAAAAAAGAATTTAAAATTAAATTAAAAAAATATTATAATATAAGATTTATATATATGTACTCATGTGTAGTCTACTCTATGAACTACAATATATATATATTGTATTATATAATATATATATATCTATATATATATAACTATATATACATATGTACATATATAGACAATAGAATATTTAAGAGAGAAATTAGTATACATCACACATACCCACAACACACACACACACACACACTACACACCACACACCACACATGACAGCACACACACACACATCATATATATATATATAATTACATATTATATATATATAATATTATATATATATATATAATACTATATATCATTGATATATATATATATATAATATATATATATATAGATATATTAATATATATATAATATGACTATAAAATATATAATATAAATAATATAGTCATTGTAGTAAGAGAGAGTTAATATATACTTATAATATATATATATAGTATATATTTATTATATTATGTCAGTACTATATATATATAATATGTGTATATATATATATTATACTATAATTATAATGACAATATAATATATACTATATATATATATTATAATAGACTAGTATAATATATATAATATATTAAGATAGTACATATATATATAAGATATATATATATATATATTTTATTTTTTATTTATGTATAGGTTTATTATATGTATATATATACTGACATGTATAATTATATATCATACATATATATGATGTGTGTGTATATAGATTAAATATATATATATATAATATATATATATATTATATCAGTAGTAAACTATACATATATGTATGATATACGTATTATAATATATATATTATATATATAATATAGTATAAATATATATCATAATATATACATATGTATTAATACATATATATAATATATATATATCAACTAATATATGCTATGATATATATATATATATATAATAATTTATGCACAACACACACACGAACACACACACACACACACACACACACACACACACACACACACACGACACACAGACAGGCACACACCCATATATATATATATAATACATATTATATATATATTATATTATATATATATATAATTGTATTATATATATATATATAGAAAAACTATAATAGATATATATCATTATTTACAATATATATACATATATATAATGATAATATATATTATAATATATATATATATAGTATAATATATATAAAATGAATATGCGTGTGTGTGTGTGTGTGGTGTTTGTGTGTGTGTGTGTGTGTGGGTGTGTGTATTGTGTCGTGTGTTGTGTGTGGTATGTGTGTGTGTATATAATGTGTATATATATGATATAATAATATAGTATATATATATATATATATATATATAAAGTTGATAATATATATATGATTATATATGGCACACACACACACAACACACACCACACACACATATAAATATATAATATTATATATATAGTTTATATATATAATATATATAGATATATATATATATATATATAATAATATGAAACAACCACACACACATCATACACACACCACACACACACACCACAACCACAGAAACACACAACATCACACACACACACACAACTACAGCACACACACAGACACCCACAAACAACAACAAATAAAACGCACTATCAGACCAGACACACATAACACGCATATATATTGTAACTGGAGTATAACCGTGACGGTAGAGTGTAAACTAAGTCGCCGTCTGGCACGATTGCTGCGATAAATATTTGGTAGGGGCAAAGTGTAAACAGGACTTTCTTGTTTGTCTTGAGTTCGCAGTATATTTTAGTAGAGAGAGAATGGTACATACTGCGGACAGAGGTTCGGTCTGGAGCAGCGGGGGGGTGCTGTGTAGGCTTCTCATAGTCGTGCCAAGCGATAACGCTTATTGCGCACAGGTTTGAACAGGAAAACCCTGACAAAGGGTTGCAGATGCACTTGGAAGTGTGAAGAAAAGTATGTGAAACGTGTACTACGGGAGCGACGTCGGACGGGCGGAAGGCCTGCGCATGATCGCAATCCGCTGTAGTGTCTAGCAAAGGTTTGGTAGGTAGGGGCTGTGTTACTGTTAATTAAATAATAATATTTATCATAAGTTAATAGTGTATTGGCAATAGTAAGTAATGGAAGGTTTCTGATCCAAGTGGCCCCAAGGGAGTGTCCTGTCGTTATAAGGGTTATCGCGAACACCACACACAGATCCATAGGTGAAGATTTTTTCTTGGAGAAGGTATTTGTGTGTTGTGTATGAAATAGACCTTATTTAAAATGGATATTAACATCGCTCGGTCACGATTACCCAGAGGTTCCCCGCCGTGCAGAAGGGTGTCACGTGAACAAGTGAAAAGGCGCAGCTAGCATAAGCATTTCGCAACACTAAGCATAAAATATAAATCCTAATCACAATAAAAATGATCAAACAGTACGTACTATTATGAACATACAAAATCAAACGGATAAAGTAATGCATACAGTTAAGCATCAGTAGGTTATACATGTAGAAAATCAATATACCATATAAGAATGAACGTAAACATCCATGTGACTCAATGAAACAGAAAATGCCAACATGCATAAACTAATAAATAAGTAATCTATAGTATACGCAAAAGTAAAATATAACCATACAAAGAATATTACTGGGACAATACAATAAATAGCAGATGTCCAAAGATAAGCAGCCAGACAATAGCAGTGACCATGCAAGAGAATGTACATGGCCTACTGCTGACGTAGCGCCTGACAAGGTGTACTGACAGGCATCTCCTGCGTGCCTAGTGATGTCTTAATCACTATGCAATTGATAGAGTACAAAACATATGATACATGATACAGTACTAGCGCGATGGGCTAATATTTCCGTGAATGATATAAGACAGTATGGACATAGATTCTCGAAAGAAAGTGTAGGAATCTTACGATTCGCGATAGGGACATAGTGAAAAACTGCCTGACGGGGAGGTCTAGCGAGGTCGGGGAAGAGCCGTGGAGATGACGGTTGAGTAGTAGAGAAGTATAAAATGATGAGTGCGGGAGTCAATCATGAATCAAGTCAGGCCAAAACCGCGAAGATGAATGCACCAACCGGCCACAAGATCAGTATGGTTGCTGTTACAGGTGATGCTTAACTGCGTGTCGCTGCAAGAAGTAAAAAAATGTGTGTCGGAAGGAGTGAGTCGTATAAGGAGCAGCCCCCGTACTTTCTCAGCTGATAAAACATGCAGGTAACGCGTGACGTCCTCTGCCCGTTAAAGTTAGTCAATATGACTAAGAGAGTGAAAATATGGTCGCTCGGGGACTAAGAACGTCGAAAAAAATTCACTAACTTGTGTTGTGGACACAGGAGCACGGGGGGTTAAAGAATATCAGATTATATTGAGAAGAGAGAGCTATGGTCCGCTGACTGAGTATAATGCCGGTATCAGTGTGAAAGTATGTAAACATTGGTGTCTAAGGAGAGAGGAAATGGGGTTGTATCCCAGGGCTGTGAAGGTGTCAGGGGGCGAAGGGGAATCATGAGGACAGGCCATGGGTGTATATAAAAGTGGTTTAGTTTTGAGTACAGAAGAGTGACATTAGTAAGTCGTAAACAAGGGTCGGTGGAGAGTGGTCGTTGGGGGTAATAAGTGAAAGGCAATTAACAACAGTTACCCGGGGACGGCAAAGATTAAGGTTCCATGAACGAGTAGTGAGCCAAATAGTGACAAACAGGTGACATGAGATTTGTAGAGGGAAATTGTGTCAAGTAGAGAGAGAACTGTTGCGTCAACTAGCGACTGCGACGCATTACTATCATTAATAGATGGAAAGTATTTGAATGGGCATGTTATTTAGAGAGTTTTACTGTGGTCCAATAATAATAATGATATTGTGCTAACAACAGTAGCCCAAGTGGCCTCTCATTAATCCAGCTGACATCGAGCATTAAGCTTATCATTTTTAGCGATGGACCGAATAAGTACGAAGTAGCGTCACCCATGAAATTGAAATAAACCTGGCGGTGACTGTACTGACTGTGGGACGCGGTTGCCGGTGTTCCTAAAGCGTAACAAATTATTATCCGAGATACTTTCAGAATGATAGTAAATGAGTCACCCTGAATCGGGTGAGCGAGTTGTTTCATGGTAATTGTGTGGGTGTCTGCTATCTAGGGAGAGGTGTGGTAGATGCGGTTGTTGTAGAAGGAGGAGACAGGATGCCCAGACTGAAATATCTACCTTCGAACATAAGTGTCCATGAATACATATTACCACATCCTTCAAGTAAGTGCCTGTCATAGTAGGTTAGGATGCAGGGAGGGAAACGCCGGCCGGTTTTTAAAAGGAGATGTAAGAGGAGTCGGAATGAGCGTTATCTGTGAGGGAAGATCGTCAGCGGTCCACTAGGTTCTGTCTATAAAATCGTCCTCATAATGTCCTGAATGACCACTTAAGGGTGTCGAAGTGAAGACGAGGAGCGAAGAGGTGGCTAGGCATGTTGCAAGAGCCGCGTTATTTCTGTACCAATAAACTCTGTATGGACCACTCGAACTTGTGAGGAGCTTAGTGCTAGCGAATGCTCTGTCAGTAACTCAGTGGAAATGAGCATACCACACGTCGATATTTTTTACTGCCCGCGCATGAACTTGTGTTGCTCTTTTGTCTAATGATCCTGTCCCCCTCTCCAACTCTTAGATGCTCGTGTGCAATCTTATAAATCTCTCCGTTTTCTTATGCATAACTTACTTGACGTAATGTGTTCGGCATATACGTTTAACGGTGCTGTGTTCAACAGATCATACAAGCAAACGTCTGTGCGCCTCCGCCCTAATGATTAAAGGAGGGAACGTCCTTTAAGGAGCTATTGAAAGTACTATTGATTGTCTCACTGAATTGATAGTCCTACTCGATCCAAGAAGGAAGTGGAAGAACCTAGGGATGGTCGTCAGCATGCTTAGGATCATCCTATATCTTGCCATATTCCGTTAGCCTGCAGCCTATTGGGGTATACATTGATTTTTCTTGATCTTGAGGCATACTGCAAAGTAGTAAGTAGGGAGACTTGTTTTGAACTCAGACCCATTATCCGAAACAATCTCATCCAGTTGTCACGCTTACGATAATTACGTTGTCCAAAAACGCCTACGGTGACTGATAGCAGCAGGACTTGTCGGAACGGGAACAAGCTCACAGAATCTAGAAAAATTGTCTATGAAGACTAAGAGATTAACTATTATCCACTGTACATGAAACAGAGACACCTATAAAAGAACATCAACCTAAGGTCGCTTTGGAAAGGTCTAAATTGGGGATATCATAGGAAAGTCGACAGGGAGGGTACAATGTACAGAGTGTAATCGAATTGTAGAGTTTACATATCCATATGAGTCTCCATCCATACTCCCCTGACGACCGGTAGGCGTCCTTTGATTGTTAGTTGAGGGAGGGTAACTACAATTGCCAAATGGTTTCAGTTAGACCACCTCGATGTGTCGTATCCAGGATTTATCTCCTGAAATGTTGCGAGACATCACAACAGTGAACGCCTCGTGGGTGGGCGACCTGAAAGATCTTGCGTGTTCAGCTTTCTGGCTCCATGGCTATAGCTATGGGCTGGAGGTGCCGCCAGACTATCTGCATAGGGCGGTCACCCACACCCGTGCACAATGGCTTCAGTTGTGATGCACCGTAAAGGTTTTGTTGAAATCAGGGAAACTGGGACAGGGGATCTCCGTTAGGAGCTTCTTTGATGTATCAAATGCTTGATGTTTTAACTTGACCAAAGTAATATAGCGTCCTTCGATAAAAAGCTTTTGAGCAATGGCGGCAAATCCTTTTATGGATTGCTAAAACCTCGAATCTACTATACTTATACCTGTTTGACATTGTTCAGGGTGGGTGAAAATCCATATATATCTTTGCTTTACTGATTAGGTTGATATCGTAACGTCCATTGGAGTTTGATAGTGTGGCCCTAAGTATTCAATTTGTACATTTCTTAGGATTTTTAGTTTAAATCCGGCATTGAACAGTCTCTCTGAAAAATCTTTCTAGGCTTTTGTTCATTGGTCACAGCCACCATTCTAAACAATCATAATTGAGTATGTGGATTGCATGGAATTCTTGACAAAGGATGTTGTAAGACAGCCGTACCTTTGAGATTTAATGGGTGATAAATCTTTAGATGACTGGGGGCCCATGGCTGGAGGTCTGTTTGTGTCAGTGAGCCCTGAACAGATGTGACAGAGGTAACTAACGTAGGTGTATGTGCAGGTCGACACGTCTCGCCTAAATGGGAGTGTGCATGACCTCTACAGTCAAGCACATTCTCGTACATCACTCAAGGTGACAGGTGGATTCATTTAAGCAAAAATAATGTGGTAATAACGAACTGACCATTCCTTTCCTCATTGAGCGCAAGTAAGGTAACCAATCCATGCATATGCACTCCCTCAGTTAACACCAGTACTGTTCCATCGTAGATGGCACCACTCACAGCACTGTGGACAGTCCATGAAGGTGGGAGGGCTGGTGGATACCAGGACTCTTACAGAATGACTGTCCAGGTAGGGGAAATCCACATACTGTGTGTCAAACTAGGCTTTCGCAAACTATGAGGGGCGGAACATCTGTCGTTTACCGAAACGGACTTACTGTTGAGTGGAGGCATCATGGGCCTTCGGCGCTTAACAGCGGCTGCTGTAGTGGAAACTCTTCCGCAGGCTGCCAGAGTCCAACCTACTTTACATGGAGGCAACCGGCCTCGCGTCTGGCGTGTGGCGGCAGTGTTGAGGGAAATCTTTCCTCAGGCTTTGAAACGACCCATCTGAAAATGGTAGGCGGTGTCAACGGGCCTCGCGCCGGTGTTTTGCCAGCGTTGTGACTGATCTGGAAAACCATCCGTCAGTGCTGCTTTGATAACACAACCATAGGAACGAGAAGGCGTCATGTGTCTCGTGTATGCTCAAGTGAGCGCTGAGTCGGAAAACCCGTCATCAGAACAACAGATGGAGGTGTAGGGTCCTTGTGTATTGGTTCCTATATATATATAATATATAATAGAGTATATTTTATCTATATCTATATATGAAATATATATATCTCATAGTATATACATATTATACTACTATATATAGTATAATAATATATTATATATATAATATATATATTATATATATATACATATAATATATACATATATATATAGATATATTATTATATATATTATCATATATATAATTAGATATTTATATATATATTATATTATAATAGTGTATAATATATTATACTCATATCATATATATATATTATTGACTCATATAAGATCTGAGACATATATATATATTATACCTACATATAATATAGAACTGCCACGATGACTATCCAGTGTTTAGTAGCACTGACTTCGACTCTCGTGTAGTCCCGCTTTTCAATTCTCTGCCGCGGCAGTCGTGAAAATGCCTGTCGTGCTTGGAAACTGCTGGCTGGGGCGAGCCCGTATCTTCACGCGAGAAAACAACTATATCCCCTTGAGAGACCCAATGTATGTGCGTAGGGAAAAGTCACCGCCGTGGCACAAACCACGGTAATTTAGGAAGGGCAATCCGAATCAGTGCATGTGGTGTGGCACTGGCCACATAACTCTCATTATTGAATTGAGATGGGCCTATGGCCACTGCAGGTGGTGTGTCATGCTGTTAAAAAAATAAAAAAATGATAAAAAAAAAAAAAAAAAAAAAAAAATATATATATTATATATATATATTATATATATATAGTTATATTTCTATCTATATCATGTACATTCCACTACGTACATACATATATATATTATACTATAATATGTATATATATATCTATTAGCATCTATATATAGATAAATATGTCTACTATTATATATAATATATTATAGATATTGCACTATATAGTATATGAATATATATATATAATATATATATCGATAATATTATATATTATTGAATTATATAATTCATTATAGTATATGCACATAATCTATACTATATATAGAGATATATATATATATATATATAGTAATATAATAATATATATAATAATATACTGGATATATGTAGATATTATATAAAATATTAATTAATAATTAAACTTATATATATCTATATATAGATATATATAACTATGTATGTATATAAAATATATATATATAACCACATACATCATTATAGATATATTATATCATAGATAATATAATATATAGAAGTATAATAATACATACCATATACATATACTTTCTATGAATGTAATCTACATATGTAATAGGTATATATATATATATATATTAGTATATATATATATATATATAATACTTAATATATACTATATATATATAGATACATTACATACATACACAATACATACATATATCTACATATACATATATATTAGTTGTATATATATATATATATAATATATATATAATAATATGTATAATATATATATATAAATACAATAATATATATAAATATATATATAACTATAATATAAAATTATATTAAAATACCCCAAATATATAACACGATATAACAATGAAATATTATATGGACATATATGTATATACAAATCTAAATTATATATATACATTTATATAATAATAACTATATATATATATATATATAATATATATATATCTAAATATTGTATATATATATATATATTAATATACTTTAATACGTATATCTACATATATATATACATCTACATATATTTTATATAATTTTTATCACAATATGTAAATATGTATACTAATATATTCTTATTTATCTATCTATCTATCTATTCTATCTATCTATCTATCTAATCTATCTACCTATCTCATATATATTTATATACTTACTTTATATATATTAAGTGTGTTAATAATAATATAGATAATTATATATATATTTATCCATATGTATACGATACACATATATATTGCTTCACACTACATATATGTGTGGTGTATGTGATGGTTGTAGTGTTTGTGTTTTTGGTATCAACTACCAGTAATTATGTATTAGTAACGATTATATAATAATGATAATGTAAAATAATAATAATAATAATAATAATAATAATAATAATAACAATAAATTAATTAATGATAATAATGATAATAATAATTGTAAGAGTAATTGCAACAATAAAATTCATAATAATAATGAAGGTATGAATGATTATATTAATAATAATAAGAATAATAAAGAATGAGAATGATGATGCTAGTAATAATGATAACAGCAACAACAAAAGCCACAACAACAAAACAACAATAATAAATAACATACTATTATTCACAATTATTTCTATAATTTTCATTATCATTATCATTATCATAACTTCTATTTACAATGGTAATGGTAGTAGCAGTGGCAAAAGTAATAAAGACAACAATAATTATGCTTATATTCTCAATGTATACGAAGAACGATTCCGGTTAAAAGCGAAATACCACTTCCATCAAAAAACGATATTCTCTTGATACAAAGTCGACTGTAAGTTGTGCTGTCTGGACGTCGACTGTTGTGTTGTGCGGATGATATATTTGCTCATACGTTTTCATTAAAACTTTGCATAAAAAGCTAACTTGCTTGATGATAAGTTTGTCATTAGGAGAGAGAAACAGATGTGGGGGGGGGGGGAGTTTTGGAGGAAGCGGGATATGGAAACCTTCTGAATAAGGGTATGGATAAGAATGAGAAAGCGAAGGAATTATGTTAATACAAAAGAAGAAATTATACATATAATTTTTGTATACCTTTAAATCCTTACCTGGGTGTAAATATCCTCATTACCGAATGTCCTCACTACCACTGTTGGGTGTATATCCCAACTTACAGCTTGTTGTTGAGGGGATTGAGGAAATGAAGATTTTTATTTTTATTATTATTATTGTTGTTGTTGTTGTTGTTGTTGTTGTTGTTGTTGTTATTATCATTATTGTTATTATTATTATATTATTATGATGATGATGATGATACTGATGCTGATGAGATATTATGTGATAATGATGATGATGATGATGATTGATGAATGATGATGTAGGAATGATCGATTGTATTATTATTACATATAATATTATTAATATTTGGCTATTAATTTTTTTGTATAGAGAATTGCGCATCTTTCGCTGACCCTTCCAGCACCATGCCAAAACTTACCAAGTACAAATAAAGAAAGAAGAAAAAAAATATATATGTATTAGTGCCTATATATTATTATATATCTTTATATTATATTATATATGTGTTGCTGCTGTTGGTGTGTATGTGTGTGTGTTGTGTGTTTTGTGTGTTGTGGTGTGTGTTGTGTGTTTGTGCTGTGTGTGTGTGAGCTTTCTGGATGCAGGTACGACTATGGTGAAAACCATCCACCTAAGAAATACTATCCTCCCTCCAGGACAAACTTATTGTCTGTGCGATATTTAATCATATTTTCAGGCAGCTAGACAAAAGGTAAGTGTTCTCATTACTTACTGCCCTTAATGGCCTAGGGGAGCTTATATATATATATAATATACGTAGATATATAAATAAGATATATTATTATTATATTATAAGATAGATATTTAATATTATATACTTAATAGTTATATATACGTACAGATATTATTATATATAGTATATTACATGGCTATATATATATAATATATCATATATATATATTGTACTACTATATTATTATATATTATATATTAATATTACAGATATATCTATATATCCAGATATATATATATAATACATTATATATATATTATACCTATAATATATCATCTATCTAATAGTATATATTACTATAAATTACTAGATATTTTCTCTTCTTCTTCTTGGCGTTGTTTTTTTTTCTGTTTCCATATTTTTCTTTTCTTTTTTCTTTTTTTCAAGACATAGGGCAGTCGCAATAAAAAGCTTCGAGAAGAACGTTGAGGGTACAGAGCCATACAACCTTTGAGCTATAGATGGGCTTGCGGGTACTCCGCATACTAACCTCATTGGGTAGCAATCCGAAAAGCTTCAGCCAAGTGCCACCCTTACCGTATTTCATTTGATACCTAGGTTTACTATTTTAAATTAAGAGGATGCTTATCAGCTTAGAAACTGTCCCCTCTGCATTCTAGAGAGCAATAACTGCTGTTTTGAGTGTAACATTTAAGTCAAGTTTATAGCTCTTCCTTGCTTACCGCTTCGATGATGTAGTTAATACGCATACTCCATCCTCATCCTCTTTTGAAAGACCTCCTTTGAATCATTTAGATGCGACTTCGCATATGCTAGCTTGCTATAGCCGAAATATGACACCTCCGAATACAGTATGGTCGCGGCATGAAATAGAAACGGGTTTTTTGGGTGCTTTTCAGGTTTCTTTTTTAGGAGACTTTCGAGAATCATTATTATCTTTGGTGATGCTCCGGTAAAAACAGTTTTTAAGAATGATTTGTCAAATTTTTAGGTGGGAAGGCAATACGAGTTTGAAAATCTAGATCTTTGTTTTATATTGTGTGTTTGTGTTTGTTTTTTTATTGGTTGGTGGCGGTTCTTTGGGGGGGGGTTTTTTTTTTTTTGTTTTGTAAGGGTGGTGGTGTGTGATATGGGGGGGCACGTTTACCCTCCCCAGAAATGAGTAAGCCTTTTAAACCTTTCCAACCATACGAAAATTTTTGGTGATCCTTGCTTTCTTGTGATCACTCCCCGGTATTTTCCCGTGTAAGGCTATTGGCTCGCATGCGCGTGTGTGATGTAAAGAGAATGACAATGGATAGGAACCGTGACACAGATTACTTTTTTACTTATTCTCGTAAGTTGAAGGATGATGCCGGAGAAGAAAGACGCGATGTGAGGTGCTGTGAGTTCAATTTTTATTTCCCTATTATGAAGAACTTTTGCAGAGTGAGAATGTTGTCATGTTGCCCTTGAAAAAGTGTCATATATTGCTAGGCTCCGTCTTACTTACCTTTTCTGCCTTTAGCTCGAATTACTTATAGTAAGACTTAAGGCCATCTATCAGCCTTGGTGCAACGGTGCCCTGAATTTTTATTTTCATTTTCTATGTCTCAATATCGTAGACGACGGCTAAGCAAATATGCTTTTGTGTGTAAGGAGTGTGTTACTATACTCTGTTTGGGGCCTTTAAAAAAAAAGGCAAAGTTTGTAAGTGCATCTTTTAGAACGTTAAGTAGTAGTTAATGGTTATTGGTTGAGCGCAGTGCATCGTGTCATAAATGCTTCCGTTGCATTCACTGTCTCCACTTAGCGGATATTCAGCTTCCCAAAGAAAAAAATACCCACCATGACCTTGGAATGACATCCTTCTCTGGCTGTAACGTAAGATTTACCTTCTCAATCCAATTTACAGAGGTTATCGTCTCATCGACACGCTCCTGGTTTTGTGTACCTACCTTCTGGGAGACCTCTCATGACGGGTTGCGGGGGGCCTTCTTCCTTCTTCCAAGCAGGTGAAGTAGTGCGTCTTACCGTTCGGTTGGCTGACACAGACGTTAAGATCCCTCGCCCTTTTTCTTGGAATCCTGGAAGCTTCCAGCCTTCCATCTTCCCCTTCACCTTTCGTTACTTTCCTGTAAAACACAAAAATAGGTCCCATGGGAGGACTAACAAAAAAACTAAAGAAAAATGTATGGAAGCAGCTTACATCGCTGAATCGGAATTACTTACAACACTGGCATCAGGCAGGTTCAGTATTATCCATAGCTTCACAGTCCAACAATTCTACTAGACAACGAATAGGTAGTGTCCATTTTGTCAGAAGCTCAATTCTTGTCCCGACTCACGCCTGAATTAGTATTGTTTTTTCTTTGTAATGTCTCTGTTGTTATGTATTTTCTGACCGAAGACGCGATCGAGTGACCTCGGTCTCAAATACATTCTCTTGTATTTGGAGTGTATTTCTTCTTCTTCATACCCATTTTCTACATACATTTGTCAATATGTAATACTGTTCTTACGAATACTATTGAGAATAGAATCTTTTGGTGAGGAGAGGTTTCCGAATGGTTGAACTTTATAAACAATGGTTGTTGTGGATGTTATTTATACTCCTACAAATATAAATATTGACTTTCTTTGGTTTTCTGGAGTGTCCAACTGAAATTACAATTAGGTTATAATAATGTATATAATTATATTATATAATATTATATATAAATTTATACTAACAATGTGCATAATGTTGAGAATGATAATATAATCATTAATAACCATTACTCTATTTCTTCTCATTATTTATTTATATTTCCTATTATCGCGGTTAATTTTATTAACTATTATAATATTGATTTACATATTATTTTATTTGTGCTGTCTTTATATGTGCATTATTATATCCCTCATTTTTAATCGATATTTAGTGGCACGTTGGTCGTCCGCCCTGGTGTATCTCCAATCTAATAGGTATAGGACAAATCACTCCCTGTGCGTCTCTCAGCGTTCGGAACTCTGTGCCCCAGTGCTTCCTCAAGATATTTTAAAATATGTTTTTAATATATTTATTTAAAATTCATCCTTGCCTGCAGTCAACAGTTAAGCGGCCATTAGCGGTGAATGCATTATTGGATTGAAAAATGGTCTTATATTGAACTCATTAAAAATCCTACATCAATTAGTGATTCTTATAAATGTAGTATATATTACTCAACTAATAAATTAAAATACACTTTAAAATCGAAGCATAACATATCTAGGCTAAAAAGGTTGTATAAAATTAAGTGTCATAAACATTTTATGGGCATATTTTAAAAACGTTTATTTCATTGTTTGTGAAATAATTGTCTTCTTTGAGGAAACTATATAACACCATCTATATATCTAATCGTCCTCAACGCACCACAAATTACACATATTTTCTACCAGTTATATTGGGGCGTGAAGTACTAAAGTACATACTTACATCTTTTAGATCCGAGGATGTTTTGCACAATCAACCACCCTTTTCAACTACATGTATTGGCTTCTTAGCATCCCCTCACCAAGCTGCTTCACTTATTAAACCATCCACTCAGGCCCTCCATAGTCAGATCTGTGTCCCTAGATTCTCTTATCTCTTTAGTTAACCCTTTCTAACTTGTCGGAGGCAATGATTGCTGCGTCCACACCACCAACTGCCAAGGTCATTCTCTAAATTCTCTCTGTTAATTAACTTTTTATCTAAACGGTAAATGCATCCATTGCTCCCCACTACTTTCATTTACTGTGCGAAGACGCACGTTTGAATGTTTGCGTCAGACTCTTGTTTTATGAGGGAAGAGTCGTGTGTGGGAGATGGAAAACTACTGCATCAACACAACAGGGACTTAAAAAAAAGCGCTGTCTTGGCCTTCCAATCTAGCTGCTGATTTCCCAATTATGCTAAGACATAGCAACATTAATACTAGCGCTGGCACACAACACACAGGTTTATCTTTTTACATTAGCTGACACACAACTTAGGTGGCAATAAGCCAATCTTTGAACCTCCCCCACCATTGGATGTGATTGTTTTAGGCTCTTGTGATTTGCTTTCGCCAAAGGCACTAACAATAGAATGATTCAATTAACGAATCGCTATAATCAATTCGTTGACCCCTCCTGTCAACAAGGATTGCATGTAAATAATCTGAATAAAGGAATGGAATATACGTGACAGAATAGACTTGCAACTTTTGCAACAATAATTGCCCTCCGTTACAACAATATGCTTGTGCCAAGAAGCACCACACTATTTTATACAATTTCGAAACCATGACCTATTGCATCTGATCCTTGCCTATTTTATAATAATTAAAGTAATGATTGAAGTAATCCGCTCTGACTTCTGCTTCAATTAGTCTCTCCCCCCTTCCCTATTACCACCCAAATCCAGCTCGAACTTGGTTTGGTCCAAGGAGGGTAACACATGGGGAGTTCCAACAGGTCTAGATGTCTTGGTGAGATTTTAATTAATAGAAACTATTCCCACAAGATTCCTCATGCATTCTCAAGGTCTGTTCATGAAATCATTCTCCCTACCTGATGTGAATCGCCGTCTATCTTGAGGTGAAGGGGGTGTGAAAAAACACTCTGTGAATGTATGAGATTCTGCATATTGTTTTTAGTCTTGTGTAGTATGATAAGTGTTTGTATGTGTCCGATGTAATCGAAAGACAGGGGTTTCTCCACGCTCACCATACAAGGACATCGTTCCAGCAGTGAGGTGGAAACAGATCCTTGAAAAGCCACCTTACAGTGCGCTTAAGTGCAGCTCTTCCAACAACCTGCCGGGTAAGTAACGTGAGAGTTCATAATGGAATAACATCATTGCTTACGAAGGCTCAATCCAAAGTCACACGGTTAACGTATTACTAGAGCAGACATCGGTAAAGTCACAGAGGTTTATGACAACTGAATCTGCAACGCCCATAGATAGCGTGTTAATGAATCCTCAATAGCTATCCGTTTTTGGATACTATCTTTAACCTATAAGTTTTCTAATGACGAGGATCAACCTATGGAACGCAGTCTTGAGGCTCACAAACGAGTTGTAACCCCAGTGTACTTCACCCTCTTTGGACAAAATGCAATGAGGTTTATTGCTCCCAAATTTATGGAAAGATGGCATGCGTTCTTCCTCTCCTGCACAGAAAAAATACATATAACCATATACCATCCGGGTCTTAACCCCTGGAGAAAAATTTGAACTCCATGGTGTGTTGCCCATTGTGCGCAAACCGGATTTGTCTTGCACGATTGCATATGTTCCTTGCTACATCCTGTTAAGCTTTCGCCTCCTGACGCAGGTACAGTGGTGCAAGGTATCCACATACAGCTACAATCGAGACGGCACATGGTAACGGACCTTTGCGATGTCAATAAGAGCATTTGGCAGGAACAGAGTCCACACTATTACGACCAACCAGTCCATTAATCCGGGACCCTCACTAACACCCTCACAGCGATACTTTCCAGGTTAGAGATGAATTTTTTCCCCACCCATACTTCGTACAACTTCCCTAGTCGCAAGGAAGCTTATGATAATGAAGGTTGGTAATGCCTTCTTACCACTAATTTAATGCAGCTTTCCCTTGAAATATCGCCAAATGCTTCCGCTCAGTTATCGTAAGCCTTCCTCAAAGTCAAACGCAACACTGCTACATACCCATGTGGCGGTCCTGTGTGAAGGAATTCGTGCTCATGCCATCTCCCTCTCCTAAGTGCAATTCTCTGGTCCATGTCTCATCTTTCTAAACCCTAAATTGATATGGTGGGTGTCACATGTTCAACCGAAGTTTACCATAGTGTCCCGTAGTATCCATCTCCTTTACAAGATAACGCGGTTAAGTAGATATTTGGGTCAGCTGTAATTTCCGTGAAGGAAATGCATCCTTTAACTGGTGTAGGGATATAGGAACTAAGCTTCTTTACCATGTGCCATCTTCCGTAATATCATTATTCACAGACTTACCATTAGATTATTATCTTTATGTTTACTTTTTTTTTGCAATTGTCCATAATATTATCTATCACTATGATAAATCGTTACTTATTCAATTGTTTGCTACGTTAAAATTATCATTCTTTATCATTTATTATTACTATTATTCATTATTTTTATTCACCAAAATATATTTTTTTATTTCCATTATCATAGTTATTATTATTATCCTTTTTTTGTTGTTCTATTCCCCCATTTTTTATATATAACCATATCATTATTCATTGTTTGTTGTCTTTGCTAATATCTATTATTAAACCCTTTTTAACGTTTTCTTTTAATATCGTTTGGGCTCTTATATATAATAACTAATATAAAAAGATATATACTGATAATGATTATTATTAAATGATAAGAATTATGTAATATAATGTAATAATAATGGGTAATTAAAATAATTAAAATATAATAATAATAATAATGTAACATTATAAGATTAATAAATAAATAAAATATAAAGAAATAAAATATAAAATAAATAATAACAATGATAATATATTACCATTATGAGTGACATAATAATATAATATTGAATATAATTACAATTATGTTGATACATACCATAACAATAATAATAATTAATTGTTTATTTAAAATTACCCCTATTGTATTAAATCAATTTATCTTTACAGTGTTAAACATCGTTATCAAATTGTCTAACCAATTCTATGGTTTGTTTTTTTTTGCTTTTGTGTTCTGTTAATCTCGTTTTTATTTTTACCTCTTATTCATTTATTCTTTGTGTATTATATACATCATTATTAGTATATTATTATTATTTCTTTATATTATTATGTGAGTATTATTATTATTATTATTATTATTATAATTATTGTATTGATTATATATATATCACTCATCATCATCTATCATCATCTTTACTATTATCATTTTATAAACTTATCTTTGTATGTTATCGTTCATCACCTACTGTTTTTATTTATTTTATCATCGGTTTGTTTTAACTTTGATTATCAATTTTTATAATTACTTTCATTATCACAATTACTATGATTATTATTAATTATTCCTTATTTTCATCATTATGCAGTGTGTCATTATTATCATTTTGATTATCGTTATTATTAATATCTTTTTGAATTATCGTTATCGTTATGATTATTATTTTTATTAGCGTTATTATTATTATCATTTTTAGATATTCCCAATTATCTACACATCTCATTAATTCTATTATATACTATCATATATTATTATAGTATTTTGTTTTATTATGTAAATCAATTAATTGTTCTTTTACTATCTATTATCTATTGTTATTGTCTATCAATTATTATTGTATTGTTATTATTGCTTTTTTATAACTATTTTTATAAATTATTATTTCATTAACATTTTCATCTGATCTTTTTGCCATTATCTTATTGGATAATTATAATCCTTAATCATTATCACTGTAACATTTCACGTTTACTATCACGTTCACGTATCCACTTATCACTTTTTGCCATTGTCCATTGCCATTTTACTATCGACTGCCATTGTCGCTATGATAATTACTATTATTTGCATTATTATTCAATAAGCATTAGGTCTATTTTTTATTATTACCTTTCTCATCTAATATACCGTTATTGGTACTTTGCCCAATAATTTACTTAATGTCATTCACTTACTTCCACCATATGTACCATTGTCATTTATCATTAATTATTATGATTAATTATTAGTACTTTATCAGCTTATCAATAATTAGCTTTCGCTTCATACATCATCATTATTATTATTATTGCTATCACTATTGTATATTATTGCCACTTATTGGTTTATCAAGCTCATTCGTTATGTATTTTTGCGTCTGTTTTTCAATAAATTCGTTCTTGTTCTGTTGAATGTTTCTTCTGGGTACTGTAGTTTGTTTTATTAAGGGTATAATATAATTATCATAAATGTTTTCACTTTTTTTAATATTACTATAATTATATTAACATGATAATTATGAAATTACATTAACACAGCGAAATGCCCACAAACTGTGTTCGTAATCTTAAAGATAGCAAGTCTTATGGCTTATTAGGAGTGAAATATGAATTCATATATTTTTTTGAGTACAATTACTGACATTTGATTATTGTAATTCCTTGTCATTAGTACAACAAGAATTAATCACGGTAAATTTTATTATTATTGTAATGCTATTTTCCATTATTTAGGAATTTTTTGCATTACACCTTCTATTATTCTTTGGTTACCATTTTATAACCATTATTATTATGATTTTCTCAATTTTACTATCATCAATACTCTATCATACATCAATCTATCATTCGGGAATTCATAACTGCTATTACAATATTATATGTTGTTCATTATATATATTTATGTCCTTGTTTGTTTATTGTTATAGTATATTTTCTTATTATCATTTTCACATTATAATATTATCATTCTACTACTATTTCTTCTATCTATAAATAATTTAGTAATTATCATATAATTTATAGGTTAAATAGCATTATAATAATAATTTTTATAACATTAATTATGTTTTTCGTTGAATTATTGATCTTAAACGTTTATTTCATCATTTTATATTATACACACTAGTTATCTCTATACTCTCATTGTTCACCCTTTATTGTTTATTTCAGTGGTAATATTGGTTGTATATTCTATTACTCTAATATTGTGGTTGGGTTGGTCTTAGTGAATGAATCTTCATCAAATTTTGTTTTATCTGTTATCATTAATCAACATCGTTATTGCTATTATTAGCATCTGTAGGATTGTGCGATTAATTGGTGTAAATTAATTTATCTTACATATGTTCTTATTTAAAGGGGCAGTTTATTTTACCTAATTACTATTCCTCAATAATACATTCATTCAGTAGTATCACTTCAGTAATAATCTTTCCATTTGTTAACGATAATTTCATACAATTGATAACGCTTGAAAATAAATAAGTAAAAAATTGAAAATAAAATTGTCAAAACATGCTCAATGCGATCTTATTTGGGGACGCCTAGCATGCTAGCAGTGGGGAGCAAAATCAATATACAATGCTCTGTGCTATGGCTTGCCCTGGGGGTTGGGGGGGGGGGGGGGCGGGGGACTTTTTAGCCTCGTGAGGGCGCTCTCCCAAATTGAGTGCAAACAGGTATCTCCATCCAAATTGAGTAGGCCACCGGTACATATATCGTTAAGTGTACAAATATCTATGACTCTTATCTAACTAAGAATATCATACAACGAAACAACGACGAATACTGTTGGTCAAGAAGTGTATGTGTGAGCCATCTACTTGGGATATTGATTACCTCCTGAAGAGTGGGACGTATCATATTGGGGAGTGAAGGTGGAGGCAAGGAAGGCAATCGTAATCCCACCAATACTGTTTCACATCACAACCCTATACAAAAAAACACCCCCCCCCCAGGGCCTACAATTTTAGATCTTATTTATCTTATCTACACATTCCGATATAAAATTTACAGTCGTTCTGGCTTAAAATGAATGTCCCCTTTTTAGAATAATTCCTTATTGAATTTTTTTTTATTGTGTAGTTTATATATTAATCTTTAACACATATCAGTTAATTATTACCTGTGTTGAATGTCCGAACGCTGGCAAAGTCTATTCGGGGTATATGGATGCCACTAAACGTGATTAAATAACCGCATTAACGGGCTCGCTAGTTATCTGGTTATACATCGTCTGCAGAGTGCAATCACGTCTACCCTAGTTCTATATGTATTGCTTAAAGCAACGACGATATGACTATCGCGGTATGATCTTTGTGGAGAAAGTCTCTTTCTCTTCGTGGGGTGTCCCATAAATTATCTTCTAGGAGACTGATCTTTTGGCTGTTTTTTGGGTGGAACAGTGGTACTGCGGTAATCTTCAATGCTGAAATTCACGACATCGACAATCCTTCACGGATTGCTTTAGTGTGGATGGGGTATATTATCCTGGACGAGGCACATCATGGTCTTCCAAATCTAACCGATGGTAGGAACCTATAATCGCGCCCATTTTACCCGACCAAGTGACTCGTCAGTCGTCCTGCAAAACCAACACCCGCTGCCGTGTTCAATTTCCCACATCAGCGTGCCCAGCGATTTTCTGGTAGTTCCCTGTGTGCTGCTGGGCCCCAGAACCAAGTGAGCGGGGGTTTGTCGAGATTCCCATTTTGTGTTTTGGGGTATTGTTAAAGAATCTCAACATACAATAAATACATATATATAATTTAAGACAGAATATAATGTAACTGGTAAGTAAAAAAGGACTTGGTTAAATAGCTCAAACTACCACAGCCCATAACAGCGGAACCGGCTCACCCAATTCATCGAAGACACACCTAGTTAGAATTGTGAAAGGGAGTAGTTGTTCACATAGGAATTCCAATGGGTGCTTCCATTAGCTGAAGCTCTTCCAGGTATTCTAAAAATAAGAGAGCTCTTGCAACAGATCAAATGCAATCTGGTCTATTTGGTATGTTCTATCCTTAGCAACGTGAGGTGACTTGTATTCTGAATGACGTTTACTTGATCTCTTCCTCTGTCGGCATCTAGGGTTTTAACTCTGCTCTTGTCTCGGGTTGGAACCACTCCTGGTAGCTTGTATACTACAATCATTTCAGAGACCGACAGCTCTGGCTGTCGTACTACAGTTGTCTTCGTAATTAACTAACTTGAATTTTAGGCTCTCTTTGATAGTCCCTTCAGATAAAGCATAATTATGAACATCACTATAAATGGTTTATGGGGTTTGCCTATTGCTAATATCTGCCGTGTAATAGTCAGAAGTAGCCAATAGCCATAATAACACCGAAACACTACTTCGAAACACATTATGGGAGTGGTTATCACAAAAATCGTTTTCATGCTGCTTACGAAGCTTTGAAAACTACAATGTCATCCACATTTCCTGGCTCAAACTCTAAGCGAACTGCGTTTCGGTTTCATCTACTCCCAAGATAAAGCTTAAAAACTTTTTAGCAGCTATAACCTTATAGTGGTAAGAATGCGACTTTCATATATATTACATACTTAATTGTTTTAAATCATTTATATTAGTTAATCTGTCTTACTATTACTCTTACCTTGACTTAATTTTTTCAAATAACCCCACACATCGTATCTCACTGATCTTCGTTGAATTGTGATGGCTAGAGAATAGTAGATGACGGTAAATAGATGTCTCCCCCCAGAGTGTATTACACTAATTAAGCAAACCACTACTTTAACATTTACGACTCGAATCAACCAGCTCAAGCAAATCCCTCCCCGATCGTTGTAAATGGAAAGTAGGAAAGGAGATGGAGTGAGACCCATCAAATAAGGTGGAACTCCCTCTAGAAAATTCAAGTCAGTTACGGACCCAAGTCCTCTACACTCCCGATCCATCAAGGGCAAGACATGATGTTGCCTGAAATCCAGGAAAAAAAAAATTACTATTTAAGTACTGCAGAATACCAACTCCTACCATTAAAGGGATAATTTCTAATGTCCATAACATCAACGGCCATACTAACCCTACAGCAGCACCCCCCAGGTAACAGGGAAAAGTTGTCCTCAACAGGAAACAGAACCCTAATCCCGAGACGGGAGTAGACTTTATGCTTGTGATAGAATGCATGATTTCACCAAGCTAGCCATACCAAAGCCACAATTATAAACAAGAGATGGAGTGAGATCGCAAACCTGGGGATTAATCTCCTAACAACTTGTGTACATACGATAATTTATTGTCCAATATTATCTAGATTACACATCCTTTATGAGAGATGCTCTTCAGAGTCAGACATGACTAATAGAAGATATAAAAACAAATAATATAATTGAACCTAAACATTATTTTCTTGGCTGTACATACTAATAATTCTCTCTGATTTACATACTGACTTATGGCATGGTTTCCTGCCATTTGCACATCTACTACATAAACTAAACAACATGCTTTTTCGACACGCTCTCCTCTTCATACTCGCTTACTAAATCCTTCCCACCTTTTTCTTCCCTATTAAAAGGCGTAGATGAATTAATGGTACGACAAATACCGACATGGCACAGAATGAAACATTTCCAATTTCGTGATTCCAGCAGGAGCGTGTTCTAAAACACCCTGCTCGTTAAGCCCAAGCTAGAAAAAAACAACTGAACTAAGATTCCAAATGGAGTCTGCTGACATGAAGACTGTTACTCGGAAGTCTTTCTCTGCTTAAACTTTTATTTGTATTTACACACTGTTACACATGTTCGTATCTCAGTTCGTCCCTCTCTCGTCATGCAAAAAAAAAGGGCGACGAGGTACGAAATAAATAAATAAAATCGTATCTAATAATTAGGATTAATCTTCAATCATCTCGTCTCATCACTCACTCGTCATCTAAAAAAAAATATCGTCTCAAGTCATACTCAGTCCATAAAGATCGACTAGTCTCTGTAAGTCAAACTAAACTCTCCTCTCCTTCATCTCATCAATCACACTAAATCTCAGATTGCTCTGATTCTCTGTCCGTCCTATCTCAGTGCTTTTTCCCTCTTCATTTCCTCCTCTACTATATACAGTACTAATTTCGTATTCCTCCACTCTTTCTTCTCTTAACTCCGCGATACTCACCTATTCCTCAATCTCCTTGGTTATCAGCCTTCTTGTTGGGGTTATTTGATATTCATTCTAATTGAATTGCACTCGTCTCCCTTCAGTTCCACGACGGTTCGTTTATAAGGAATATTTATGCTTCCATTCTATCCCCTCCTCCTTTTTTGTTTTTTGTTCTCTCTTCCTCTTTCTCCTCACTTTCTCATCTCTCTTCTCGTTTCTTCTATCCCTCCTCTATTATATATATATATCTATATCATACTCATCTTAAAATATCTTACTATAAATACTATATCATATATGTTATAGTGATTATCAATTTATATATCCACAATTAATATATATCTATTACTATTAAAATGTCTCTATCAATATCTTTATAACACACACATCACAGTCTTTCCCCACACACATGTACACCATACACACACACACACAGTGCACCCCTGCCATCACATTCTTTGCCCAACATCACACACACACAAACACACAACACTACCAAATAACACACCACCACTAAGCTTAACACACAATACACAAACACACAAACATGCCAACACAACCAAAATAATGAGAAAGACACCATCACACACCACACACTACACACAATCAACAAACGTACAACAACCACACACCCACCATCAATAATATATATATATATATATATAATATATTTAATATATATAATAATAATTGTATAAATATATATATATAAATTATATCTATAATATATAAATAATCTATATATATTATAATGATATATATTATCTTAATATCTATATTATCTATATAATATCATCTATATTATATATGTATTACGTCACACATCATCTCTCCTTACTATATATTATATAATAGGTATCATCATATATTAGTATGATATAATGTAATACATATGTCATTCTATATACGGGCAAACAATAAATTTTACGAATAAAAATATTGTACAAATCATCGATGTCGTCGCTCTGCTCGAGTCAATCACAGTGACTGTACTTCTAAGACCTGTGCATTCCAGTTCAGGTCACGCCGAGCTGTAATAACGCGCGCCAGCCAGTGTTAGGTGTAGTAAGTTAACAAAACCAAGATGTGTGTGCCCGTTCGACATTACTTTCTCTTTGTGGTGGCTAATAGATGGAAGTCGCAGGGTGTGGCTCTCCTCGGGGTCGTATGTGTTGTTCCTTTGGCTCTCCACCTCATGGAAGTCTGCCGTAGTCAGCCTCCTACCTCGCTGGTTCTAAAGAGTAGACACATCAAGTGTTTAGCATGTGGTGAATTATGCTTTAAATACTATGGTTATAAATGTGTGGGAATATATATACTCGCAGGTGGTACATCTAGTTTAATATAATAACATAGGTTATATTAGAATATCTACACCTTCGATATAATAGAAAGTAACAGTTAATATTCATTTATTTTCAACAACAATCATATATATAACTGCCGGGCTAGAGTTTGGGGAGATTGGTCGTGGTGGCCCTAAACCTACACACACATTTGATATTACTATTATTATAATATTATAATATATATATTTATTATAATAATATCAATAGTATCAGCATATAATAGGTCATCATATTATATCTTAAATCTATATAGCTACAATTTCATAAGAGGAATCTGAGTAAGCGTCTCACCCCACCGGTAGTACATGATTCGTCTGTGAACCGTGCAAGTAGGTTAATGAGGAACTCGGACAACCGCAATCGCTGAACGTAACCAATACTGTAACCTGCAGTTTGAGTTAACGGTAATCAATGACCCATAACCGGAAATCATTAACCATACTTAATGAATGTCTTAGCTATGCCACCGAAGCTACTACCTTACGGGGTCGTATTTCATGGCCATTCTTAGCGAAACGGTATGCATAATGTGAAACGTGATTATCCATAACATCAAATGATCGGAACAACTAGCAAATCATTACCTCCCGACTCTCATGATAATCTAACAGGGTGGCCCTCCCCTCCTCTTCCAATACAGGCGTCGAGGTTCGAGATCACACCCGGACCGGCGCGTGTGTTCCCGTGGGCAAGGACTCAACCTTGATGGGACCCAATAAATGTGAAATGGCCATATTATCGTGATTCTGTAAATGTACATGTACATCATTAATTGTTCAATATAGATGTGTAATAATGAAAAATATGTCTCTATGAAAATTTGCCTATGAGATATTCGGATTATAGTATAATTAGTGTGGTGTAATGTTGGATATGTAGCATATGGTATGTAATGGCGTAAAATGAAATAGGTATCGGTTACGAAATAGCCGAAGCAAGAGAAGAATGAAGAAAGAGGAATAGGCCAAGAAAAGAAAATAATAGCGAACATATAGTAGAAAAGCGAAAAAATTTGGCGTCAAAATGCGAATAATAATAACTAATGAAATAACAGATAATAGTAAGCCGATAAACACAAATAGGACATTGCGTCGACGTGCGATAAAAATTACGAAATGAGAAAAATAAGAAAAATCGAAAAAAAAAAACGTCAAAAATACGATAATTCGAAATAAGGAAAATATTGCGTCAAAAATTGCGAAATTTTGGGTGGATGTTATCACAATATTAAGTTTAAAACCGAAAATAGAATAAAATAAAACCGAAAATAAAATTGCGTCACACGTGCGATTTAAATACGAAATAGGAAGAAAAAAAAATCACTTAGGCAAGGAACGATCCCCCCCAACGAAAATTACAAATTCGAAATAAGGGGAAAGATCTTGTGTCCAAAATGTGCGAAATGAGAGAGGGAAAATAAAACCGAAAATAAGAATTAACAATGAAAACGAATAAAAATTGCGTCCCAAACGTGGCGATAAAATACGAATGTAAAAGAAAAAAAATAAGCTATTGAGGGCAATGAGGGGAAACAGTCAGAACGAAACAGTGAAAAGAATGTGCCCCATGGTTTATATCGTTGATGTGTCCATGTGCCTGAAAACTGGATCATCACCAAGGTCGCTGGATAGTGATCTCGGGTGTTTTGATTTTATTAGGACAGATCTAAGGAAACGTTCGTGTAAGAGACAAATAAATAAATAATAATAATATAGAGAATAATAAAGTATAATGATAAAAAGTAATAATGAATAATAATAATGATAAAAAAATAATAATAATCAATTTAATAATAAAATAATAATAATAATATAATATAAAATGAATAATAGTAATAATTGAAATACAAGATAATAATAAGTTATATAATAATAAATAATAAATATAATAATAAATAATAAATAAATACATATCATATAATATAATAGTAAATGATAATAATAATAATAAATAGTAATAAGATGATATAAATAATATATAACAATATAAATAACAGTTAAGAATTATAAATAACCACAATAATAAGGGTAAAGTTAATAAATAATAGTAATAATTTATACAATAATATAACAAATATAAAGGTTATAATAATAATAATAATGTAACAAGGATAAATAATAATGATAAAACAACAATAACATCACAACAACAATAATAATGGGATGATAAATACACTAATGGATATGATAATAATAATAAAAATAGGATAACAATAATTATAATATTAATAAATATATATAATAATTAATAATAATGAAAGATAAAGTACAATAAATAAATAATAAGTATAAGTAATCATATAATAAGTAATAATACAATTTAATAGTAATTTAATAATAATAATAAGTAATAGTGAATAAATAGTAACAATAATAATAAATATATAATAAGAAATAATATAAGCAAATTTCCAAACCCTCCCCTGACCAGACTTCGAACCTGTCCACTCCGGTGTTATGAAAAAACCGAAAGGGCCAGCGCTAAACCAACCGTGCCAAACAACCCCAACACTAAAAGGGTGTGGTGCTACTAGGTGAGAGTGGCTGTTCAGGGAGGGGTTTGTAATTTATCGTTTTTCAATGCGCAATTGGCATTTATTCCATCTTTCATAAATAATGACCTCGGGTTAAAACATCCCCGACTTAAGGAAAACTTGAAAAATGGCAATGAAAATACGTGATAAATGATGAAGATAATTGTTTTTATATTTAGTCAGGTTTTATCCGCAACTTTGAGCGCAGTGTTTTACTTTCGCTTTTTCTTTAATTTTCTCTTTGTGCTGTTTTCATCATGTTTTATTTTCGCAACCGCTTTTCTATTTCAGGATTTCGTAATATTCACCATTTTTCGTATGTTCGTAATTTTATCGTACGTTGTGCCGCATTTTACTTTCCGGCTTTATGCATTATTATTATTATTTAATTGTTTTATCGCATTCGTATTTATTTCGCCGCTTATTAACTGCAGCCGCAATTTTTGAACGCAATGCTTTTTTCGCTTATTTTCGATATTCTTATCCGCAATTTTGAATTACGCATTTTCTACTTTCCGCTTTACCTTTATTATTTTCCCCGGTAATTTTTCCCGTATTATTGTATTTGCCACGTTCGTACGGACAATGATATGTTTTAAGTGTTTCGTTTTTGTATTTCGCTTATTTATTATCAGGATCTATATGTTCATACGCTTATTTATTTATCGCAATTGTTTGACGCCAATGTAATTTTCGCTTGTGGTGGGTTCCTACTATTTAAATTGCTTATTTTTAATTTTACTGTGTTCTTGCCAAGTATTCCTCTTCTTACCTTCGTTCTTAGCTTCTTGCTCGCTATTTTTCCCGTTTCGTTTCCGTTATACCTAATTTGATATTTTACGCATTATACACATAAGAATTTTCATATCAAACGATTACACAGATATTTTACATATCAAGTGAAATTTCTATTATTTTCAAAAGACTTATTGTACATAGCAACTATATATTGACCAAGTATAACGTTATGTATCATGTACTTTACAGAATCAGAGGAATATGGCCATTTACAAATTATGGGTGGCCATCAAGGGGAGTAAGTTTCCCTTGCCCATGAATTGGATACACCGCGCCCGGCCCGGGACTCGAAAACCCAATCCCGAACTGGATTTGGTCCCTACTAATCCCAATTCCCTATGGCTCTAACACGTGCTCGACGCAACCCGAAGCTACACGGCCCGGTCCATTCAAACCTTCTGTTGCAGAAGTCCCTTAAATGTTTGCCAAAATGAAGATCCCCTTCCTCCCGCAACGATTCTCCGATATATCATTTCATCATTATTAACTTATTATTATTATTTATTATTATTGTTAGTATGTATTATTATTAGTTAATTATTTATTATTTTCATTATTTTTCATCAATTAGTCCATCTTTATCATCTTATTCTTATTGTTTTACGCCGGGGATTATCAGTTATTTTTCATTAGTTAATAAATTTATTTACATTTCCTTATTATTATAAGTTTTCATGTATAATATTTTTTTATTTTACCAATTATCATAATTATCAAATGCCATTATTATAATTGTTATTAATGATACTATCATTATATCATTCTATTATATATGTACCTGTAATGTATTAATCATCTATTTAATTTCATATTTATTATATTATTTGTATTCTTTTATATATTATCACCCTTGTTATTATTATATTATTTCTTCATTTCTCACCCCTTATTAATTATATTCAAATCATTCTCTCATTACTATTCATATTTATTTCGGAAATAACATTTATTTGAGGTGTGTGAATTATACCTCATTGTGCATTCAATTACTATTTATAAGAATATTATTATTTTTACTTTTTTTACTATCATTCCAATTTTTTATTACTTTTATATTTTTCTTATTGTAAGTTATTATGAATCAATTATGATGCATTATATATACTTATGATCAAAAGAAAAAACAATAGAAAAAAAAAAAACCGCATAAACAAAAAAAAAAAAAATAAAAGGTGAAATATAAGAAATCTCTTTTTTAAACCCAGTGACAGTAAGAATTCAATAAAAAAAACAACCAACAAGAGCTGATAAAGTCGGACCGGGCGGTTAAATAACGAAAGTGTAGATATAAAGGGAATAAAGAAGACCGCAAATCATGCAGACCTTTGGTTTTATTTTTTTATTTTTCTTTTTCCCTGTTATTTATTTCTAATTTATTTGTATTCATTTTATTATTATTATTACTTATTATTTTATTTTAATGTATTATTTTTATGTAACTACCTCGCCCTTTTTTCTCTTTCTCGTAAATTTTCTAATTCTATTTTGGCACAGATTGAGTGTTGGGGTGGGGTTATTGTCGCTTTTCGATCTTCTTCCTTTTTTTATTCACTTGTTTTTGTTTAACCCACATGTTATGTCATTTTCGCATTTTTTTTTCTCTCGTTTTTGAACTTCGCCTGTTTTTATCCTATTTTTTTAGTGAAAAAGACAGCCCTCGGGAAAAACTTTTTTTTGCCAGCTTATTTTCTTATTTATTCTTTAGTTTTTAATGATAAGTATAAATATTAATAATAATGAATAGTCATAAATGATATTCAAAATAGTAATAATGATAAGATAATAAGTTAATAATAGATAACTACAATACAAAGATGAAAAAGGTATAAAAAATGGTAGATGATAGGAACAAGTACAAAAAAATAAGCAGCTTTTTCGCTCTTCTATCCTTTTTTTTTCGGTTTTTGTTAACACATTTTTAAATTTTCGCCATTTTATTTTTCGTCTCTTTTTGACTTCCGCGTTTGTCTAAATGTTTTATAGAAAAACAGCCGCGGAAAAACAGTTTTTGCACGCTTATTTATCCTTTTAGTTTTTATTTTCAGGCATTTTTATTCCCTCGGTTTCGACCTTCGATGGTTTTCTATTTTTATGAAATAACAGCGCGGAGAAAACATTTTGTTTTGGCCGCTTATTTTCTTTAAGTTTTTTATTTTCGCAATAAATTTTTTCTCTTTTTCGACTATCGCTGTTTTTTCTATTTTTTATAGAAAAGGAACGCAGCGGAAAAAACAGTTTTGCCGCGTTATGTTTTCTAGTTTAGTTTTTATTTTCGCATTTTGTATTTTTTATTATTTACCTTTTATTTACATATTTATTCGTTATTTCGATTTTATCGCAATTTTGACGCATTTCTCTTCGCTTTTCTTCTTTCTATTCGACGCAATTTTTACTATTTCGCTTTTTATTATCGTTATTTCCCATTTTTGTTTTCTATTTCGAATTTACTGCAATTTTGACGCAATTTATCGCTTTTGTCTCTTTCTACTATTCGCATTTCTGACGGATTTCACTTTCTCTATTTTCTATTTATGATTATTTATTTTCTGTTTCTTGCATTATTCCTCTTCTTCATTCTTCTTCTTGCTTCGCTTATTTCCGTTACTTTACATATTTAATTTTACGCATTACACACATATTTACACATCAACGTGAATATTCATTAATGTACATTTTCATAGAGACATATTTATATACACATATATATGAACAATTAATGATGTACATGTACATTTACAGAATCAGAGAATATGGCCATTTACATATGGGCCATCAAGGTGAAGTTCCTTGCCCAAGGGAACAACGCGCCGGCCGGGACTCGAACCCTCGAACCTGGATTTGTCGACGAATCCAAGTCCGATGCTCTAACCGCTCGACCACCGCGCCCTCCATTGCAACCCTTGCAGAAGTCCTTAAATGTTGCCAAGTCCCCTTCCCCCGCACTCGCCTATTATTATTATCATCATTATTGACATTATTATTATTATTATTATTACTATTATTATTTTCATTATTTTCATCATTATCCATTTTTATTTCATTATTTCTTATTCTTATTGTTTAACCTTTTCATATGTCGAATTATATATTAATTATTCGCTATTTCTTTTATTTATCTATTATTTTTATTTTCACCATTTTTTTCTATTTTATTATCAGCAGTTTTCTATTTTAATTGTTATTATCATCAACTTTTTGCGCTTATTTTACTTATTATTCTTTAGTAATTATTATCATTATTCGTCAATATATTATTTACTATTTGACTTGCTGTTTATCCTATGTTATTATAAATAAAACGCGAATTTTGCCATTTACTTATTATTATGTTATTTATTCACTCGTACTCAGCTGTATTTTCACTTATTATAGATAAACAGCCGACAAATCATTTCGTATTACTTTATAATCTTATTATTTTTACTTTTTACTATCATTTTATTTCAATACTCTGTTTACTATTTTTATAGAACAATACCTTCGGAAAACAGCTTTGCCGTTATTATCTTATTCTTATTTCAATTGCATCATATGCTTGATTGTTGATGTATGAAGTAATAGAAAAGATATAAAATTGATCAATAGTTATCAAAAGTATAGTTACAAGAGATATGGTATTAGTGGAAGTAAAAGTAAAAATAATATTTATATTTAATAGACATTGGTAATGACTCATGCATTACTTACGGAAATACTATTATTGAATTAGTTTTCCCAATGATATATGAACTACAATATAGTATTGAAAAGTAGTTAATAATAACAAGGATAAAAGTATACAATAGTTTATTATTATGTAGTGATAATATCATAGTAATAATTATTATCAATGATAGTTAGATAATACAATTATGATATGCTGAAAATAATATAATTGTAAAACCGAACTGTTGACTATTTGATAAAGAAGGAAATTAAAGTTATATTGAATAATGATAATGGAAATAAAAAGTATTGAGAAAAACTTGTGACAAGGATTTATAGAAAATAAGAAAAGCAAACGAAGACAAAATGAGTCGAAATGATCAATAAGCTAGTTGGGGGGGCTTGGTCGAACTGGTAAAGTGGAAAGGAAAAGCGTAAGATCGAAGTTAGTGGCGAAGGAGGTGGAGAGGTCCACGGCTGCTCAAAATGAGCAACCGTTATTGATGATGGTTATTATTAAATTTCAATTATTTTCGACAAATCATCGAGTCAGTCGGCACGTTGTTCCCTTGGTTTATCCCATATTAAATGGCCATATTGTCTCTGATTGTAAATTACATTCATATATGATTATCATATATATTTTTTTACAATATTCTCTATTAATAGCATATAAATTCGTTATGATTAAAATAGTTAATTGTAATGTAAACATGAATGGTATAAATACTAAACAAATGGAATAGTAATAATGTCAATGAAGAATAGAATAATAAGAAGATGAAAGATATAAAATAGATAACAAGATAAAAAATAAGTAATAGAAATAGTAACAATATTATTAAAATAATGAAATATGTATAATAATGATGATAGCAATAATATGATAATAATTAGATAATAACAATAAAGATAATACTGATAAAAAAGAATAATAATGATAACTATAATAATAAGAATAAATAAGTAATATAATAATTTAATAATGACCATAAAAAATAAGTTAACAAGAAGAATAAATAATGATAATAAAGATGATAATGATGAAAATAATAATGAAAATAATAATAAATTTAAAAATAATAATAATTTTAATAAAAATGTCAATAATGATATAATCATAATGGCGAGTGCGGGGAAGGGGACTTGGCAAATTTAAGGATTCTGCAAGGGTTGCAATGGAGGGCGCGGGGGTCGAGGGTTAAGCATCGATTGGTTCGTCGAAAATCCGGTTCGAGGGTTCGAGTCCCCCCCGGGCGCGTTGTTCCCCTTGGGGAAAGAACTTCATTTAATGGCCCCATAGAAAATGGCCAATTCTCTGTTTCTGTAAAGACATTACAAAATTAATTTTTCATATATAGGTTTATATAAATAGTCTTTTTAAATGTTTGAATTTCCGTTAAATGAAATTGTGTTAATGTTGATAGTAAATATTGTGAATGCGAAAAATGAAATAGGTAAGGTAACGAAAAAAAGCAAAGAAAGAAGAAAAAGATGAAAAAGAGGAATAATGCAAAAAACAGAAAATAATAACGTAAAAATAGAAAAAAAGCAAAATATTGCGTCAAAACGCGAATAAATTAAGCGTATGAAAAAACCGATAAGGGAAAGCGAAAAAAACGAAAAAAACATTGGTCGAAGTGCGAAAAAATACAAAATAGAAAAAAAAGAAAAAATGGGAAAATAAAAAAATCCCGTAAAAATTCCCCGAAAAAAAATTTCGAAATAAGCGAAAAAAATTTGCGTAAAAAATTGCGGTGATTAATAAGCCAAAAAAAAAAAAAAAACGATACAATAAAAAATAAATAATAAAAGCAAAAGTAAAATTTGCGCCCCGGGTACGATAAAATTACAAAATCAAAAAGGGAAATACAAAGGGAAAATAAAAAGCGTGTGAAATAAACAACATTAAAAACAGAAAAAGAAAATAGAAAAAAGAAATTTAGAAAAAGAAAATCAAAAAAGCAAAAAAAAAAATATTATTATAACAATAGTAAAATGTCAAAACTGCATAAAAATCGAAATAGAAAAAAAAATTACATAGAAAATAAAAAAAGCGATAGAAATTGCGTTAAAATTGCGAAATAATTTTATTTTTTTAATTTTTTAATAATTTTATTTTCGAAATTTTTTCGCAATTTTTTTTCCTCTTTTCGACTTCGCTGGTTTTCTATTTTTAAAAAAAAACACCGCGGAAAAAAATTTTTTTCCCCCATTATTTTTTTATTTTTTTTAGTTTTTTTTCGAAATATTTTTCTCCCCAAATTAGGGTTTTTCTTTTTTTTTATCGCATTTTTGCGGCTTTTTTTCTTATTTTCTTTTCTGTATCGAAGTTTTTGATGCAGTTTTTTTTTTTGATTTTGCTTTTATCTAATGTTTATCATATTCGCGGATTATCTTTTTCTTTTTCAATTTTTACCCAAATTTTAACGCAATTACTATCGCTTTCCTTTTTTTTCTCTTGTATTTGCGATTACATTTTTACCCCAAATTTTTGTCGTTTTTGTACTTTCGCTTTTTCTTTATTTATTTTAGTTCATAGTTTCTAATGTCTTATTTCGCACGTTTCTTTTCCATTTCATTTTTTTATTTCGTAATTTTTTCTACGTGTGACGCAATTTTACTTTCATTTCTTTTAACGGTTTTTTTTTGCACGCTTATCGCAATTTTTTTCCCCAATTATTTTTGCTTATTTTTGAATTTTTTTCGAAATTTTTACGCATTTGTTCTTTCGCTTTTTTTTTTCTATTTCGAGCAATTTCGTTTATTTTGCTTTTTTTTATCGGGTTTTTTTCGCACGTTTTTTTTTTCTATTTCGAATTACCACGAATTTTACGAAAATTTTTCGGTTTTGTCTATTTTAATTTTCGCAATTCTGACGGATTTCGCTTTTTTTATTTTTTTTTCGATTTTTATTTTCTGTTTTTTGCATTTTCCTCTTCTTTATTCTTCTTCTTTTTGCTTCACTTATTTTCGTTTCCACCCCCTTGATTTTTGCATTTCACACATATTTTCATATCAACTTACCACAATATACATATCAAAATTACACAATATTTTCATATCAACGTGGGAAAATTCATAGCATTTCATAGATTTTATTAACCAATTATAAAAAAATTTTTATGTACATGTACATTACAGAAAAGAGAAAATGGCCCTTTACATGTGGGGCCTCAAGGTGAAGTTCCTTGCCCAAAGGGGAAAAAGCCGCCCGGACTCGAACCCCGAACCGGATTTTTTCGACGAACCAAGTCCATGCCTAAACCCCTCACCACCGCGCCCTCCATTTCGCCCTTGCAAAATCCTTAAAAATTTCGAAGTCCCTTCCCCCCCATCGCCCTTTTTCATTTATATTTTAAATTTTATTATTATTATTAATTTTTTTTTATTATTATATTTTTTTTTATTTTTTATCATATCTCTTATCAATATTATTTTTTTCTTTTTTTTAACCTTATCATATTGCATTATTAAATTATTTTCATTCTTATTTTTTAATTTTTCATTATTATTTTTTTTCCATTTCATTATTATCGCTTATCATAATTGTTTTTAGCATAACTATCATTATTTTTATATTTTTATTTCTATATTATTTTCTTATCATTAATAATATTTTACTATTTGTATTTCTTTTTATTTCCTTGGTATATTTTAAATTACTTTTCATTTCTTATTATTTTTATTTTCATCATCATCATTACTATCACTAATTAGTATTTTTTACCATCATGCATTTCAATTTTTTTATAATCATTTTCATTTTTTCTTTTCTACATTACCATTTTTTTACTTTTTATTTTGTTATTTTAGTTATTTTTATCATATTTTATTTTAAGGGGGGCAAAAATGTTTTTTTTCCCCGGCTGTTTTTTTTTAAAAAATAAAAAACAGCAAGTCAAAAAAAAGAAAAAAGAAAAGCGAAAATAAAAAAAAAGAAAATGCGGCAAAACGTTTTTCCGCGGCGTTTTTTTCTATAAAAATAAAAAAAAAGTCAAAAAGAGGAAAAAAAAAAAATGGAAAAAGAAAACATGTGTAACAAAAAAAAAAAAAAAAGAATAAGAGGAAAGCGAAACCAAAAGTGGAAAAGAATAGAAAATTTGCGAGAAAGAAAAAGGGGCGGGTGAAATAAAAATAATAAAAATAATAATAAAAAATGAATACAAATAAAATAAAATAAATAAAAGAACAGATAAATAAATAAAAAAATAAAAAAATCTGCCGATTTCTTCTCTTTTTTCCTTTATAATACCTTTCGATTTTTTCCGCGCCCTTCTTTTTTCAGCTCTTGTTGGGTTTTTTTTTGAAATTTTTATTTACTGTTTTTTGATATTTTTTCCCTTTTCCTTTTTTTTTTTTTCTCTCTTTTTTTTTTTACTCCTTTTTTTTTTTCTTTCTTTTTTTTCTTTTATAACAAATAATAATGATGAAAATAATGAAAATATTAATAATATAAATAATAATAATAAAAATAATAAAAATAATGTCAAAATATGTAATGATAATAGGCGAGGCGGGGGAAGGGGACTGGGAACATTTAAGGACTCTGCAAGGGTTTAATTACATTTTTAATTTTTTTTTCCATTATATTATTTTCAGCATATATAATTGTGGTCGAGCGGTTAGGCATCGGGCTTTGGGTTTCGACAAAAACCAGGGTTTGGGGTTTGAGTCCCCGGGCCCCGGTTTTTCCATGGGCAAGGGAAATTCACCTTGATGGCCCCTATGTAATGGCCATATTCTCGATCGTAAATGTAATTTCATCATTAAATTTTTCATATATATGGGATATAAATTGTCTCAGAAATGCTTGAAAATTCGATTAATATGTAATAGTTGTAATTTGAATGAATATGTAGTAATGCGTAAAAAAAATAGGTAAGGTAACGAAAATAAACGAAGCAAAAGAAGAATGAAGAAAGGAAATAATGCAAGAAACAGAAAATAAAAACTAAATATAGTAGAAAAACGAAAAAAATTGCGTCAAAATGCGAATAAATAATAACGTATGAAATAAACCGATAATAATAACGAAATAAAACGAAAATAAAAACATGCGTCGAACGGCGTAAAAATACGAAATAGAAAAAAAAGAAAATCGAAAAAAAAAAGTCAAAATTCGATAAAAATTTTGAAAAAAGGGAAAAACTTTGGTCAAAATTTCGAATTTTGTTATTTTACCAATATTATGTATAACCGAAAAAAAAAATAAAATAAAAACGAAAGTAAAAATTGCGTCAAAAGTGCGATAGAAATACGAAAATGGAAAAAAAAAATAAGCTTGAGGCAATGGAACGTCAACGAAAACATGCAAATTGAAAAAAGGAAACATGCGTAAAAAATTGCAATATGGAGAGGGAAAAAAACGAAAATAAAATAAAATAAAACGAAAGTAAAATTGCGTCAAACGTGCGATAAAAATACGAAATAGGAAAGAAAAAAATAAGCTTGAGGAAATGGAACATCAACGAAAACATGCAAAATGCATTTTTTCGTTGATGTTCCATTGCCTGAAACTTCAATCACCCAAGGTCGCTGGTAGTGACTCGGTGTTTGATTTTAATTAGCAGATCTAAGGAAACTTTCGTTTTAAAACAATAATAATAATGATAATAATAATAATGATAATAATAATAATAACAATAATAATAAATAATAATGAAAAGATAATAATAATAATTATAAAATAAAAATAAAAAATAATAAAATAACAATAAACAATAACACTAATAATCATAATAATACAAACAATAATAATAATAATAATGATAATAATAATAAAAATAATAATAATAATGATATAATAATATTAAATAATAATAACAACAATGATTAATAAATGATAATAACAACAATAACAACAACAACAACAATAATAATGGTGATAAAAGCAATAAGATAATGATAATAATAATTTAAAAATAATAACAATAATAATAATATTAATAATAATAATAATAATAATGATAATAGTAACAATAATAATAATAATAATAATAAAATAATAAATAACAAATTCAACCCCCCCTGGACCAGGGCTCGAACCTAGGTCACTCCGGGTATGAAACCAAAGGCCAGCGCTAAACCAACCGTGCCACACGACCCACTAAAAGTTGTGCAACTAGGTTCGAGTGCTGGTCAGGGAGGGTTGTAATTTATCGTTTTCAATGCGGCATTGCATTATTCCATCTTTCATAAATATACCTCGGTACATCCGACTTAGGATTTGAATTGCAATGATAATAATGATAATGATGATAAAATTATTTTTATATTTTCAGGGTTTTTTCGCAACTTTGGCGCAGTTTTTACCCTTTCGCTTTTTCTTTTTTTCTTTTGCTGTTTCTAATGTTTATTTCGCACGCTTTTCTTTTTCAGATTTCGTATTTCCATTTTCGTATTTCGTAATTTTTGTAGTGGACGAAATTTTTATTTCGCTTATCAGTTTATTTTTTTTTAATTTTTTTATCGCATGTTTTTTTTCGCCGTTATTACCACCGCAATTTTAAAGCAATGATTTTCGTTTTATTCGAATTTTTATGAAATTTTTTAGCTTTTTCTACTTTCGTTTTTACCTTTTTTCTTTTTCGTTTTTTTTATTGCCGTTCGAGAAATGTTTTATTTTTTTTATTTCGCTTATTATATCGGTTTTTATTTCATATTATTTTTTCGAAATTTGACGAAATTTTTTCGCTTTTTTACTATATTTAGCTTATTATTTTTGTTTTTTGTTTATTCCTCTTTTCATTTTTTTCTTCTTGCTTCGCTTTTTTTTCGTTACCTTCCCTTTTTGATTTTACGCATTATCCCATATTTAATCAACATTACACACATATTACAATAAACGTGAAATCTAGTTTTTCATGAGAATTTTTACAACACTATAATAACAATTAATTAGTACATGTAATTTACAGAATCAGAGAATAGGCCTTTACTTTGGGGCCATCAAGGTAAATTTCCTTCCCCAGGGAAAAACGCGCCGGCCGGACTCGAACCCTGCCTGGATTTGTCGACGAACCAAGTCGATGCCTAACCCTGACCACCCGCCCTCCATTGCAACCCTTTCAGAATCCTTAAAAGTTGCCAAGTCCCCTTCCCCCCGCACTCGCCTTTATATTATCTCATTATTGTCATTATTATTATTATTTTTATATTTTTATTTTTTATTTATTTTATTATTATTATTTTCATTTTTTTTCATCATTACATCTTTATTTATTCTTTTTGTTAACCTTTTCATTATTGCATTATTTATAAAATTATCATTTTTATTATTTAATTATCATTTTTTTTTTACCATTATAATTTTCAGCATTATTTTAAGTTATTATCATAAAATATTATTATTACTATATTATTACATGTATTATCATTAATTTAAAAATTTATTTTTCTATTTGTATAATTATTATTCCTTTTTAATAATATTTCTTTTAACTCTTATTTTATTATTTCATTATCATCATTAATTCACATTTTAGTATTTTACCATCAGATCATTACAATTACTATTAATAATTATTTTTTATTTTACATCATACCAATTTTTATTACTTTTATTTTTTATTTAGTAGTATTTCATTTATCATTATTTTTATTTTATCAAAGAAAACAAAAAAAGAAAAAAAAAAGCCCTTAAAAAAAAAAAAAAAAAAAAAGGAAATAGAAAAAAATTAAAAAAGGAAAAAGAATCAAAAAAAAAAACAACAAAAAGAGCTGATAAAATAACGGACGCGGTAAAAAACGAAAGTGTAATATAAAGGAAAAAGAAACGACAACAGGGAGATTTTTATTTTTTTTCTTTATTCTTTTTTTATTTCTATTTTATTTGTTTTATTTTATATTATTATTTTTATTTTTTATTTATTTATTTTTTTGTAGACCCGCCCTTTTTTTTTCTCGTAAATTTTCTATTCTTTTTGCAATTTGGTTTGCTTTTTCGCCTTTTTTCCTTTTTTTTTGTTTTGTTAACACAGTTTTCATTTTCGCATTTTTTTTCTCTCTTTTGACTTCGCTGTTTTCCTATTTTTATTAAAAAACAGCCTCGGAAAAACAGTTTTGCCGCTTATTTTCTTATTTTTTTTTTTTGTCTTATATGATTATGTTTATTTTATTCAAAATATAAAATTTGTAATTTTATAATTACTTTAATTTTGGAATATTTAAATTTTCTTTTCTTCCTTTTTTTGTTTTGTTAACACCATTTTGTTTTATTTTCGCATTTTTTTTCTCTCTTTTTGACTTCGCTGGTTTTCTATTTTTATAGAAAAAACAGCCGCGGAAAAACAGTTTTGCCGCTTATTTTCTTTAGTTTTATTTTTCGCAATATTTTTTCTCTTTTTGACTTCGCTGTTTTTCTATTTTTATAGAAAAAAAAAAAACAGCCGCGGAAAAACAGTTTTGCCGCTTATTTTCTTAGTTTTATTTTCGCAATATTTGTTTCTCTTTTTGACTTCGCAATGTTTTTTCTCTTTTTGATAGAAAAAACAGCCGCGGAAAAACAGTTTTTTGCCGCTTATTTTCTTATTTTCTTTAGTTTTTATGATAATAATATACTGATAATAATGAATGTAATAATGATATTACAAATATAATAATAAATAATGATAATAATGATAATAATAACTACAATAACAAAATGAAAAAGTAATAAAAAATGGTAATGATAGAAAAGTAAAATAATAATGATTATAATAGTAATTGTAATGATCATGATGTATAAATACTAATAATAATGAATAGTAATAATGATAATGATAATAACAACATAATGAGAGTAATAAAAAGTAATATTAATAATAATAATGGTGATATAAAGTAATACAAATAGTAATATTATAATAATAATGATAATCATAATAAGAATTATAATAATTATAATAATGACAATAATGATAAGGATAACAATAATAATAATAATAAAAATGATGATGATGAAATTAATAATAATAATAATAATAATAATAATAATAATAATGTCAATAATGTTGATAATAATAATAGGCGAATGCGGGGTAAGGGGACTTGGCACCATTTAAGGACTTCTGCAAGGGTGCAATGGAGGGCGCGGTGGTCGAGCGGTTAGAGCATCGACTTGGATCGTCGACAAATCCAGGTTCGAGGGTTCGAGTCCCGGCCGGCGCGTTGTTCCCTTGGGCAAGGAACTTCACCTTGATGGCCCATATGTAAATGGCCATATTCTCTGATTCTGTAAATGTACATGTACATCATTAATTGTTCATATATATGTGTATATAAATATGTCTCTATGTAATACTATGAATATTCACCGTTAATATGTAAATATATGTGTAATGTTGATATGTAAATAATGCGTAAAATGAAATAGGTAAGGTAACGAAAATAAGCGAAGCAAGAAGAAGAAGAATGAAGAATAGGAATAATGCAAGAAACAGAAAATAAATAATCGTAAATAGAAAATAGAAAAGCGAAATGCGTCAGAATTGCGAATAATATAAATAGAAAAAAGCGATAAATTGCGTAAAAATTGCGATGGTAATTCGAAATAGAAAACAAATAAACGTGCGAAATAAACCGATGATAAAAATCGAAATAAAGGTGAGTAATAAAATCGCGTCACACGTACGATGAAATTACGAAATACGAAAATAGAAATGCGAAATGGAAAAGCGTGCGAAATATACCGACATTAGAAACTAATAGAACTAATATAAAATAAGAAAAAGCGAAAGTACAAAATACGACAAAACTGGGATAAAAACCGTAATCGCAAATACAAGAGAAAAAAGAAAAAGCGATAGTAATTGCGTTAAAACTGCGATAAAAATAGAAAATAGAAAACCAGCGAAGTCGAAAAAAAAAAAAAACGAAAATAATAACTAAAGAAAATAAGCGGCAAAACTGCGATAAAAATAGAAAACCAGCGAAGTCGAAAAGAGAAAAAATATTGCGAAAATAAAAACTAAAGAAAATAAGAAAATAAGCGGCAAAACTGTTTTTCCGCGGCTGTTTTTTCTATAAAAATAGAAAACCAGCGAAGTCGAAAAGAGAAAAAATATTGCGAAAATAATTATCGAAAATAAATAATTATTAAAATAATTAATCAAAAATAAAATTATTATCGCAATTTTAACGCAATTACTATCGCTTTTTCTATTTTCTCATGTAATTTTCTATATTTCTATTTTTCTATTTTCTATTTTGCTGCTTCTAATGTCTTTTTATTTCGCACGCTTTTCTATTTCCGATTTCGTATTTCCATTTTCGTATTTCGTAATTTTATCGTACGTGTGACGCAATTTTTACTTTCGCTTATTATTATCATTTATTGCTTATCGTATCGTTTTATTTCGCCGCTTATTACTCACCGCAATTTTGACACAATTATTTTCGCTTATTTCGAATCTTTATCGTAATTTTGACGCATTTTTTTATTTTCGATTTTTCTTTATTTCCTATTTCGTATTTTTATCGCACGTTCGACGCAATGTTTTATTTTCGTTTTATTTCGCTTATTATTATCGGTTTATTTCATACGCTTATTATTTATTCGCAGTTTTGACGCAATTATTTTCGCTTTTTCTACTATATTTCCGCTTATCTATTTTCTGTTTCTTGCATTATTCCTCTTCTTCATTCTTTTTCTTCTTCGCTTATTTTCGTTACCTTACCTATTTCATTTTACGCATTACACACATATTTACATATCAACATTACACACATATTTACATATTAACGTGAATTTTTCTAGCATTTCATAGAGACATATTTATATACACATATATATGAACAATTAATTATGTACATGAAATTTACAGAACCCAGAGAATATGCCATTTACATATGGGCCCCCAAAGGGTGAAGTTCCTTGCCAAGGGAATAACGCCCCGGGCCGGGACTCGAACCCTCGAACCTGGATTTGTCGACGAATCCAATTTCCCATGCTCTAACCGCTCGACCACCGCGCCCTCCATTGCAACCCTTGCAGAAGTCATTAAATGTTGCCAAGTCCCCTTCCCCCGCACTCGCCTATTATCATTATCAGCATCATTGACATTATTATTATTATTATTATCATTATTTTCATCATTATCATTTTTATTATCATTATACTTATTCTTATTGTCAACCTTATCATTATTGTCATTATTATAATTATTATAATTCTTATTATTATTTTATTATAGTTATCATTATTATGTTTTACCATTATCATTATTATCAGTATTATCATAATTGTTATTATCATAATTATCATCAGTATTATTACTATTATTATTATTATTACTATGATTATCATTATTATTAATAATATTATTACTATTTGTATTACTTTATTATCATCATTATTATTATTAATATTACTTTTCATTACTCTCATTATTGTTGTTATTATCATTATCATTATTACTATTCATTATTATTAGTATTTATACTATCATGATCATTACAATTACTATTATAATCATTATTATTTTTACTTTTACTATCATTACCAATTTTTATTACTTTTTATTTTGTTATTGTAGTTATTATTATCATTATTATCAATATTATTATTATATTTTCATTATCATTATTACATTCATTATTATCAGTATTATTATTATCATAAAAACTAAAGAAAATAAGCGGCAAAACTTTTTCCGCGGCTGTTTTTTCTTTAAAAAGTAGAAAACCAGCGAAGTCAAAAAGAGAAAAAATATTGCGAAAATAAAACTAAAGCAAATAAGCGGCAAAACTGTTTTTCCGCGGCTGTTTTTTCTATGAAAATCGAAAAACAGCGAAGTCAAAAAAAGAAAAAAAACGAAAATAAAAACTAAAGAAAATAAGCGGCATCACTATAAAAATAGAAAAACAGCGAAGTCGAAAAGAGAAAAAAAAAACGAAAATAAAAACTAAAGAAAATAAGCGGCAAAACTGTTTTTCCGCGGCTGTTTGTTCTATAAAAATAGAAAAACAGCGAAGTCAAAAAGAGAGAAAAAAAATGCGAAAATGAAAACATGTGTTAACAAAACAGAAAAAAACGAAGAAAAGCGAAAGCGAAACCAAAATGTGCGAAAAGAATAGAAAATTTGCGAGAAAGAAAAAGGGCGAGGTCGAAATAATAATAATAATAATAATAATAATAATAATAATAATAATATGAATACAAATAAAATAGAAATAAATAAAAGAATAAAGAAATAAAATAAATAAAATAAACAAGTCTGCCTGATTGTCGTTCTCTTTATTCCTTTATATATACACTTTCGTATTTTTACCGCGTCCGTTATCTTTTATCAGCTCTTGTTTTTTTTTTTTATTGAATTCTTATTCACTGTTTTAAGATTTTTCTTCTATTTCCCTTTTTTTTTTTTTTTTTTACTACGTTTGCTTTTTTTTTTCTTTGTTTTCTTTGATAATAAAGATAATCATGATGAAAATAATAATGATAATAATAATAATAATAATAATGTCAATAATGATGATAATGATAATAGGCGAGTGCGGGGGAAGGGGACTTGGCAACATTTAAGGACTTCTGCAAGGGTTGCAATGGAGGGCGCGGTGGTCGAGCGGTTAGAGCATCGGACTTGGATTCGTCGACAAATCCAGGTTCGAGGGTTCGAGTCCCGGCCGGCGCGTTGTTCCCTTGGGCAAGGAACTTCACCTTGGTGGCCCACATGTAAATGGCCATATTCTCTGATTCTGTAAATGTACATGTACATAATTAATTGTTCATATATATGTGTATATAAATATGTCTCTATGAAATGCTATGAATATTCAGGTTAATATGTAAATATGTGTGTAATGTTGATATGTAAATATGTGTGTAATGCGTAAAATCAAATGGGTAAGGTAACGAAAATAAGCGAAGCAAGAAGAAGAAGAATGAAGAAGAGGAATAATGCAAGAAACAGAAAATAAATAATCGTAAATAGAAAATAGAGAAAGCGAAATGCGTCAGAATTGCGAATAATAGAAATAGACAAAAGCGATAAATTGCGTCAAAATTGCGATGGTAATTCGAAATAGAAAACAAATAAACGTGCGAAATAAACCGATAATAAAAAGCGAAATAAACGAAAGTAAAAATTGCGTCGAAATAGAAAAAGAAAAAGCGAAAGAAAATGCGTCAAAATTGCAATAAAAATTCGAAATAACCGAAAATAATTGCGTAAAAATTGCGAATAAGCGTGCAAAATAAACCGATAATAACAAATGAAAGTAAAAATTGCGTCAAACGTGCGATAAAAATACGAAATAGGAAAGAAAGAAATAAGCGTGCGACACAAACAAATATGACAAATAGAAAATAAGGAAAAGCGAGAGTAGAAAATGCGTCAAAATTGGATAAAAATTCGAAATAAGCGAAATAAATAAAAGTAAATAATAATAGGTAAAATAAAAAATAAATAATAGGTGAGTAATAAGCGTGCGAAATAATAATATATAAATAATAATAATAATAATAATAAGCGAAAGTAAAAATTGCGTCACACGTACGATAAAATTACGAAATACGAAAATAGAAATGCGAAATAGAAAAGCGTGCGAAATATACCGACATTAGAAACTAATAGAACTAATATAAAATAAGAAAAAGCGAAAGTACAAAATAAGACAAAATTGGGATAAAAATCGTAATCGCAAATACAAGAGAAAAAAGAAAAAGCGATAGTAATTGCGTTAAAATTGCGATAATAATTCGAAATAGAAAACAATCCTGCGAGATATGATAAACATTAGATAAACAGCAAAATCGAAAAGTAAAAACTGCGTCAAAATCTTCGAAACAGAAGAGAAATTAAGAAAATAAGCGGCAAAACTGCAATAAAAATAGAAAACCAGTGAAGTCGAAAAGAGAAAAAATATTGCGAAAATAATTATCAAAAATAAATAATTATTAAAATAATTAAAAATAAAATTATTATCGCAATTTTAACGCAATTACTATCGCTTTTTGTATTTTCTCATGTAATTTTTTTTTCTATTTCGATTTTTATCGCAGTTTTGACATATCTCTTACTATTAGTAATAATAATAATAATATTTTCGCTTTTTCTGATTTTGTATTTTCTATATTTCTATTTTTCTATTTTCTATTTCTATTCTATTTGCTGTTTCTAATGTCTGTTTATTTCGCATGCTTTTCTATTTCCGATTTCGTATTTCCATTTTCGTATTTCGTAATTTTATCGTACGTGTGACGTAATTTTTACTTTCGCTTATTATTATTATTTATTGCTTATCGTATCGTTTTATTTCGCCGCTTATTACTCACCGCAATTTTGACGTAATTATTTTCGCTTATTTCGAATTTTTATCGTAATTTTGACGCATTTTTTTATTTTCGATTTTTCTTTATTTTCTATTTCGTATTTTTATCGCACGTTCGACGCAATGTTTTATTTCTTTTATTTCGCTTATTATTATCGGTTTATTTCATACGCTTATTATTTATTCGCAGTTTTGACGCAATTATTTTCGCTTTTTCTACTATATTTACGTTTATTTATTTTCTCTTTCTTGCATTATTCCTCTTCTTCATTCTTCTTCTTGCTTTGCTTATTTTCGTTACCTTACCTATTTGATTTTACGCATTACACATATATTTACATATCAACGTGAATATTCATAGCATTTCATAGAGACATATTTACATACACATATATATGAACAATTAATGATGTACATGTACATTAACAGAATCAGAGAATATGGCCATTTACATATGGGCCATCAAGGTGAAGTTCCTTGCCCAAGGGAACAACGCGCCGGCCGGGACTCGAACCCTCGAACCTGGATTTGTCGACGAATCCAAGTCCGATGCTCTAACCGCTCGACCACCGCGCCCTCCATTGCAACCCTTGCAGGAGTCCTTAAATGTTGCCAAGTCCCCTTCCCCCGCACTCGCCTATTATCATTATCATCATTATTGACATATTATTATTATTTATTATTATTATTATTTTCATCATGATTATCTTTATTATCAAAGAAAACAAAGAAAGAAAAAAAAAGCAAACGTAGTAAAAAAAAAAAAAAAAAAAAAGGGAAATAGAAGAAAAATCTTAAAACAGTGAATAAGAATTCAATAAAAAAAAACAAGAGCTGATAAAAGATAACGGACGCGGTAAAAATACGAAAGTGTATATATAAAGGAATAAAGAGAACGACAATCAGGCAGACTTGTTTATTTTATTTATTTATTCTTTTATTTATTTCTATTTTATTTGTATTAATTTTATTATTATTATTATTATTATTATTATTATTATTATTATTATTATTATTATTTCGACCTCGCCCTTTTTCTTTCTCGCAAATTTTCTATTCTTTTCGCACATTTTGGTTTCGCTTTTCGCTCTTCTTCGTTTTTTTCTGTTTTGTTAACACATGTTTTCATTTTCGCATTTTTTTTTCTCTCTTTTTGACTTCGCTGTTTTTCTATTTTTATAGAAAAAACAGCCGCGGAAAAACAGTTTTGCCGCTTATTTTCTTATTTTCTTTAGTTTTTATGATAATAATAATACTGATAATAATGAATGTAATAATGATATTCAAAATATAATAATGATAATGATAATAATGATAATAATAACTACAATAACAAAATGAAAAGTAATAAAAAATGGTAATGATAGGAAAAGTAAAAAAAAATAAGAGCTTTTCGCTCTTCTTCCTTTTTTTCTGTTTTGTTAACACATGTTTTAATTTTCGCATTTTTTTTCTCTCTTTTTGACTTCGCTGGTTTTCTATTTTTATAGAAAAAACAACCGCGGAAAAACAGTTTTGCCGCTTATTTTCTTTAGTTTTATTTTCGCATTTTTTTTTCTCTTTTTGACTTCGCTGTTTTCCTATTTTTATAGAAAAAAACAGCCTCGGAAAAACAGTTTTGCCGCTTATTTTCTTATTTTCTTTAGTTTTTATGATAATAATAATACTGATAATAATGAATGTAATAATGATATTCAAAATATAATAATGATAATGATAATAATGATAATAATAACTACAATAACAAAATGAAAAGTAATAAAAAATGGTAATGATAGGAAAAGTAAAAAAAAATAAGAGCTTTTCGCTCTTCTTCCTTTTTTTCTGTTTTGTTAACACATGTTTTCATTTTCGCATTTTTTTTCTCTCTTTTTGACTTCGCTGTTTTTCTATTTTTATAGAAAAAACAGCCGCGGAAAAACAGTTTTGCCGCTTATTTTCTTATTTTCTGTAGTTTTTATGATAATAATAATACTGATAATAATGAATGTAATAATGATATTCAAAAATATAATAATGATAATGGTATTAATGATAATAATAACTACAATAACAAAATGAAAAGTAATAAAAAATGGTAATGATAGGAAAGTAAAAATAATAATGATTATAATAGTAATTGTAATGATCATGATAGTATAAATACTAGTAATAATGAATAGTAATAATGATAATGATAATAACAACAATAATGAGAGTAATGAAAAGTAATATTAATAATAATAATGGTGATAATAAAGTAATACAAATAGTAATAATATTATTAATAATAATGATAATCATAGTAATAATAATAATAATAGTAATAATACTGTAATTATGATAATAACAATTATGATAATACTGATAATAATGATAATGGTACAACATAATAATGATAACTATAATAATAAGAATCATAATAAGAATTATAATAATGATAATAATGACAATAATGATAAGGATAATAATAATAATAATAATAATAATAATGTCAATAATGATGATAATGATAATAGGCGAGTGCGGGGGAAGGGGACTTGGCAACATTTAAGGACTTCTGCAAGGGCTGCAATGGAGGGCGCGGTGGTCGAGCGGTTAGAGCATCGGACTTGGATTCGTCGACAAATCCAGGTTCGGGGGTTCGAGTCCGGGCGGCGCGTTGTTCCCTTGGGCAAGGAACTTCACCTTGATGGCCCACATGTAAATGGCCATATTCTCTGATTCTGTAAATGTACATGTACATAATTAATTGTTCATATATATGTGTATATAAATATGTCTCTATGTAATACTATGAATATTCACCGTTAATATGTAAATATATGTGTAATGTTGATATGTAAATATGTGTGTAATGCGTAAAATCAAATAGGTAAGGTAACGAAAAATAAGCGAAGCAAGAAGAAGAAGAATGAAGAATAGGAATAATGCAAGAAACAGAAAATAAATAATCGTAAATAGAAAATAGAAAAGCGAAATGCGTCAGAATTGCGAATAATAGAAATAGAAAAAAGCGATAAATTGCGTCAAAATTGCGATGGTAATTCGAAATAGAAAACAAATAAACGTGCGAAATAAACCGATAATAAAAAGCGAAATAAACGAAAGTAAAAATTGCGTCGAAATAGAAGAGAAGAAAAAGCGAAAGTAGAAAATGCGTCAAAATTGCGATATAAATTCGAAATAAGCGAAATTTAAAAAAATAGTAATAATAAAAGGTAAAATAAATAATAAATAATAGGTGAGTAATAAAAATTGCGTCCACACGTACGATAAAATTACGAAATACGAAAATAGAAATGCGAAATAGAAAAGCGTGCGAAATATACCGACATTAGTAACTAATAGAACTAATATAAAATAAGAAAAAGCGAAAGTACAAAATACGTCAAAATTGCGATAAAAAACCGTAATCGAAAATACAAGAGAAAAAAGAAAAAGCGATAGTAATTGCGTTAAAATTGCGATAATAATTCGAAATAGAAAACAAATAATCCTGCGAGATATGATAAACATTAGATAAACAGCAAAATCGAAAAGTAAAAACTGCGTCAAAATCTTCGATAAGAAAAGAAAATAAGAAAATAAGCGGCAAACTGTATTTTCCGCGGCTGTTTTTTCTATAAAAAGTCGAAAAGAGAAAAACATTGCGAAAATAATTATCGAAAATAAATAATCATTAAAATAATTAATCAAAATAATAATTATTAAAATAATTAAAAATAGAATAATTATCGCAATTTTAACGCAATTACTATCGCTTTTTGTATTTTCTCATGTATTTTTTTTTTTTCTATTTTTATTTTTATCGCAGTTTTGACATATCTCTTACTATTATAATAATAACAATAATAATTTTTTTCGCTTTTTCTGATTTCTATTTTCTATATTTCTATTTTTCTATTTTCTATTTGCTGCTTCTAATGTCTGTTTATTTCGCACGCTTTTCTATTTCCGATTTCGTATTTCCATTTTCGTATTTCGTATTTTATCGTACGTGTGACGCAATTTTTTACTTTCGCTTATTATTATTATTTATTGCTTATCGTATCGTTTTATTTTGCCGCTTATTACTCACCGCAATTTTCTGTTTCTTGCATTATTCCTATTCTTCATTCTTCTTCTTCTTGCTCGCTTATTTTCGTTACCTTACCTATTTCATTTTACGCATTATACACATATTTACATATCAACATTACACACATATTTACATATCAACGTGAATATTCATAGCAATTCATGAGACAATTTATATACACATATATATGAACAATTAATGATGTACATGTACATTTACAGAATCAGAGAATATGGCCATTTACATATGGGCCTCAAGGTGAAGTTCCTTGCCCAGGGAACAACGCGCCGGCCGGGGCTCGAACCCTCGAACCTGGATTTGTCGACGAACCAAGTCCGATGCTCTAACCGCTCGACCACCGCGCCCTCCATTGCAACCCTTGCAGAGTCCTTAAATGTTGCCAAGTCCCTTCCCCGCACTCGCCTATTATCATTATCGTCATTATTGACATTATTATTACTATCATTATTATTATTATAAAATTTTCATTATTTCATCATTATCATCTTGAATTATCATCATATTCTTATTCATATCTCGCAGGATTGTTTTCTATTTCGAATTATTATCGCAATTTTAACTCAATTACTATCGCTTTTTCTTTTTTCTCTTGTATTTGCGATTACGGTTTTTAATCGCAATTTTGACGTATTTTGTACTTTCGCTTTTTCTTATTTTTATTAGTTCTATTAGTTTCTAATGTCGGTATATTTCGCACGCTTTTCTATTTCGCATTTCTATTTTCGCATTTCGTAATTTCATCATACGTGTGACGCAATTTTTACTTTCGCTTATCATTATTATTATTATTATTATTTATTTGTTATTATTTCGCACGCTTATTACTCATCTATTATTTATTTTTTTTATTTTACCTATTATTATTTACTTTTATTTATTTCGCTTATTTCGAATTTTTTCCCAATTTTGACGCATTTTCTACTCTCGCTTTTCCTTATTTTCATTTGTCATATTTGTTTGCTTATTTCTTCTTTCCTATTTCGTATTTTTATCGCACGTTTGACGCAATTTTTACTTTTGTTTTATTTATTTTCGGTTTATTTCCCTCTTTATATTCGCAATTTGACACAATTATTTTCGCTTATTTCGATTTTTATCGTAATTTTGGACGCATTTTTATTTTCGATTTTCTTTATTTTCTATTTCGTATTTTTATCGCACGTTCGACGCAATGTTTAATTTTCGTTTTATTTCGCTTATTATTATCGGTTTATTTCATACGCTTATTATTTATTCGCAGTTTGACGCAATTATTACGCTTTTTCTACTATTTCGGTTATTTATTTTCTGTTTCTTGCATTATTCCTCTTCTTCATTCTTCTTCTTGCTTCGCTTATTTTCGTTACTTACCTATTTCATGTTTACGCATTACACACATATTTACATATTAACATTACACACATATTTACATATTAACGTGAATATTCATAGCATTTCATAGACATATTTATATACACATATATATGAACAATTAATTATGTACATGTACATTTACAGAATCAGAAAATATGGCCATTTACATATGGGCCATCAAGGTGAAGTTCTTGCCCAAGGGAACAACGCGCCGGCCGGGACTCGAACCCTCGAACCTGGATTTTGTCGACGAATCCAAGTCCGATGCTCTAACCGCTCGACCACGCGCCCTCCATTGCAACCCTTGCAGAAGTCTTAAATGTTGCCAAGTCCCCTTCCCCCGCACTCGCCTATTATTATTATCATTATTGTTATTATTATTATTATTATTATTATATTATTATTTTCATTATTTCATCATTATCATCGTTTCATCATTATTCTTATTCTTATTGTTGACCTTATCATTATTGTCATTATTATAATTATTATCATTCAGTGTATGTGAAAGTATATATGTAAAGGAATAAAGAAATCGAGAATCAGGCAGACTTATATATATTTTATTTATTTTATTTCTTTATTCTTTTTTTTATTTCTATTTTATTTTTATTCATTTTATATTTTTTTTTTTTTTTTTTTTTTTTTTTTTATGTAGACCTCGCCCTTTTTCTTTCTCGTAAATTTTCTATTCTTTTCGCACATTTTGGTTTCGGTTTTCGCTCTTCTTCGTTTTTTTCTGTTTTGTTAACACATGTTTTTTATTTACGCAATTTTTTTTCTCTTCTGGACTTTGCTGGTTTTCTATTTTTATAGAAAAAACAGCCCGCGAAAAACAGTTTTGCCGCTTATTTTCTTTAGTTTGATTTTCGCATTTTTTTTCTTTTTCTTTTTGACTTCGCTGTTTTCCTATTTTTATAGAAAAAACAGCCGCGGAAAAACAGTTTTGCCGCTTATTTTCTTATTTTCTTTAGTTTTTATGATAATAATGAATGTAATAATAATGAAAATATAATAATAAATGATAATGATAATAATAACAATTTTCGCTTTTGTTTTTCTCTTTTGACTTCGCTGTTTTTCTATGTTTATAGAAAAAACAGCTGCGGAAAACAGTTTTGCCGCTTATTTCTTTAATTTTATTTTCGTATTTTTTTCCTCTTTTTAATTTTCGCTGTTTTCCTCTTTTTATAGAAAAAAATGCCGCGGAAAAACAGTTTTGCCGCTTATTTTCTTATTTTCTTTAGTTTTTATGATAATAATAATAATGATAATAATGAATGTAATAATGATAATGAAAATATAATAATAATAATGATAATGATAATAATAACTACAATAACAAAATAAAAGTAATAAAAATTGGTATGATAGTAAAAGTAAAAATAATAATGATTTAATAGTAATTGTAATGATCATGATAGTATAAATACTAATAATAGTGAATAGTAATGATGATAATAATAATAACAAGAATAAGAGTAATGAAAAGTAATATTAATAATAACAAGGATAATAATAGAAATACAAATAGTAATAATATTATTAATAATAATGATAATAATCATAGTAATAATAATAGTAATAATAATGATAGTTATGATAATATCAATTATGATAATGCTGATAATAATGATAATGGTAAAAAAATAATAATGGTAATTATAATAATAAGAATGATAATAATTATAATAATGACAATAATGATAAGGTTAACAATAAGAATAGAATGATGATGATAAAGATGATAATGATGAAAATAATGAAAATATTAATAATAATAAAAAAATAATAATATTATATTAATAATAATAATGTCAATAATGATGATAATGATAATAGGCGAGTGCGGGGGAAGGGACTTGGCAACATTAAGGACTTCTGCAAGGGTTGCAATGGAGGGCGCGGTGGTCGAGCGGTTAGAGCATCGGACTTGGATTCGTCGACAAATCCAGGTTCGAGTGTTCGAGTCTCGGTCGGCGCGTTTTTCCCCTTTGGGGCAAGGAACTTCACCTTGATGGCCCACATGTGAATGCCATATTCTCTGATTCTGTAAATGTACATGTACATAATTAATTGTTCATATATATGTGTATATAGATATGTCTCTATGAAATGCTATGAATATTCACGTTAATATGTAAATATGTGTGTAATGTTGATATGTAAATATGTGTGTAGTGCGTAAAATCAAATAGGTAAGGTAACGAAAATAAGCGAAGCAAGAAGAATGAAGAAGAGGAATAATGCAAGAAACAGAAAATAGATAAGCGTACATATAGTAGAAAAAGCGAAAATAATTGCGTCAAAACTGCGAATAAATAATAAGCGTATGAAATAAACCGATAATAATAAGCGAAATAAAACGAAAATAAAACATTGCGTCGAACGTGCGATGAAAATACAAAATCGAAAATAAAGAAAAATCGAAAATAAAAATGCGTCAAAATTGCGATAATAATTCGAAATAAGCGAAAATCATTGCGTCAAAATTGCGAATATAAGAGAGGGAAATAAAACGAAAGTAAAAATTGCATCAAACGTGCGATAAAAATACGAAATAGGAAAGAAAAAAAATAAGCTTGAGGCGATGGAACATCAACGAAAACATGCAAAATATGCATGTTTTCGTTGATGTTCCATTGCCTGAAACTTCAATCACCCAAGGTCGCTGGTAGTGACTCGGTGTTTGATTTTAATTAGCAGATCTAAGGAAACTTTCGTGTAAAACAATAATAATAATGATAAGAATAATAATGATAATAATAATAATAATGATAATAATAATAATAATAATAATAATGATAATAATAATAATAACAATAATAATAATAATAACAATAATAATAATAATAATGATAATAATAATAATAATAACAATAGCAATAATGATAATGATAATGATAACAATAATAATAACAATAATAATAATAATAATAATAATAATAATAATAACAACAATGATAACAATAATGATAATAACAACAATAACAACAATAATAATGGTGATAATAGCAATAATGATAATGATAATAATAATAATAATAATAACAATAATAATAATATTAATAATAATAATAATAATAATGATAATAGTAACAATAATAATAATAATAATAATAATAATAACAAATTCCAACCCTCCCTGACCAGGACTCGAACCTAGGTCACTCCGGGTATGAAACCGGAGGCCAGCGCTAAACCAACCGTGCCACACGACCCACTAAAAAAGTGTGCAACTAGGTGCGAGTCCTGGTCAGGGAGGGTTGTAATTTATCGTTATCAATGCGGTATTGCATTATTCCATCTTTCATAAATATACCTCGGTACATCCGACTTAGGATTTGAATTGCAATGATAATAATGATAATGATAATGATGATAATATTATTTTTATATTTTCAGGTTTTATCGCAACTTTGACGCAGTTTTTGGTTTTATCGCAACTTTGACGCAGTTTTCTCTTTTGCTGTTTCTAATGTTTATTTCGCACGCTTTTCTATTTCCGATTTCGTATTTCCATTTTCGTATTTCGTAATTTTATCGTACGTGTGACGCAATTTTTACTCACCGCAATTTTGACGCAATGATTTTTGCTTATTTCGAATTCTTATCGTAATTTTGACGCATTTTCTACTTTCGCTTTTCCTTATTTTCTATTTCGTATTTTTATCACACGTTCGATGCAATGTTTTAATTTCGTTTTATTTCGCTTATTATTATCGGTTTATTTGATCGCTTATTTATTCGCAGTTTTGACGGAATTATTTTCGCTTTTTCTACTATATTTACGCTTATTTATTTTCTGTTTCTTGCATTATTCCTCTTCTTCATTCTTCTTCTTCTTGCTTCGCTTATTTTCGTTACCTTACCTATTCGAATCTACGCATTACACACATATTTACATATCAACATTACACATATATCTACATATTAATCTGAATATTCATAGCATTTCATAGAGACATATTTATATACACATAAATATGAACAATTAATTATGTACATGTACATTTACAGAATCAGAGAATATGGCCATTTACATGTGGGCCATCAAGGTGAAGTTCCTTGCCCAAGGGAACAACGCGCCGACCGAGACTCGAACACTCGAACCTGGATTTGTCGACGAATCCAAGTCCGATGCTCTAACCGCTCGACCACCGCGCCCTCCATTGCAACCCTTGCAGAAGTCCTTAAATGTTGCCAAGTCCCCTTCCCCCGCACTCGCCTATTATCATTATCATCATTACTGACATTATTATTATTGTTATTATTATTTTCATTATTTTCATCATTATCATCTTTATCATCATTATTCTTATTCTTATTGTTAACCTTATCATTATTGTCATTATTATAATTATTATCATTCAGTGTATGTGAAAGTGTATATGTAAAGGAATAAAGAAAACGACAATCAGGCAGACATATATATTTTATTTATTTTATTTCTTTATTCTTTTATTTATTTCTATTTTATTTGTATTCATTTTATTATTATTATTATAATTTTTTTTTTTTCTTTTTGTTTTCTATTTTTATAGAAAAAACAGCCGCGGAAAAACAGTTTCTCCGCTTATTTTCTTTTGTTTTATTTTCGCATTCTTTTTCTCTTTTTGATTTCGCTGTTTTTCTATTTTTATAGAGAGAAAAAGGACGCGGAAAAACAGTTTTGCCGCTTATTTTCTTTAGTTTTTATTTTCGCAATAGTTTTTCTCTTTTCGACTTCGCTGGTTTTCTATTTTTATAGAAAAAGCAGCCGCGGAAAAACAGTTTTGCCGCTTATTTTCTTATTTTCTTTAGTTTTTATTTTCGCAATATTTTTTCTCTTTTCGACTTCGCTGGTTTTCTATTTTTATAGAAAAAACAGCCGCGGAAAAACAGTTTTGCCGCTTATTTTCTTATTTTCTTTAGTTTTTATGATAATAATACTGATAATAATGAATGTAATAATGATAATGAAAATATAATAATAATAATGATAATAATGATAATAATAACTACAATAACAAAATAAAAAGTAATAAAAATTGGTAATGATAGTAAAAGTAAAAATAATAATCATTATAATAGTAATTGTAATGATCATGATGGTATAAATACTAATAATAGTGAATAGTAATGATGATAATGATAATAACAATAATAAGAGTAATGAAAAGTAATATTAATAATAACAAGGATAATAATAAGTAATACAAATAGTAATAATATTATTAATAATAATGATAATAATCATAGTAATAATAAGAGTAATAATAATGATCTTCCTTTAACGGTAGATTCATGTCTGAGCCGCCGTGGTCACAGCATGATACTTAATTGTAGTTTTCATGTTGTGATGCTCTTGGAGTGAGTACGTGGTAGGGTCCCCAGTTCCTTTCCACGGAGAGTGCCGGTGTTACCTCGCAGTACAGGAGCCTCTAAAATTTTATCCTGGAATTTAGGATCTGTTCCCAGAATTAATTTTGAAGGTCTTTCTTGTTGTAGTAAAATGCCTGCCCTTTTTTCCATTGAGATACTTATTTGTATCACCACTTACATTCCTATGATGATCAGACCAATAATAAATATGCTTTGTGGCCAGTCACCCAGTTTAGGTTTAATATTAACATTAAAAAATGCGAGGCACAGCTTCCCATCTATAACTTTACCATAGATGTATGTACCAACTGCCTAACCTTTAGGTTCATAAAAGGCAGTGTACTAACCGAAATCCTTCTTTGTTTTCATCTTTTATAATAAGGCCCAATTCCCTTGCTTAAAGTATATATTTTCTTTATACCAGCCGATTTTTTCTTCATCATGATTCATTACCACAGATATGTCTTCTAATTACACAAATAGTCTTGTTATTTAGTTCATTTCTGTATATCGCTGTGTGTAGATGCTGAAAATATATTCACATATTATAATCTGAGTAATATTGTAATCGCCCACCTTTCTAATACCTGTGCAATAATACAATCCCGAATTTGTGTGGTTTACTTTAATACTAAATTTTGTGGAAGTCGTAAATGTTGTTTATCTATAGTTCCACCTTAGAGTACTCAACGATATATTTTAAAAGCTATAGATATACATATATATATATATATATATATATATATATATATATATATATATATATACATATAGACTGACTGTATTTGGCGATAAACTGGGTCATATATATACACACTGTGTAGGTCATCAACCATATGAAATAATATTATTAAATAAAATCAGTTTACAGTTTTAAAATAACAGGAAGGATGTCATAATAAAAAATTAAGAGAAGAAAACAAACAAAGAAAGAAAAAAGCAAACGTAGTAAAAAAAAAAAAAAAAAAAAAGTGTATGTGAAAGTGTATATGTAAAAGAATAAAGAAAACGAGAATCAGGCAGACTTATATATATTTTATTTATTTTATTTCCTTATTCTTTTATTTATTTCTATTTTATTTGTATTCATTTCATTTATTTGTTTTTTTATTTCGACCTCGCCCTTTTTCTTTCTCGCAAATTTTCTATTCTTTTCGCACATTTTGGTTTCGCTTTTCGCTCTTCGTTTTTTTCTGTTTTGTTGACACATGTTTTTATTTTCGCTTTTTTTTCTCTTTTTGACTTATTTTCTTTAGTTTTATTTCCGCATTTTTTTTTCTCTTTTTGACTTCGCTGTTTTCCTATTTTTATAGAAAAAACAGCCGCGGAAAAACAGTTTTGCCGCTTATTTTCTTATTTTCTTTAGTTCTTATTTTCGCAATATTTTTTCTCTCCAACTTCGCTGGTTTTCTATTTTTATCGCAGTTTTGCCGCTTATTTTCTTATTTTCTTCTCTGTATCGAAGATTTTGACGCAGTTTCTACTTTTCGGTTTTGCTGTTTATCTAATGTTTATCATATCTCGCAGGATTGTTTTCTATTTCGAATTATTATCGCAATTTTAACGCAATTACTATCGCTTTTTCTTTTTTCTCTTGTATTTGCGATTACGGTTTTTATCGCAATTTTGACGTATTTTGTACTTTCGCTTTTTCTTATTTTATATTAGTTCTATTAGTTTCTAATGTCGGTATATTTCGCACGCTTTTCTATTTCGCATTTCTATTTTCGTATTTCGTAATTTCATCGTACGTGTGACGCAATTTTTACTTTCGCTTATTATTATTATTATCATTTATTTATTATTATTTTGCACTCTTATTACTCACCTATTATTTATTTTTCATTTTACCTATTATTATTTGCTTTTATTTATTTCGCTTATTTCGAATTTTTATCGCAATTTTGACACATTTTCTACTCTCGCTTTTCCTTATTTTCTATTTGTCATATTTGTTTGTGTCGCACGCTTATTTCTTTCTTTCCTATTTCGTATTTTTATCGCACGTTTGACGTAATTTCTACTTTCATTTCTTATTATCGGTTTATTTTGCACGCTTATTCGCAATTTTTACGCAATTATTTTCGGTTATTTCGAATTTTTATCGCAATTTTGACGCATTTTCTACTCTCGCTTTTTCTTCTTTTCTATTTCGACGCAATTTTTACTTTCGTTTATTTCGCTTTTTATTATCGGTTTATTTCGCACGTTTATTTGTTTACTATTTCGAATTATCATCGCAATTTTGACGCAATGTATCGCTTTTTTCTTTTTCTATTATACGCAATTTTGACGCATTTCGCTTTTTCTATTTTCTATTTACGATTATTTATTTTCTGTTTCTTGGATTATTCCTCTTCTTCATTCTTCTTCTTCTTGCTTCGCTTATTTTCGTTACCTTACCTATTTGATTTTACGCATTACACACATATTTACATATTAACATTACACACATATTTATATATTAATCTGAATATTCATAGTATTACATAGAGACATATTTATATACACATATATATGAACAATTAATTATGTACATGTACATTTACAGAATCAGAGAATATGGCCATTTACATATGGGCCATCAAGGTGAAGTTCCTTGCCCATGGAACAACGCGCCGGCCGGGACTCGAACCCTCGAACCTGGATTTGTCGACGAATCCAAGTCCGATGCTCTAACCGCTCGACCACCGCGCCCTCCATTGCAACCCTTGCAGAAGTCCTTAAATGTTGCCAAGTCCCCTTCCCCCGCACTCGCCTATTATCATTATCATCATTATTGATATTATTATTATTATTATTATTATTATTATTATTATTATTATTATTTTCATTATTTTCATCATTATCATCTTTATCTTATTCTTTTGTTAACCTTATATTATTGTCATTATTATAAATTATTATCATTCTTATTATTATTATTATCCTTGTTATTATTAATATTACTTTTCATTACTCTTATTATTGTTATTATCATTATCATCATTACTATTCACTATTATTAGTATTTATACCATCATGATCATTACAATTACTATTATATCATTATATTTTTACTTTTACTATCATTACAATTTTATTACTTTTTTATTTTGTTATTGTAGTTAGTATTATCATTATTATCATTATTATTATTATATCAAAGAAAACAAAGAAAGAAAAAAAAACGTATTAAAAAAAAAAAAAAAAAAAAAAAGGGAATAGAAGAAATATCTTAAAACAGTGAATAAGAATTCAATAAAAAAAACCCAACAAGAGCTGATAAAAGATAACGGACGCGGTAAAAATACGAAAGTGTATATATAAAGGAATAAAGAGAACGACAATCAGGCAGACTTGTTTATTTTATTTCTTTATTCTTTTATTTATTTCTATTTTATTTGTATTCATTTTATTATTATTATTATTATTATTTATTTATTTATTTTTATGTAGACCTCGCCCTTTTTCTTTCTCGTAAATTTTCTATTCTTTTCGCACATTTTGGTTTCGCTTTTCGCTCTTCTTCCTTTTTTTCTGTTTGTTAACACATGTTTTCATTTTCGCATTTTTTTTCTCTCTTTTTGACTTCGCTGTTTTCCTATTTTTATAGAAAAAACAGCCGCGGAAAAACAGTTTTGCCGCTTATTTTCTTATTTTCTTTAGTTTTTATGATAATAATATATTGATAATAATGAATGTAATAATGATATTCAAATATAATAATGATAATGATAATAATGATAATAATAACTACAATAACAAAATGAAAAGTATAAAAAAATGGTAATGATAGGAAAAGTAAAAAAAAATAAGAGCTTTTCGCCTTCTTTCTTCCTTTTTTTCTGTTTTGTTAACACATGTTTTAATTTTCGCATTTTTTTTCTCTCTTTTTGACTTCGATGGTTTTCTATTTTTATAGAAAAAACAGCCGCGGAAAAACAGTTTTGCCGCTTATTTTCTTTAGTTTTATTTTCGCAATATTTTTTCTCTTTTTGACTTCGCTGTTTTTCTTTTTTATAGAAAAAACAGCCGCGGAAAACAGTTTTGCCGCTTATTTTCTTATTTTCTTTAGTTTTTATGATAATAATAATACTGATAATAATGAATGTAATAATGATACTCAAAATATAATAATGATAATGATAATAATGATAATAATAACTACAATAACAAAATGAAAAGTAATAAAAAATGGTAATGATAGGAAAAGTAAAAATAATAATGATTATAATAGTAATTGTAATGATCATGATAGTATAAATACTAGTAATAATGAATAGTAATAATGACAATGATAATAACAACAATAATGAGAGTAATGGAAAGTAATATTAATAATAATAATGGTGATAATAAAGTAATACAAATAGTAATAATATTATTAATAATAATGATACTCATAGTAATAATAATAATAATAGTAATAATACTGTAATTATGATAATAACAATTATGATAATACTGATAATAATGATAATGGTAAAACATAATAATGATAACTATAATAATAATAATAATAATAATAATGATAATAATAATGTTAATAATGATGATAATGATAATAGGCGAGTGCGGGGGAAGGGGACTTGGCAACATTTAAGGACTTCTGCAAGGGTTGCAATGGAGGGCGCGATGGTCGAGCGGTTAGAGCATCGGACTTGGATTCGTCGACAAATCCAGGTTCGAGGGTTCGAGTCCCGGCCGGCGCGTTGTTCCCTTGGGCAAGGAACTTCACCTTGATGGCCCACATGTAAATGGCCATATTCTCTGATTCTGTAAATGTACATGTACATAATTAATTGTTCATATATATGTGTATATAAATATGTCTCTATGTAATACTATGAATATTCACCGTTAATATGTAAATATATGTGTAATGTTGATATGTAAATAATGCGTAAAATGAAATAGGTAAGGTAACGAAAATAAGCGAAGCAAGAAGAAGAAGAATGAAGAATAGGAATAATGCAAGAAACAGAAAATAAATAATCGTAAATAGAAAATAGAAAAGCGAAATGCGTCAGAATTGCGAATAATATAAATAGAAAAAAGCGATAAATTGCGTAAAAATTGCGATGGTAATTCGAAATAGAAAACAAATAAACGTGCGAAATAAACCGATAATAAAAAGCGAATAAACGAAAGTAAAAATTGTGTCGAAATAGAAAAGAAGAAAAAGCGAAAGTAGAAAATGCGTCAAAATTGCGATAAAAATTTGAAATAAGCGAAATATATAATAGTAAATAATAAAAGGTAAAATAAATAAATAAATAATAGGTGAGTAATAAAAATTGCGTCACACGTACGATGAAATTACGAAATACGAAAATAGAAATGCGAAATAGAAAAGCGTGCGAAATATACCGACATTAGAAACTAATAGAACTAATATAAAATAAGAAAAAGCGAAAGTACAAAATACGTCAAAATTGCGATAAAAACCGTAATCGAAAATACAAGAGAAAAAAGAAAAAGCGATAGTAATTGCGTTAAAATTGCGATAATAATTCGAAATAGAAAACAGATAATCCTGCGAGATATGATAAACATTAGATAAACAGAAAATCGAAAAGTAAAAACTGCGTCAAAATCTTCGATACAGAGAAGAAAATAAGAAAATAAGCGGCAAAACTGCGATAGAAATAGAAAATAGAAAACCAACGAAGTCGAAAAAAAAAAAAAGCGAAAATAACAACTAAAGAAAATAAGCGGCAAAACTGTTTTTCCGCGGCTGTTTTTTCTATAAAAAGTCGAAAAGAGAAAAACATTGCGAAAATAATTATCGAAAGTAAATAATCATTAAAACAATTAATCAAAAATAAATAATTATTAAAATAATTAAAAATAGAATAATTATCGCAATTTTAACGCAATTACTATCGCTTTTTGTATTTTCTCATGTATTTTTTTTTTCTATTTTGATTTTTATCGCAGTTTTGACATATCTCTTACTATTAGTAATAATAACAATAATAATTTTTTCGCTTTTTCTGATTTTCTATTTTCTATATTTCTATTTTTCTATTTTCTATTTTGCTGCTTCTAATGTCTGTTTATTTCGCACGCTTTTTATTCCGATTTCGTATTTCCATTTTCGTATTTCGTAATTTTATCGTACGTGTGACGCAATTTTTACTTTCGCTTATTATTATTATTTATTGCTTATCCTATCGTTTTATTTTGCCGCTTATTACTCACCGCAATTTCTGTTTCTTGCATTATTCCTATTCTTCATTCTTCTTCTTCTTGCTTTGCTTATTTTCGTTACCTTACCTATTTCATTTTACGCATTATACACATATTACATATTAACATTACACACATATTTACATATTAACGTGAATATTCATAGCAATTCATAGAGACATATTTATATACACATATATATGAGCAATTAATGATGTACATGTATATTTACAGAATCAGAGAATATGGCCATTTACATATGGGCCATCAAGGTGAAGTTCCTTGCCCAAGGGAACAACGCGCCGGCCGGGACTCGAACCCTCGAACCTGGATTTGTCGACGAATCCAAGTCCGATGCTCTAACCGCTCGACCACCGCGCCCTCCATTGCAACCCTTGCAGAAGTCCTTAAATGTTGCCAAGTCCCCTTCCCCGCACTCGCCTATTATCATTATCGTCATTATTGACATTATTATTACTATCATTATTATTATTATTAATATTTTCATTATTTTCATCATTATCATCTTGAATTATCATCATTATTCTTATTCATATCTTGCAGGATTGTTTTCTATTTCGAATTATTATCGCAATTTTAACGCAATTACTATCGCTTTTTCTTTTTCTCTTGTATTTGCGATTACGGTTTTTATCGCAATTTTGACGTATTTTGTACTTTCGCTTTTTCTTATTTTATATTAGTTCTATTAGTTTCTAATGTCGGTATATTTCGCATGCTTTTCTATTTCGCATTTCTATTTTCGTATTTCGTAATTTCATCATACGTGTGACGCAATTTTTACTTTCGCTTATCATTATTATTATTATTATTATTTATTTGTTATTATTTCGCACGCTTATTACTCATCTATTATCTATTTTTTTATTTTACCTATTATTATTTACTTTTATTTATTCGCTTTTTTCGAATTTTTTCCAATTTTGACGCATTATCTATTTCCGCTTTTCCTTATTTCTTTTGTCATATTTGTTTGCTTATTTCTTCTTTCCTATTTCGTATTTTTTTTCGCACGTTTGACGCAATTTTTACTTTTGTTTTTTTTTATTTTTCGGTTTATTTCCCTCTCTTATATTCGCAATTTTGACGCAATTATTTTCGCTTATTCGAATTTTATCGAAATTTTTGACGCATTTTTATTTTCGATTTTTCCTTTATTTTCTATTTCGTATTTTTATCGCACGTTCGATGCAATGTTTAATTTTCGTTTTATTTCGTTTTTATTATCGGTTTATTTCATACGCTTATTATTTATTCGCAGTTTTGACGCAATTATTTACGCTTTTTCTTATATTTACGGTTATTTATTTTCTGTTTCTTGCATTATTCCTCTTCTTCATTCTTCTTCTTGCTTTCGCTTATTTTCGTTACCTTACCTATTTGATTTTACGCATTACACACATATTTACATATTACATTACACACATATTTACATATTAACGTGAATATTCATAGCATTTCATAGACATATTTATATACACATATACATGAACAATTAATGATGTACATGTACATTTACAGAATCAGAGAATATGGGCCATCAAGGTGAAGTTCCTTGCACAAGGGAGCAACGCGCCGGCCGGGACTCGAACCCTCGAACCTGGATTTGTCGACGAATCCAAGTCCGATGCTCTAACCGCTCGACCACCGCGCCCTCCATTGCAACCTTGCAGAAGTCCTTAAATGTTGCCAAGTCCCCTCCCCGCACTCGCCTATTATTATTATTATTATTGTTATTATTATTATTATTATTATTATTATTATTTTCATTATTTTCATCATTATCATCGTTATCATCATTATTCTTATTCTTATTGTTGACCTTATCATTATTGTCATTATTATAATTATTATCATTCAGTGTATGTGAAAGTATATAATGTAAAGGAATAAAGAAATCGAGAATCAGGCAGACTTACATATATTTATTTATTTTATTTCTTTATTCTTTTATTTATTTCTATTTATTGTTTTCATTTTATTATTATTATTATTTATTTATTTATTTTTTTTTTATGTAGACCTCGCCCTTTTTCTTTCTCGTAAAATTTCTATTCTTTTCGCACATTTGGTTTCGGTTTTCGCTCTTCTTCGTTTTTTTCTGTTTTGTTAACACATGTTTTTTATTTACGCAATTTTTTTTTCTCTTCTGGACTTTGCTGGTTTTCTATTTTTATAGAAAAAACAGCCGCGGAAAAACAGTTTTGCCGCTTATTTCTTATTTTCTTTAGTTTTTATGATAATAATGAATGTAATAATAATGAAAATATAATAATATAATGATAATGATAATAAACTTATTTTCGCATTTGTTTCTCTTTTTGACTTCGCTGTTTCCTCTTTTTATAGAAAAATTGCCGCGAAAAAACAGTTTTGCCGCTTATTTTCTTATTTCTTTAGTTTTTATGATAATAATAATAATTATAATAATGAATGTAATAATGATAATGAAAAATAAATAATAATAATGATAATGATATAATAACTACAATAACAAAATAAAAGTAATAAAAATTGGTAATGATAGTAAAAGTAAAAATAATAATGATTATAATAGTAATTGTAATGATCATGATGGTATAAATACTAATAATAGTGAATAGTAATGATGATAATAATAATAACAATAATAAGAGTAATGAAAAGTAATATTAATAATAACAAGGATAATAACAAGTAATACAAATAGTAATAATATTATTAATAATAATGATAATAATCATAGTAATAATAATAGTAATAATAATGATAGTTATGATAATATCAATTATGATAATGCTGATAATAATGATAATGGTAAAAAAATAATAATGGTAATTATAATAATAAGAATGATAATAATTATAATAATGACAATAATGATAAGGTTAACAATAAGAATAAGAATGATGATGATAAAGATGATAATGATGAAAATAATGAAAATATTAATAATAATAATAAAAAAATAATAATAATATTAATAATAATAATGTCAATAATGATGATAATCATAATAGGCGAGTGCGGGGGAAGGGGACTTGGCAACATTTAAGGACTTCTGCAAGGGTTGCAATGGAGGGCGCGGTGGTCGAGCGGTTAGAGCATCGGACTTGGATTCGTCGACAAATCCAGGTTCGAGGGTTCGAGTCCCGGCCGGCGCGTTGTTCCCTTGGGCAAGGAACTTCACCTTGATGGCCCATATGTAAATGGCCATATTCTCTGATTCTGTAAATGTACATGTACATAATTAATTGTTCATATATATGTGTATATAAATATGTCTCTATGAAATGCTATGAATATTCACGTTAATATGTAAATATGTGTGTAATGCGTAAAATGAAATAGGTAAGGTAACGAAAATAAGCGAAGCAAGAAGAAGAATGAAGAAGAGGAATAATGCAAGAAACAGAAAATAAATAATCGTAAATAGAAAATAGAAAAAGCGAAATGCGTCAGAATTGCGAATAATAGAAATAGACAAAAGCGATAAATTGCGTAAAAATTGCGATGATAATTCGAAATAGAAAACAAATAAACGTGCGAAATAAACCGATAATAAAAAGCGAAATAAACGAAAGTAAAAATTGCGTCGAAATAGAAAAGAAGAAAAAGCGAAAGTAGAAAATGCGTCAAATTGCGATAAAAATTCGAAATAAGCGAAAATAATTGTGTAAAAATTGCGAATATATGCGAGGGAAATAAACCGATAATAAGAAACGAAAGTAAAAATTGCGTCAAACGTGCTATAAAATTACGAAATAGGAAAGAAAGAAAAAAATCGTGCGACACAAACAAATATGACAAATAGAAAATAAGGAAAAGCGAAAGTAGAAAATGCGTCAAAATTGGATAAAAATTCGAAATAAGCGAAATAAATAAAAGTAAATAATAAAAGGTAAAATAAAAAAATAAATAATAGATGAGTAATAAGCGTGCGAAATAATAATAAATAAATAATAATGATAATAATAATAATAAGCGAAAGTAAAAATTGCGTCACACGTACGATGAAATTACGAAATACGAAAATAGAAATGCGAAATAGAAAAGCGTGCGAAATATACGACATTAAAAAAAAAAAAGGAAAGTACAAAATACGTCAAAATTGCGATAAAAAACGTAATCGCAAATACAAGAGAAAAAAGAAAAAGCGATAGTAATTGCGTTAAAATTGCGATAATAATTCGAAATAGAAAACAATCCTGCGAGATATGATAAACATTAGATAAACAGCAAAACCGAAAAGTAAAAACTGCGTCAAAATCTTCGATACAGAAAAGAAAATAAGAAAATAAGCGGCAAAACTGCGATAAAAATAGAAAAACAAGCAAGAGAAAAAATATTGCGAAAATAAAAAACTAAAGAAAATAAGAAAGTAAGCGGCAAAACTATTTTTCCGTGGCTGTTCTTTCTATAAAAAAAAAAATAGAAAACCAGCGAAGTCGAAACAAGAAAAAAATGCAAAAATAAAAACTAAAGAAAATAAGAAAATGAGCGGCAAAACTGTTTTTCCGCGGCTGTTTTTTCTATAAAAATAGAAAAACAGCGAAGTCGAAAAGAGAAAAAAAAAAGCGAAAATAAAACTAAAGAAAATAAGCGGCAAAACTGTTTTTCCACGGCTGTTTTTTCTAATAAAATAGGAAAACAGCGAAGTCAAAAAGAGAAAAAAAATGCAAAAATCAAACTAAAGAAAATAAGCGGCAAAACTGTTTTTCCGCGGCTGTTTTTTCTATAAAAATAGGAAAACCAGCGAAGTCCAGAAGAGAAAAAAAATTGCGTAAATAAAAACATGTGTTAACAAAACAGAAAAAAACGAAGAAGAGCGAAAAGCGAAACCAAAATGTGCGAAAAGAATAGAAAATTTACGAGAAAGAAAAAGGGCGAGGTCTACATAAAAAAAAAAAATAAATAAATAATAATAATAATAGTAAAATGAATACAAATAAAATAGAAATAAATAAAAGAATAAAGAAATAAAATAAATAAAATATATATAAGTCTGCCTGATTGTCGTTTTCTTTATTCCTTTACATATACACTTTCACATACACTGAATGATAATAATTATAATAATGACAATAATGACAAGGTTAACAATAAGAATAATGATAATAAAAATGATAATGATGAAAATAATAATAATAATAATAATGATAATAATAGTAATAATAATGTCAATAATGATGATAATGATAATAGGCGAGTGCGGGGGAAGGGGACTTGGCAACATTTAAGGACTTCTGCAAGGGTTGCAATGGAGGGCGCGGTGGTCGAGCGGTTAGAGCATCGGACTTGGATTCGTCGACAAATCCAGGTCCGAGGGTTCGAGTCCCGGCCGGCGCGTTGTTCCCTTGGGCAAGGAACTTCACCTTGATGGCCCATATGTAAATGGCCATATTCTCTGATTCTGTAAATGTACATGTACATAATTAATTGTTCATATATATGTGTATATAAATATGTCTCTATGAAATGCTATGAATATTCACGTTAATATGTAAATATGTGTGTAATGTTGATATGTAAATATGTGTGTAATGCGTAAAATCAAATAGGTAAGGTAACGAAAATAAGCGAAGCAAGAAGAATGAAGAAGAGGAATAATGCAAGAAACAGAAAATAGATAAGCGTAAATATAGTAGAAAAAGCGAAAATAATTGCGTCAAAACTGCGAATAAATAATAAGCGTATGAAATAAACCGATAATAATAAGCGAAATAAAACGAAAATAAAAATTGCGTCGAACGTGCGATGAAAATACAAAATCGAAAATAAAGAAAAATCGAAAATAAAAAATGCGTCAAAATTGCGATAATAATTCGAAATAAGCGAAAATCATTGCGTCAAAATTGCGAATATAAGAGAGGGAAATAAACCGAAAATAAAATAAAACGAAAGTAAAAATTGCATCAAACGTGCGATAAAAATACGAAATAGGAAAGAAAAAAAATAAGCTTGAGGCAATGGAACATCAACGAAAACATGCAAAATATGCATGTTTTCGTTGATGTTCCATTGCCTAAAACTTCAATCACCCAAGGTCGCTGGTAGTGACTCGGTGTTTGATTTTAATTAGCAGATCTAAGGAAACTTTCGTGTAAAACAATAATAATAATGATAAGATAATAATAATAATAATAATAATAACAATAATAATAATAATAATAATAATAATAATAATAATAATAATAATAATAATAATAATAATAATAATAATAATAATAATAATAATAAATAATAATAATAACAATAATAATAACAATAATAATGATAATGATAATAATAATAATAATAATAACAATAATAATAATATTAATAATAATAATAATAATAATAATGATAATAGTAACAATAATAATAATAATAATAATAATAATAATAAATTACAACCCTCCCTGACCAGGACTCGAACCCAGGTCACTCCGGGTATGAAACCGGAGGCCAGCGCTAAACCAACCGTGCCACACGACCCACTGAAATAACGTGCAACTAGGTGCGAGTCCTGGTCAGGGAGGGTTGTAATTTATCGTTATCAATGCGGCATTGCATTATTCCATCTTTCATAAATATACCTCGGTACATCCGACTTAGGATTTGAATTGCAATGATAATAATGATAATGATAATGATGATAATATTATTTTTATATTTTCAGGTTTTATCGCAACTTTGACGCAGTTTTTTTTTTTTTTTTTCTCTTTTGCTGTTTCTAATGTTTATTTTGCACGCTTTTCTATTTCCGATTTCGTATTTCCATTTTCGTATTTCGTAATTTTATCGTACGTGTGACGCAATTTTTACTTTCGCTTATCATTACTATTTATTACTTTCTTGTTTATCGCATCGTTTTATTTCGCCGCTTATTACTCACCGCAATTTTGACGCAATGATTTTCGCTTATTTCGAATTCTTATCGCAATTTTTACGCATTTTCTACTTTCGCTTTTCCTTATTTTCTATTTCGTATTTTTATCGCACGTTCGACGCAATGTTTTATTTTCGTTTTATTTCGCTTATTATTATCGGTTTATTTCATACGCTTATTTATTCGCAGTTTTGACGCAATTATTTTCGCTTTTTCTACTATATTTATGCTTATTTATTTTCTGTTTCTTGCATTATTCCTCTTCTTCATTCTTCTTCTTCTTGCTTCGCTTATTTTCGTTACCTTACCTATTTGATTTTACGCATTACACACATATTTACATATTAACATTACATATATATTTACATATCAACGTGAATATTCATAGTATTACATAGAGACATATTTATATACACATATATATGAACACAATTAATTATGTACATGTACATTTACAGAATCAGAGAATATGGCCATTTACATATGGGCCATCAAGGTGAAGTTCCTTGCCCATGGAACAACGCGCCGGCCGGGACTCGAACCCTCGAACCTGGATTTGTCGACGAATCCAAGTCCGATGCTCTAACCGCTCGACCACCGCGCCCTCCATTGCAACCCTTGCAGAAGTCCTTAAATGTTGCCAAGTCCCCTTCCCCCGCACTCGCCTATTATTATTATCATCATTATTGACATTATTATTATTATTATTATTATTATTAATATTATTATTATTTTCATTATTTTCATTATTTTCATCATTATCATCTTTATTATCATTATTATTATTTATGATTATTATTCTTTATTATCATTATTCTTTATTATCATTATTATTCTTTATTATCATTATTATATTTTATTATCATTATTATTCTGTTTTGTTAACTCATGTTTTCATTTTCGCAATATTTTTTCTCTTTTTGACTTCGCTGTTTTTCTATTTTTATAGAAAAAACTGCCGCGGAAAAACAGTTTTCCCGCTTATTTTCTTTAGTTTTATTTTCGCTTTTTCTTTTTCTCTTTTCGACTTCGCTTTTTTCTATTTTTATAGAAAAAACAGCGCGGAAAAACAGTTTTGCCGCTTATTTTCTTTAGTTTTTATGATAATAATAATACCGATAATAATGAATGTAATAATGATATGGAAAATATAATAATAATGATGGTAATAATGATAATAATAACTACAATAACAAAATAAACAGTAATAAAAATTGGTAATGATAGTTAAAGTAAAAATAATAATGATTATAATAGTAATTGTAATGATCATGATAGTATATATACTAATAATTATGATAATGATAATAATAAAAATAATGAGAGTAATGAAAAGTAATATTAATAATAGTAATGATGATAATAAAGTAATACAAATAGTAATAATATTATTAATAATAATGATAATCATAGTAATAATAATAATAATAGTAATAATACTAATGATAATTATGATAATAACAATTATGATAATACTGATAATAATGATAATGGTAAAAAAATAATAATGATTACTATAATAATAAGAATGATGAGGTTAACAATAAGAATAAGAATAATGATAATAAAAATGATAATGATGAAAATAATAATAATAATAATAATAATAATAATAATAATAATAATGTCAATAATGACGATAATGATAATAGGCGAGTGCGGGGGAAGGGGACTTGGCAACATTTAAGGACTTCTGCAAGGGTTGCAATGGAGGGCGCGGTGGTCGAGCGGTTAGAGCATCGGACTTGGATTCGTCGACAAATCCAGGTTCGAGGGTTCGAGTCCCGGGCGGCGCGTTGTTCCCTTGGGCAAGGAACTTCACCTTGATGGCCCATATGTAAATGGCCATATTCTCTGATTCTGTAAATGTACATGTACATAATTAGTTGTTCATATATATGTGTATATAAATATGTCTCTATGAAATGCTATGAATATTCACGTTAATATGTAAATATGTGTGTAATGTTAATATGTAAATATGTGTGTAATGTTAATATGTAAATATGTGTGTAATGTTGATATGTAAATATGTGTGTAATGCGTAAAATCAAATAGGTAAGGTAACGAAAATAAGCGAAGCAAGAAGAAGAAGAATGAAGAATAGGATTAATGCAAGAAACAGAAAATAAATAAGCGTAAATATAGTAGGAAAAGCGAAAATAATTGCGTCAAAACTGCGTATAAATAATAAGCGTAATAAACCGATAATAATAAGCGAAATAAAACGAAAGTAAAACTTGCGTCAAACGTGCGATAAAAATACGAAATAGGAAAGAAAGAAAAAAATTGTGCGACACAAACAAATATGACAAATGCGAAAGTAGAAAATGCGTCAAAATTGCGATAAAAATTCGAAATCAGCGAAAATCATTGCGTCAAAATTGCGGTGAGTAATAAGCGGCGAAATAAAACGAAACGATAAGCAATAAAATAATAAAGAATAATAATAAGCGAAAGTAAAAATTGCGTCACACGTATGATAAAATTACGAAATACGAAAAAGGAAATACGAAATGGGAAATAGAAAAGCGTGCGAAATAAACATTAGAAACAGCAAAATAGAAAATAAGAAAAAGCGGAAAAAAAAGTTATTAATATTATCATTAATAGTACAAGATATGTCAAAATTGCGATAAAAATGGAAATAGAAAATAAAAAAATTACATGAGAAAATACAAAAAGCGATAGTAATTGCGTTAAAATTGCGATAATAATTCGAAACAGAAAACAAATCAGAGTGCGAAATAAACGGAGAGGATGAATAGCAAAATAAGAAAAAGAAGTAAAAACTGCGTCAAAATTGCAATGAAGTCTCGAAATATGAAAGAGCGAAAATTAATAGAAAAAAGAAATAGACAAAAAAGCGAACAAACCGATATTAGAAATAACAAAATAGAGAAAAAAAAACGCAAGTAGAAAAAGCGGCAAAACTGCGATAAAAATAGAAAATTCTGTAAATGTACATCAGTTAATATAAATATAATAATAAATATGTCTAAATATGTTAATAATAAATATGTTTCTATGAAATGAATATTACATCTCTGTTAGGGATTGTGTCTAAAGTTTCTTGGAGAGTGTTAAAAAAATTTTCCCTTTCTTCATCACTTGCAATGTTGGTTGGTGCGTAGCATTGTATAATACTAATGTTATGAGGTTTTGCTTGTATTCTGACTTTTAAAATGCGATCATTTATTGGGCTGTACCCAATTAGTGCATTTGCAGTTTTTTTCGTGAGTATCCGTGTGGACCCCGGGGTAGAATAGGTCCAACGTACCCTCTGCGTGTCGTAAGAGGCGACTAAAAGAGGTTGGCGGCAGGAAGGGCATCCGGCCGTAAAAACCCCTGCCAAGCCAATACATGATGCGGAGAATCAGGAATGCAGACAGGCCGCTGCAGAGCCTGACCCTCCTAAGATCGACATCCCACCGCATGTTCGTGAGATCGTTCTTGACCCCTGTGAGAGAAATTTCTTGAAACTCTCATTCAAGAGCATTACGGAGACTGTGAACTACAATTTCTCAGCTAAACTGCCAAATGGAACTGAGATCAATAGTAACTCAACAGTTGTCGGGTAGTTCACAATGTTCCTTTTGATCACCTCTCAGAAAGAATTAACTGACTTCAACGACTTGGTGGCCATGATGCGATCCTAGTTCCCCAAGGTACATTCCGAAATGTTTTCCAAACATGAAGCTCCCAGCCGATTACAATCGATGGGCGGCCGGTGAACGGAACGGCCCATGCTCCCTGGACCTTCAGCAAGGAGGACATGGAGACGGCGGGAGTGACGGAGGGGGAGGCCCTGGATAGGGCAGAGTGGAGGAGGAAGATCCGCACCGGCGACCCCAGTTGAACTGGGACAAAAGCCTGTAGAAGAAGAAGAAGAAGAAGAAGCAGTTTTTTTCGTGAGAATCATAGCAACTCCGTGACTATAATTTCCTTCTTCTTTTCCAGAAAAAAGAACTGTCTTGTTTTCTTTAGTTTTGAAACTTCCATTACTTTTCCAATTGGTCTCACTGATTCCTAGTATTTAAATGTTGTATCTATCCATTTCGTTACAGACAGTATGTAATTTACCCATCTCTTATTTTCCTTACGTATCATTGATATTACTATTATCATTATCACTATTTGTATC
>NC_051390.1:27532072-27534572 GCF_015228065.2 Penaeus monodon
TCGTCTGGTTGCAGTAAATGGGAGAAAAAACGCACCTTAAGGCAGGCATGCTTAGGCCACCCCAGACACACCCTCTCCTGCGAGAGGTACAGGTATGCCCACTTCCGAGCACGAGCTCGAAGATGGGGTCCAGTTCACCTTCAATGCGAAGTGAGTTATACTAATGCCGAAAAAATACGTAAAGGAAAGTCGTTACAGGGCATGAAGCTAATTGCAAACATTAATTTCGCGGCAACAACGTAAGGTGTGCGCAGCACAGCCAGGGTATCAAGCAAGAGCCAAGGTCGAGCTTGCTGTGGAGGAGTCAAATCGCTCTTTCTAAGCCGCCACAATCAAAAAATCTTGAGACCTAGAGGTCCTGGAAACCCTCCATCTTGGTTCTGGATTCTGTGGCTTAAGTACATGTGCGCTGTGTAAGCGCACAAGGAACGAGGAAAGACTGCTGTCCAATGAGTGCAGACATGGCTGTGGACCTGGTGTAACCCAGCTTGGGAAAACTACCCTGAACTTCAGGTTGCGGGGTCATGCTGATACAACGTCTAACAGTTCTAACAGTCTAACAGATGGAGCGATGTTGTCTATGCTGTCATTAATCACTTGTGCAAAGATATTTTCCTGTTCATCTACGTTATCTGTTTGCAAAATTTCTGAGAGAGTTGATTCTTCGGCAATTATTTGTTGGCATACTGAAAGTCGCATTTGGTTAATTGACGCAAGCTTTTTATGACTGGTGGTCGTTATGCTTTATTTAAATCAAGTGTTATCGTTATGAGTTTTGTGATCGGCAACATGGAATGGGATGACGTTTGTATGGAGAATGTTGGCTCTGTTTGTTATTAGTACATTAATCAGTGATGTAGTGTTTCCTGTGACTCTTGTAGGTTTGTTGACCATTTTTTCTAATTTGTATTTTCCTAATTATCTTAGATAACTTTTCATTAGGCTTAGAGAGATACATACATACATGTACACACACACACACACACACACACACACACACACACACACACACACACACATATATATATATATATATATATATATATATATATATATATATATATATATATATATATGTATATATATGTATTATATATACTATATATATATATAGATATATATATATATAATATATATATATATATATATATATATATATGTATATATATACTATATATAATATATATATATATATATATATATATATATATATATATATCTGTGTGTGTGTATGTATCATCATCATCAAGGGGCTAACCCCGACGGGTGCGCATGGCCGCATCCATCCTTCGCTTCCAGCCACGGGGGTCCCTTATGGGGTCCCTTCAGGCAGGCCCTCGGCCTATCTCGAACTCCTCACGATAGGACTGGTTGAGCTGCCCAAGCCATGACCTCCTAGGACGTCCCAAGGGCCTCTTCCATCCTGGATTGTCTCGCAATGAGACAACACCGATGGGCAGGGTCATCCACAGGGAAACGAGCTAAGTAGCCATATAGATTATGTAAGTAACAGGTCCCATGCCAGCCTCACGGTGTAGCCATCAGTTGGACACATGGTCCTGCCAACTGTAACCAATGATTCGGCATAGGGACTTGTTACAAAAGGTATCTAGACGAGATTCCAAGGCACAAGATAGCATCCAGGTTTCGCTTCCATAAAGCAAAACTTGCAGTATGAAGGCCTTGAAGACATGTAGCTTGGTCCTTCTGCATAGGCACTGATATCTCCAAATGCTCTTGATGATTGAGTTCATGGCTCCTGCAGCCAGATCAATCCGTCTACTGCTGCTTGGTCTGACAGCCAAGAGACAGGAACTACACTACCAAGGTATGCAAAACTCTCTGTGACTTCAACATCCTCACCGCAAGCATGAATCGACTGAACGGGTTCGTCAAACAGGTCTCCCAACGTCCTGGATCTTGGTCTTGGTCCAAGAGACCTGTAGGCCCAAGGGCCAGAGACTCAGATAAGATAACAGGATCGTCGACAAAGTCTGTGACCTTGATATGATATTGCCCAGTGTTTCACTACGCTGACTTTGGATATTATGCTGCCCATTATTCCGTCCATGCAGTGTTGAAAAGTATTGGTGCAAGGAAACAGCCTTGTCTCTTGAATGAACAGGGAAAAAGTTCGACAGGCCCCTACAAAACTATTAGGCCAATAATCCGAGTCAGAATTCTCCTAGGTCTCAGAATCTCCGATAGTGATTCTCGATGCACTGAGTCAGACGCCTTCTTGAGGTCGATGCAGGCTGCAAACAAACTGCAACTGAACACATGATGTTCCACAATTACTCGAAGCGCTAGGATACGGTCTATTGTAGACTTGTCAGGAGTGAATTCAGGCTGCTCCGGTCCGTGGTGCCTTAGTAGGTGGTCGCGGATCCGTTTCCGAAGAATATATATATACATACATACATACATACATATATATATATATATATATATATATATATATATATATATATATATATATATATATATATATATATATATA
>NC_051390.1:27543489-27565989 GCF_015228065.2 Penaeus monodon
TAAAATTATTATATATATATATATATATATATATATATATATATTTTTTAAAATATATTTAAATATGCATATATTATATTAGATATATATATATATAATATAAATATATATATATATTATATTTTAATCCCTATATAAATATATATACATAATATATATCTATTATAATATAATATTATATATATATATTATATATATATATATATTTTTTTATAATTATATATAAGGATATACTTTAATTTTGTGTTTTTAATATATAAATTTTAAAAAATATTTTATATATAAATTAAAAATATATTTTAATATATATATAATAATATTTTATATAACCACACACACATATAGTATAATGTTTTTTATATATAAAATTTTAAATTAAAATTTTAATATATAATAAATATTTACAAATATAAAAAAATTATATTGTATGTATAAACATAAAAATTCCCCAACACACACGCCACACGCAACCACACAACACCCCACACACCACACACACACACACACACCCCCACACACACATTAATAATAAAATAAATATATATAAATTTTATAATAATATGAATTTTATTATATATAGATATAAATATAATATTATAATTATACATTTTATATATATATATATATATATATATTATATATATATATAAATTTATATTATATACCATAACACACAAAAACCACCACACACACACCCACACATATATATATATATATTATATATATATATATATATAAATATAATATATGTATCAAATATTTTACACCACACACACACACACACCACACACACCACACACCACACCACACACAATATAAATATATTATATATATTAATATATTTATTTTACCACACCACCCACATATATGTATAATACACACAACACAACACACACACACACCACATATATATATATATATAATAATAAAATATAAAATATATATATTTTATATATATTTTTTTCATATTATATATAAATTTTTTTATATATATTATATATATATATATATATATAATATTATATATATAAATATTTATATTATCCCACTACACAAATATCATATAATATGTGTGCAATTACATAAAACACAACATACATCCACACACACACACACAGACAAACACACACACACACACACACACCACACACACAAAACACACCCACCACACACACACACACACACACATAATGGTCTCAAAATTTGAATGATACAGAATACCACTATATTACGGGCAGGTCCAGAGGAAAAACTTTATTGAGGAACAGACATAGATTAAAAGGGATCTTGACGCGGTAGACGTGGGGGAGGCGGCGTCACTCCTACGGGTTGGAGGGAAGGTGTTAGCGGTTCTAGGGGAAAGGACTCGGGTGACTCCTTCGGGGATTTCTGGGTCGTTCCCCCTAGGGCGTGGGGGCACAGCTGTTTTCCTTTGGGTACCCCCCCCAGGGGTTTCTCGTTTTCGCGAAGGTGAGGGCATGACCCCGGGGTAGCAGCTGCCTAGCCCAAATCCCTTTATTAATGGAGTCCCCCGGCTCAGCAGATTTTACTATTTATAGTTCACTCGTGGCCGGCAAAGTCGTGGGCAATCATGTAGCAGACGGAGCCAGTGACCTCACCCGCCCCCCCCCCATCCTTCCTGCCGCGCATGCTCCTCCGCTGAACGGTCCTACTTATACCGAGAATGCCTACCTCGAAAGGGCTCCTGGACCTCTAGGCCCAATTTTTGTGCGGGTTTTCTTCGTAAAGAATATTTTGACACCCCCCCCAAAGACACCTTGGCCCTTGTGCTGATAATTTTGGGTGTCTCTCGCACCCCTTACTTTAGGCTGTATTTTTTTTTGTGGCCAGAGTGCTTAAAATTAAAAAATCCCCAAGCACTGTGGAATTAGCATTTTTACTGCGGGTGCCGCCGAACCCAAAAGGTTAAATTTCCCCTTTGGCAGGGTCTTAACCGCCCGGCCCAAACATACAAACTGTTAATTGCCCATGTGTTTTCCTTTTTTGATACCATACCCCCCTTGCATATCCTGTAAATTTACTTCGCTAGATTCCCCCCCTGACCTTCATCACCCCCTCGTGCTATGTTTTCGGGGGTCACGTAATGAAATTATCATTTTCTGGGGACCCCATCTCCTGTGAGGTGGCTCCCCAAAAAATTTTCATCACAAAAGTTGCCGTGACACTTGCTTTAAATTTCCAAAATGGCTAAAAAGTTGTTTTTGCCAGCCTAAAACAGCGACCCCCTTCCTCTCCCACGGGCCAAAACACTCCAGAAAAAGGCCCTTCAAACCCCCCCCCCCTTTCCCCCTGAGACAAGGCTAAATGCCGTCGTGGCTAAAAAGATCGACAAGCAATCCTCCCACGATCTTGCGAGTCTTCCCGGGCGGAAGTCTGGGCCAAAAAACACGTCACTGTCGTAGATGTTAAAAACCCCCCAGGCATGCATCAAAAGATCCGTTGCCTGCCCCTGAGGAGGCACAGAAGCTCAAACCGGGGGATTGTGATGTTTTACACTCCGCCCCACCTATAATGTGGAAAGAGAGTTTTTATTCAGGTTGACCAGTCTTGAAATGTTCGTTTTAAACCACACAAAACCCACATGCCACACAACAGAGATGCAGCAGTTTGGGGCAAACTTGGACACTTTTTTGCCACATGCAACGCCATAAAATGTTGCAACTGCGGGGGGCGCATGTCGCCGTCGTGGTTTTTCCCCCAAATGCAAAGAAATTTTTAAAAACAAAAAGACAACAACAAAAAACAAAACAAAACCAACCCTACGCTTCAACACTCCCCCCTTTACAAACATCTACCCCCCCAAAAAACACCCAATACATTCCTCGGAAACACAATCCTCTACCCCCTAAATTTCCCCAAAAAAACGCCTTCTACCTAACAAAAACCCCCAAAAATACAGCCATACTACATGTATTTTTAATAGCTGAAAAATACAATGCAAGAAATTCAAAAAACATACCCCCAAACCTACTACAAAAAATTGGACCCCCGGGGAAATTTTCGAAGACGAAACCTGTACATACCTGAGTACACGCAAAAACAAACAAAAACACCGAGCTAGAGTGGCGCCCCCACCCACCACAGCCTTACCTCTCATCACACGTCTCCCACAACCAAACCAAAACCCAAAACCAAGAGAAACTGCACAAAAAAAAACTACAAAAACCCAAAAAACGATCACAAACGAAAACTCCCTTCACCCTTAAATCAAAAAAAAAAGAAAAAAAAGACCCTCTTCACGGAAACCCAGGAGCCGTCCACCTCTCGTCGTCATGAGACCCATTTCGGGGACCCAGCAGCGGGGAGAGCCTCCAATCGCCCCATCCTGAGGTTAAAGGGGGGGGGCACCGCCTGCCTTTTCCCCCCTGGGGCGAGTTCCCGTCCCCCCGTGGGGAACTTGGGGGAAAAAGGTAGTATGGGGGAATTGGTCCGCCGATTCCGTGAGTTCCTCCCTCCCTCCCCCAGGAGCCTTCCCGGACCCCAAAGAGACCCATCGGGGGCTCGTCCTCGTCTTTACCGTGAGCGAAAACGCCCCAAAAAGTAGGTCACGTCATCCGACCTGCCTGAGTGGCTGCTGACAACGTTCAAGCGAATGAAAACATTTTATAACGTAAGACACGTTTTTTGCGACTCCTAGCCCGGGGAAAGCCTGACGTCGTTTTTTTAAACCCCACCTCTATCACTAATTTTAGCTATTAAAACTTGGGCTACACGTCAAGACAATCACGAAACGGCTGTTTGGGGGGCCCCGCTTCTCGTAAAATCCACCTTTCTTTTCGAAATCTCTCGCCTCCATTCATTCATCCTGTTTTCATGGCTTTAAGCTCTTCCCCCGCAGGGCCCTAAGATTCCCACCCCTATATCAGCCCCCAGTAAAATTTTTCATTCACGATTTCAATAAATTTTTAAATTATAAAAAACTCCCAGTTTTTTTGCGGGGATGTCACCAGCAACACATCCTTTAACCACACATACAAAAAACGCAAGGCGACAGCCTTTCTATTTTCGAAAAAAAAGACCCCACACTCGGCCCACTTTACCCCTCATTCACACGGGGGAAGGGCCCCCCTGATCTCTTTTTGGGGACAGGGGGGCACTCCTTTCCCCACACCATGCAACCGGGCCCCAACTTGGGTTTCTGACCACATCCCCGCATCAAAAAAATTTTTAAATGACCCCTATATAAAAAAAGAAACATCCTTAGGTACAAAAAAGCAGACGGGGATACTTTAAATCTTACTTGCAGTAAAAATTTATTTTTAAACCCTTAAAAAGGGAAAAAACTTCTCGAAATAGATAGCTTTGCTCATCTTTTCGTTGGATATCAGCAGCAATGCCCGCGCCATCCCGAAGAGCGCTATAAGACCCCAAAACATTCCACCCAAACGAGAAAACCAAGGGGTTCCTGACCCTACGGAAATCTTTTCCCTAAAAATTTTAAAATCATTTACATCGAGTTCGGGGGGACCTCCTATCCTCAGAAATCCGTCATAAATATTTTGATAATACCACAAATTCTGGCAAATTATTAAACAAACAAAACATAGATTCGCTTCCCCGGGGAATTTTGGCAATCTTTTAGACAATTAAAAGGAAAATTTTCCCCCCCTTCCTCCCCTCAAATTTTCAATCCCGTGGGGGTTTATAAAAATTTTTTTCTGACCAGGCAAACTGTTTTCTATCCTCATAAACCCCCCTTTTTTTAATGATCACTTTCACCATACCCCTGGACCCAAGACTACAGGAAAAAACAGAACCAAGAGATTATCCACCTGGAAAATCTGGACGACACATGCAACTCCGTGCCCCCATCTCGCTGGGGAGTTAAAAAAATAAAATGGGTTTCCTCGAAAGGCTCCGGCCCTCCAAATGGGACGTGAGCACTCATTCTCCCCCGACAACTTTTAACGGGCTATGATGCACTTATAAACACCCCCTTTGCCTCGGGCTACTATCCCTCCCCTTTTCAAACTGCTTTAGGGGCCCCTTATCCAAAGAAAAACAAGACCAATGACCCAAAAAATTCCCGCCCATTTTTACTAGAGACATTGGGCAAAATTTTGAGAAAGTAATTAACTCCGACAAAGGCGGTTCTCGACAACCTGCCCTACTCTCTTCAAAACAATTCGGTTTCCATCTCACCATTCGACAAATGACGCATGAACATAGGACTAACACTGTTTTTAAAAAAAAGACAGGGACTAAAAGACGGTTCTCGAACCCAAAAGACGGGGGGAGCGACCCTTCGATCGGTCTGGCATGCTGGTTAAAAGTATAAACTGTAACAAAATTAAATTTTTCCCCTCGTGCCCAAAAAGATGGTATCAGTTCTTAGAGACGTAAATTAAACAAAAATTTTAAAAGGCAAAATTTCAGACACCTTCAATGTGCGGGTGTACCTCAGGCACATAATCACCCCCAATACTTTTAATACACAAACGACCTCCCTGCCCCACATTTCCCTTTGCTTCTTGCTTTGTTTGAGTTTTGCAAAGTTCTGGCTTCGCCGGGGCCTTTCATTTATGGCCCGCCTGTGTCAGTTTTTTATGGCATTCTTTGTTGGTTGACACTGGGTGCTTCCCGGGGCGGTGGTTTTCCCAGCAGGCGCTCCTTTAGCCGGGTGTAAGCATCTCGCATAATCTCTTACCGCACGACGGCTGTTTTTCTGGGGGTTTGTTTTGGGAAATTTTCTGTGCACACATTCTCCAATAATGTCCATGTGGCGCGCTCGCCGCAATGCATGCAACACCTCTCTTCCTTTTCTAGGGTTTTTGTATAATCTGCCATGCACAGTGCAACCCTAGGCGCATTCTGTGCAAATATTTGGGGTACCTCTGTTTTTTTTTTCAGAGAGTGCCAGTGGTTTCATACCCTTGGCATCTGGTACCAGCGGGCCCGGGGGGGAATATCTCTTTTCCCTCCTTGAATCGGGAAAAGGGATTGGCCCGTCCCAACACTTCCTCCTAAGTAAATTTCGGCTCTGATGTATTTCATGGGATTAGGGGCATCCCCCGGCGTTTTCGTAATCGTCAGCAAGCTCTTTGCCTCTGACCCTATAGGCGGGGAACCCTTTATATAATTTTTTTCCCCCCTCAGAAAACATCCTTTGTACTATTGGGGGATGGTTGTCGGAGGAAATGTTGTCAGGGGGTGAGCGCTGCTGAAGACAGCGACGCCCCTTTTGGAGTCTGTTGTATGACCCCGTTCACTGGCTCGGCCCCCATGATAGAACTGCTCGCCTGTAGCGAGGAGGAGTTGTCTGTTACCCTCTGGATATTGTGGCACCCCTTGCTGCGAAGCCGACGCCTGAAAGGTGGGTCAAGCGATCGCCCGATCCATCCGGTAATATGTCTGCTCCCCGGGGGGGGGAGGTTTGCAATGACCTCGGTTTCTGCCTTTAGGCTGGGCGTAAAATTTCTTTCTTTTTCTTGCCACCCTCAGAGAAACTCTATCGAGGTTTGTCCCACGGGGGAGTTTCGAAAAAGTCGGGGTGTGGGGAGTCCATGCCCTTGCCAGTAGGGGTTTTTTGAGCTGAGGTGTATTAGCACCCGGCTGTGTAACACCCGGAGTTTTTGCAAACACTGTTATCTTGTTCTAGGCGTCTGATTTTTTGTGTCTTGGGTTTGTGTTCTGGACCTGGATGACCTTTGATAAGAATTGTCCCCGTTAGATCAATTCATGGGGCCGGGGGAGAAGTTTTTTCCCACTAGGGGGTTGGGGCCCTTCCCCCACCTTGGGGCCCCCCAGATGACCCTGGCGGCTTGTTTTGGACTGCCCCAATCGGTCTTTATATTTTCTCTTAACCCCAATCAAGCGAGGGAGGCTAGTTACAAGGGGGCCTGAAGCATGTACTAGAAGATCTTATACTCTTTTTGGGGGCCCTTGCTCTTCCACCATTCTCTCATGCAGACAGTTTGCCTTTGTTGGGTCAAGCAGGTCTGGACCTCCTTCGGAAGGAGGGGGTGGGTCTATCCTTACCCCAAGGGTAGATTTTTTCCTGAACCACCCCAAGCCCCATTCCCGGTTTAGACTTGTCCTTGAACTCTCTGTTCAGACCCATGGTTTTGGATTTGGCTGGAGATCTTTAGTCCTGCCCTGAAAACACTCCCGGGATCCAAGCCCAGCAACGCGGGTTTTGTTTAGGCTGTGTGGCCCAGTGGAGAGAAGCAAGATCGTTGAAAGGGAATACTTGCCCCCCAATGGGAGGTTTATGTTGAGGTAAGGACTTTAGGGGTTTTTAAAAAGGGCTGGCCCAAAAAACCCCCCCCCTGTGGCGTTCCTTCCAGGGCTGTGCTGTGATAATGACCTTGGAATTTACTTGGCGTTCTATTCCTAAAGTAGTCCCTACCCAACCCAAGAGTTACCTCTGTTTCCTTTTTTGGATCAGGCTCCCCTAAAGGGAAAGAGGACTTGCATTCAAAGCCCTCCAGGGAAGGAATACCCACAGATGCGCCCGTGTTTATTGTGCTCAAGAGCGGGGGGGGGGGTAGCTTGCGCTGGCTCATGCCCCTGGGGAACCGTGGAGGTGTTCGTTGGGGGCCCTTTTCCCCTCGGGGCCGGTTCAGTCCACCCCTCGGCAGTCTTGGCCCAAAAGCTGAGGAGAGAGTGGGGCGGTATTCCCCGGGTCCTTTGGTTTTGGGATGGGAACTATGGGGCCCCCTTCCAGCTCTGGGTAGAGTGGAAGTTTCCCCGACTTTTTGTGATTGCGGAATGCAAACTCACCTACCATCCCAGGGGGGAGATGATGGGGTACGAGACCCCCCATCGCGGGGGTGATTGCACTGGGTTTTTTGTGCTCTCTTTGTTCCCTCAAGAAAAAAATAACGTCTGGTTTTTCGGGTTCGCTGCCCCTTTTTCTGATGGAGCAAGTCTGTCCCGGTTTTAGGCGTTTTTTTTTTTTTTTGCCCTCGTTCGGCTGGCAGACTGTCGCTACTGTTCTCGCAGAGAAATCTTGCGCCAGTCTGTTGGCCTCTGCCGGGGTCGTGGTGCTGCATCTCGGGGCTGAGCGGCGGTGGCTCGCTTGACCCCTTGCCCTAGCTCTGAGAGGGGGGTCAAGATCGAAAAATCACACCTTCCAGCCCCTTTTCCTGCCCCACTCTGCTGGCTTTCCTTTGGGGTCCCTGACAGCCTCCCCTTTGGAGGTAGGTTGTCGGGGTTCTTTGCCCTTTGGAAAGTTTTCGGCACATATTTACCCCGTGGTTGACCTCCCTATTCTTGTCATTGAAGTACCAGGGTCCTTGGACTCCTGGCCCAGCCAGTTTTGGGGAGGTCAGTGAGGGGCCCCTCAAAGGCATTTACAAGTCTGGTTGTAGCACCCACCCTTTTTGTCTTTTTGGGGGTTTTTGCTTTTTCAGACAGCGGGCCAAGGGGCTCTGGAACGCCGCCATTGGCCTTTTCTGTTTTCCATCTTGGTTCGGTCGGGTATTTCGGGTGGGGCCCCTATCCATGAGGGTTGTTATAGTGCCATAATGGTCACTAGTGCGGTCTCTCGCATGCCAGCCAATCCTCCACCCGATCGCATGGCCACAGAGTTCCACTGCAGAATACTTTAAATTCATGCCATTTTACTAATTTAGATTACATCAGAGCATCGTCTATTCGGGTTGACATGGATCTGACAACTCCTTGTGAGTCCTCACTGCTTGAGGGGTCCCTTCGCTGTGGGCTATCCCTGGGTCCACTGGGGGGTGGAGAGCCCTTTTGGGAGTCTGACTTTTCGTCTTTGGGTTTTTCTCTGCCAGGGTTTTTTTGTGATTAGCTGGGCCTTTCCTGGGGGAGGTCGCTTCTTCTATTCGGGTTGTGGACTGATCAGCCTGGTTTTGGCTTGCCTGTAAAGGGATAGCCTGGGTTGGAGAGGGGAGGGGGGTCTCGACCTGGGGTGAGGGGGGAGGATTGGGGTATTTGGCCCCCCCATCTTCCTTCCCTTTATGCTTTTCACAGTCTGTTTTTTAATGTCGTCATGGGAACGCGATGCCTTTTTCCCCCTTTCCTTGCCTGGAAAAGGATACTGCCACTGCTGTGCCACAGCAGTGTCAGGGGTCGACTGTCCCCCCCCGCGAAGAAAAATTCTTTTGGGTCTGGGGAGGACCGTGGTTCTGTTGGAACCCTTTTTTCCGTGGTTCCTCTCACTTCTTTTACTTGGGGGGCTCCTGTTGTCGGAGTTCCGGGTTTTGGCTGGGGGGGAGTTCCCTTTCCCCTTAGGAGGTCGGGGAAGCCTTTTTTGCTTTTGTTCCTCCCCCAACGAGGTCCCGGGGGGGGAGGAACAAAGTCTGGCGCTTCTTTCAAACCCCCCCCGCCCTTTGAGGGCCGCCTCTTTCCTGACAGAGCAAGCCAGGCTCCAGCGTGAGCCTCTTGGGGACGTTAGGACATTTTGGGGTTGTGCCCTTCTTTTTTTCTTTAGTGCCTTGAGACACCCCGGTATTGGTCCTTGTACAGACCCACATTTTGGTTGGCTGTACAGTTACCCGGTGGTGTCCGTACTTCGGCATGAAACACGAATGGTTTGGGACATAAGGGTGGGTAAGGGACCCAGTTCCCAAAAATCAAGGGGGGGACTTGGGGGCTTTTTATGGTCACCAGGACTTTCTGTTGGAGTCTTCCCCTTCGACAATCGGGAAAACCCCCACGACCTGTGGGGTATGTTATCACCTCCACACGTATGAGACTGGAAGCCAAATAGCCCCATCTTTACTCTCTTCTCCTCGGGTTCAGTGGCGAGAGGCTCACTTTCCCCCCCCCTCTTTTGCTCCTTTGTCTCCCAGGAAAAAAAGGGTGGCTTGACTTTGGGCAGATGATCTGCCCCGATCCCGGCAACCCGATCGGGCAGCCGGATTTTTTCGCTGGCTCTCTAATGCCCCCACCCTTTGGTAGGCATTGTCGAAGCCTTCGGGTTAACGGGGACCTTAAATTGCGGGAAACGCCCTTGGGGGGCCGATCGCCATCAGAGTCGGGCTCCGGCCCGGCCGTTTCGGTCCGCCCTTTTGGCTTTTGGGGTTTTTTCGTGGAGGGGCCCAGCTGTTTTGGCGGTTCATGGTGCTCCTGTTCGTCATGGGGTCGTCTGAGGGGGGCTCAGGACCTTCCTGGTCTGGGTGCTGGGCCCGGGGGCCACACGAGAGTCCATCTGGGACAATCTGGGGGACGAATGTTTGTAATGATTTTTTCGTCTTGTCCGCCATCTTTGGCGCAGGGATGAAAAGATCATCCCGGCTCGGGTTTTCTTTTTCCACCCGGAGCACGTAAGGGTTATGGTGGGGCCCGGGTCTGGGCCTTTCACGGGTTTTTCCAAAATAAAATCTGTCTGTGGGGGTTTTGATTTGGTTTTCCATATACTTGGGATGCTTCATCCACTCACCCCCCACCCACCACAGTCCCCCAAAGGGGGGCTTGTGCTAGAACCCAAAGTTAACAGCAAAGGGGGGGGTGAGTGGATTTTCCAGCCAATTACCGATTCACGGGCACACGGGCGGTTGGGTACCAACGCAGCATACTGCTGACCCTAGCCCCCCGGGGAGACCCCGAGCCTACCGGGCCCGGGTCGGGTGCCTGTCTTGCCAAATAGAGGACCAAAAAGGCGTGTTGCTAGCCGCAGGGCGTACTCGGGCCCGGCACGCTCAAAACCCCCAGGGGCTCCCGTCTCCCACTCATAAAGGGGGCCTGCACGGCAAAAAAGTGGGGAGGGGCAACCTCTGGAGTATCCAAGGGGTTCCTTCCACCTACAGGACATCTTGAGGAAAAACTTCTGCTCCTCCCTCAGTGAGGAAGGGGGGTCTTTCACTTTTTTCCCGGCAGTTCCCTCGCTCCTCGGGGGGGGACCGTACCTTTTTTAAAATGAATCCTTTTTTCTGAAAGCCCAAAAGGTTTTTCCCTCATTGAGAAAAAGGGGGGCCCGCACCTGTTTCCCGTCGTTCCTTCATCCCTCTGAAAACAGCCGGACAGTGTTTCCCCAGGAGGGAGAGAAATTTAAAATTTTTTCCCGGAGGTTCCTATGGGGGACGGTTTTTTTTAAAGGTGAAACCCTTTCTCTCTGAAACACCCGAGGATGTTTCCCTCATGAGTGAAGGGGGTCCCGTACCTGTTCCCGTAAGCTCCTTCGTCTCTCTGAAAACAGCCCCCACAGACTGTTTTCCCCACGTGAGGGAGAGGAGCTGACTTTTTTCCAGGGAGTTCTTTTGGCGGGGGGTTTACGTGAATCCCTCTTCTCTCTGAAAACCCAAGTTTCCCTCAGTGAGAGTAGAGGGGGCCTGTCCTGTTCCTAAGTTTCCCTTTATCCCCCTGAAAAAGCCAACCCCAGACTATTTCATACGTGAGGGGAAAGACTACTTTTATCCAGGTAATTTCCCATCACAGGACGGGGAAATTTATGTTTTGTCTAGAGCTGCTTTAGACAGAACCCGGCTAAGCCTGACAAGGGGGCTCTACCTGCCTATCGCCCCCATTTGAAAGAAAAAAATGGGATCATCAGAGGGCTGCCAACCATCCCTAACAAAAAAATGGCAACTCTATGCACCCGTAAGGCAGGGCCTTCTAAGGCCCCCCCGCACACCCCCCCCTGCGGGAGGGAAAAGGTTGCCCATCCCCGCACGCCCCAAAATGGGGTCCAGTTTTCCCCGAAGGGGCACAGAGTCATCCTAAAGCCCAAAATTTGTATAGGAAAGAGTGGCTAGGGGGGCCGAAGTCATCAAGCAATGCATCGTGATCAAACAGTGGGAGGCGCGTACCGTCCGGTAAAAGCGGGGAAAAGCCGGGCCGAGATTGCATGGACCGGGGGCGGTGCATCTCTTTTAAAAGCCCATGCAAAAGCCACACGATCGAGGGATCATGGGAACTCTCTTTGGGGTTGCTCGGCCCACCCCTTGCGCCCCTCCGCCACCCTTGCCGGGCCGACCTCCCTTCTCTCTGAACGTCCCAAATTAAAGGGCCCATTCACCGCGGGGGGAGGGGGGGAGAGGAGGGAGAGGTCCTTCTTTTTGCGCTAGATTGGGGCGAAAAACAGGGCTGTTTTTTTGAGCCGGGAGCAAAATCTTACCCACCCCGTGAAATTTTTTAATCCTTCCTTTTGCCTTTTACCCTCCCCACCTCCCTAAAGGGTAAGTCCCCATATGTGATTTCTGTCAGACATTTTTCCCATTCATTGACGCTTCTTTACGCCCAACTGGCCCACTTAGCTAGACATATTCGCCCGCTGGTGGTCCCCCGAATAACGACGAGCTTGACCCGTCTCGGGTGGGAGCACAATGACTTATCAAAAAATAAAGGACAAAAACAAAATTCTCTTTTTAACCCTAGACCAAAAATCCTTACATCCATATATCTAAACTCTTTCGACAGACACAAGCCCTTTCAAAAAACACGCTCTTCACCCCTGCCGGGGTAACCTTCGATTACATTTTTTTTTCATTCCTACCCGTAAAAAAAACCCATCGCTAATAAGACCCCTTTCAATCGCTTTATCTATTTAGAGTGCGGCCCCCCGCACGAAACTGCCCTGTTCAAAGCCTTTTACACCCTCTTTTCACATACGCCCCACCCCTTCACCGCCGCACACACAAAAAGAAGAAAATCAAGTCATCCGAATAAAACTCCCGGTGGGGTCTACACTATAGGCTGGGGCAGTTTTTTTAGTATCACAACTTACGAGAGAGCTTCTGTGCTCCCTTGAACCTCATGTGGCCACGGGGTTTTTAAAAAACTCGACAACTCGTCTTTTTTGCCCACTGGATAGACAAAAACAATGTCTTTTTCCAGGGAAGGAAAAGCGGCCTTGGCCGCGATTTCTTTGCGCTAGATTGGGGCGAAGAAAAAGGAGCCGTTTTTTGAGCCGGCAGCAACATTTTCCACGTGAACTTTTTTAAACTTCCTGCCTCCTTTCCCCTCCCTACCTCCCCAAGGATAATCCGATATGCGAAACTTAAACCCCCCCGGGGGTATGCCCTGAGGGACCCGGCCCGTGTCGACTAAAAGCCCCTCGCTCAGTGTGTCATGGTGCTGACTCGGCTGAACCAGTCCTTCCCGCCGTGGTGCCCGCCACAGCAGTAACCCCCGGCGCAGTTGCCACTTTTCGCGCCTGGGGGGGGCGCGAACCGCCGCCCCCCCGGATTTAAAGGCCGACCGTTACCCCTGTACTAGCCCGGGGCTACCCTTTCTTCTGATGAAATAAAGGGGGGGGGGAGGGGAGTCCCCATTGAGGGGGGGGAAAAAAACTACGGGACTACTACCTGAATTTAAACGAGGTGAAAGGAAAAAAGGGGGCGATACCCCTTGCGTGGTTTTTTCCTTTTTCTGCGGTGGAATTGGAAAATTTTTTTTTTTCAGATTGGGCCAGGGTTTGGGCATGCAGAGACACCTTTTTTTTTTTTTTTTTTTTTTTTTTTTTTTTTTTTTTTTTTTTTTTTTTTTTTTTTTTTTTTTTAATCGCCCGCTAGGGAAATTATCATAATGGGTGTGTACCCATTATGATAGCCTATTGCAGGTGAGAACCCTCGCCTGACTACCTACCAGCTCCTAGGAGCTGAGAGCGAGGTTCAGTGGGTCCCTCTTTTGTTTTTTAAAGATGAGAAAATCGAGAACAGAAATATGTGAACAGAGAACGATAAAAACGGTAATAAATACACAAGTGGGGATGAGTCGGAGTGTGAGGTGATGAGGGAGGATGTGGTAAGAACAGCATATATACAACGAGGAAGGATGATGGTAAACAAGAACATGATGGAAAAAGTAGAACAAAGGAAAAATGAACATGGAGAAAAAGATAACCGAAAAGATGATGGCGTAACGGAAGCAGAGGAGTATGAAATTAAGAGGGAGTGATGATGAAAAGGAAAAGAACATGATAACATAAAAGAACAAAAACATATAACATAATTTTTTTCTTTTTTTTCTTTTTTTTTCGCCCCTGGGGATTATAAATAATAGGTGTGTCCCCATTATGATAGCCTTTTTGCAGGTGAGACCCTCGCCTGCCTCCCTGCCAGCTCCTAGGAGCTGAGAGCGAGGTTCAGAACGGAAATATGTCAAGAGAGAACGATATAAAAACGGCAATAAATACACAGAGCGATGGTGAGAAGAACAAGATAATAACATGAAAACATAAAAGAACAAGAATATATATATATATATTTTTTTTTCGCCCGCTAGGGATTATCATAATAGGTGTGTACCCATTATGATAGCCTATTGCAGGTGAGACCCTCGCCTGCCTCCCTTCCAGCTCCTAGGAGCTGAGAGCGAGGTTCAGTGGGTCCCTCAACCTCCCTTCCAGCTCCTAGGAGCTGAGAGCGAGGTTCAGTGGGTCCCTCTTTTGTTTATTAAAAACGAGAAAAATCGAGAACAGAAATATTTCAACAGAGAACGATATAAAAACGGCAATAAATACACAGAGTGATGGTGAGAACAAGATAATAACATGAAAACATAAAAGAACAAGAACTTTTTTTTTTTTTTCTTTTTTTTTTTTGCCTGCCAGGGATTATCATAGCAGGTGTGAACCTTCTATGATAGCCTGTTGCAGGTGAAAACCCTCGCCTCCCCTCCCTTCCAGCTTCTAGAGCTGAGAGCGAGGTTCAGTGAGTCACTCTTTTGTTTTTTTGCGAGTATAAGGAAAAAACATTAAGAGACAAAACGTAAATAAATAACACGGGTGAAGGGTGAGTGACCAGCGCATAGTCTCGTATGAGGAATGATGACATGATGTGATGATTTCGCGGGTGTGTGGCATGAAGTTACCTTCTTCGCTTGAGCGGTGGAAGGTGGTTGGAGTGATGTGGGTTGGTATTATGGTGAGTTTTTTTTAGCTTGGAAACCATCCTTCGGACTGATCACAAACACAAACACAAATCAATCACAAACACAAACATGAACGCAAAACAAACAAGAATACAAACAGTGAGGTTGTGCGTGGATGTGATCGGTCCGAAGGCTTTTTCTTTGCTAGATGGTCTTATGCGCGGGTTGTTAAACCAGAAAAAATATGAAAATTATATTACACTTATATACAAAAATGTGAGCTTCTTGCAGGGGTGGGAACATCCTCCGATCCGCACGCACGTATGCGTGCAGATGGGAGGCCCTTCCCACCCCGTGAGCATTAGCTCGCGTAGAGAGGTTCTGGGGGATCTCCGTTAACTAGCGGGAGTGTTCTTGGCCACCATTTGTGATTTGTTTGTGTGTTTGTGTATGATGTCGTCGTAGTTTGTGTTGTCGATGTGTTGTATGCGGTCCCATGTTCGTTTGCTTTGTGTGTGTATGCGTATGTTCAGTGGCTCTATGTTGTATGTTTGGTGTAGTGATTGTGCGGTAATGCTGTATCGTATTCTGTCTTGTATAGTGGTGTTTTTTTTATCCAGTATAGTGGCTTTGTTTTGTATGGATTGCATCTTGGGGTTTTTGTGTTTTTGAGATTGCAATCAGTGGAATGGGTGTGTATTCGAGTATAGGTCTTACAGTAGTTTTGTGGGTTTAGTTTTTGGGGTTTGGGGGTGTTGTGCAGTATGAAAAGCGTCTGAGTTTCTTGAGAGCTGTGCTTGCTTGGTTTATTCGGTGTTTGATACACAGGCCCTGAATAAGCATGTAGCTTCGGCTTTGAACACCTGTATTCAGAGCCCGGTGATCAAGCACTCTTGGACCTCTATCTCTACCACTCACTACTTCCCTTCCTGTGTGTGTGTGTGAATACCGTTTCTGCTGAAGTGTAAGCCGAGCATGTTTCCTGTGGTTGCGTATGGTATGTCGGTGTTGTTTATTGTGAGTGGGGGTGGGTTGCGTCTGGCCACTGGTATGACTGTGAATTTGTTTGTGTTGGTCTGTATCTTCCATTTGTTTTCGTGTGCGTTGATCGTGTTTATGGCTGTTTGTGTGGCTGCTTTTATGATGTTTTGTGTAATGTCGTCTGCATATGCGATGTAGTTGCTGTAGGGTGCTGGGTGTGGTAGGTTGGCAGTGTATAGGATGAAAAGTGTTGGTGAGAGGATGCTGCCCTGGGGAAACTCCACTTGTGAGATGAATGGGGGGTCCCTAGGTGTGAACCCAGGCGGATGGAGGCTGTTCTGTTGTCCAGGAAGTTGCATAAGAGGCGTGTGAAGTGTGGAGGCAGTTGTAGCTGTGTTATTTTGTATTTGAGACCGTCATGCCAGACCTTATCAAAGGCCTTGGTGACGTCTCGTAGTATAATGTTGGTTTGGTGCTTGTTTGCGAGACTGAGAGCGATCTCCTCGTAAGCGAAGGCGATTGCACTACCAGTCCCTCTGTGAGGGCGAAAGCCGTGTTGCCTAGGGTTGTGTATGTTGTTGTATCAAGGTGTGTTTTAAGTCTGTGTGTGATAATCCTCTCAAGCAATTTCCCCGGGAACTTCCAGCATGAAATGGGCCGGAAGCTGGTCACCTCGTGAGGTGGCTTTCCTGGCTTGGGGATGAGGATGATTGATGCATGTTTGAATGGAGTGGGGAAGTGTCCTGTTGCCAGGACAGCGTTGAAATGTGGAAAAAGTCTGGAGAGCATGATGGTGGAAGGTGTTGCATGATAAGTTTGTTGATGTTGCTGTTTCCGGGTTTGTGTGTTTGTGATCGTGTGTGTGCATGTCTTATGTCTTCTGGTGTGATGGGTGTGATAGAGGGTTGTCTGGTGTGAGTGTGGTGAGTGATATTGTTTGTGATGGGAGAATCAGGTGTTGCAGGTGTTGTATGATTGTGTTACCTCGGCTTCTGTGTCTGGGTCAATGTTGTGTTTTCAGCAGGGGAGTTTTGGGAAAGTTCTGTTCCCAGAACTCCCTGTGGACAGCTTCCATCCCTCTGCTGTGTCTATCTTTTGTCTGTTGGTGTTGTATATGTATGTGATCGCCCTGTCTGTTCGATCTATGGAGTCTCCTGTGTTTCCTCCAGAAGACCTTAGGATCTTTTATGTTGTTGCATAGTTCTCGTGTGAGTGTTTCCCATTGTTGTTTGCTCATGTGTTTTGTTTCGTTGGTGAGTTGTATTTGAATTTTCTCTGTGTCGTGTGCGTAGTTTGGTTCCATCCCTGTGTTTCAGCAAGTTCCCGAAGGGTCTGTATTGTATTTTTAGTGTTTTTAGACGATGTGTTTCTCTGTAGTGTACAAGTGTTTTGTATGTTGTTTTAGGAATGTTTGCCTCTCGGGCAGTCTGTATGTCTGCTACCACTGGTTAAGGTGGTGGTCTATGGTGTGCGTGGGTTGCCCTTCGAGATCTGGGGTGTGTGTGTGTTCATGTGCTTGTTTGAACCCTTCCCAGTTTGCATGATTAAGGTTCTCTCGGGGCGGTGTAGGTAACATGATTGGGTTGGTGGAGAGTGTGAGTACACGGGGAGGTGATCACTGGATGTGACATCGTCTGTGGTTTAGTGGTAGTTTAAGTTTGCTTGTGTGTTAGCGAGAACTATGTCTGGTGTGGTGGAGCTGTTGGCACGTATGAGTGTTGGTGCGTCTGGGCCGAGGTGAGTGAGTCTGCCGTCGGAGATGAGTGAGGCGAGGCCTCTTCCGATGGCATTTGTGTCTGTGTAACCGAAGAGTCTGTGGTGTGCGTTGAAGTCTCCCATAATGTAAGTTGGTTTTTGGTGTCGTAAGAGTGAAAAGAGGTCAGGCTGGTTTATGTAAGGTCGCGTGGAGGAATGTATGTGGTGGCGATGATGATGGGGCCAAAGGGGTGTCTATTTCATGGCCTGAGTTCTGAGGTGAAGTGTCAAGTATTTTATGTTTGATGTGTTGTTTGACGGCAATGGCTATGCCGTCCTGGTTTTCGTTTGTTTTGTTGGATTGTATGTGTTTTGTTGTATATTTTTACTGTTTGTGGGTTTTTGAGTGAGTGTGAGTTTTTTGAGCATGATATCAGGGTCGTGTTTTTCTGTATTGGTTGCATAGTTTTTTGTCTTCGTCTGTATGTCCATGTGTGTACATTATGTTGAATGATTGTGAGGCGTGAGTGTAATGTGATGTGTGTTTGCAGCCATAGTGTTACTTGTTTGTGTTGTACCAGCCATTCTGTAGGTGTTCAATGTTTTGTTGTTTCAGTTTTTCAAACATGTCTGGCTGGTGAATGTTTCCTGCGTGTAGGTGTTCTGTGATTTTTTTGTTCGTGGATGCGGTTTTGGTATGTGGTGTTTGTGTATATCCATTTTATTGTACCGCATGTTATATCGTGTGCCAGTTGTAGTCTGTTGAGGTGTTTGTAGCGTGAGGGCTCCGCAGCGAAGAGGCGGATGCCATATGTTTTTGGGTTGAGGTCGTAACCGTCCCTGTGGCGAAGGGACTGATCATCGACCTCTGAGTCTGTAAGGTCGCTGTGTGTTTGCGGTGTACATGTGTTTGTTTTGGGTTTTTACTGATTGTGTTCGTTGTGGTTTTGGGTGTTGTGGCGACTTTGGGTTGTGTAGGTGTGGGGATTGGTGTTGGTTTCTTTGTGGTGCAGTGAATATTTCGGTCTCTGACTCGTCCTGTGGGTCGAGATCCGGTTGTGGGTGGCGTGGTGAGACTGTGGTCTGTGTGAGTATAGTTTCTGTGTGGTGTTTTACTGGTGTTAGGTAGGAGAACTTTGAAGATCCCCCAGGAATCCCATTCCCAAGGTCAAGGTCCCGGCAAATTGTTTTTCTGAAGGACTTTTTTTATGTGGGTGTCTATAACCAGTCCTGGCTCCATGATGTTTTGGGGGTGGGCGTGTATTAGGGCAGTCATGATGCCTACGGACAGGTCATCAGGTAGGTGCAGGATTATTTGTGGTTCTTTTTTTTCTTTTTCTTTTTCTTCTTTAATTTCTTTGATCAGTGGTTTGAGCCAAGCATTTTGGGTGGCGGCTACAGTTTGTTTGGCCGTTTGCTCGGCTACTTTTTTTATTGGTATATCTTTTTTCTCTTCTTCTTTTTTTGCTTTCTCCTCTCTCGTCGTTTCATGGCCTCCTTTCTGAGGGCACGAGTTGGCCATTGTTCTATGTCCTTCACCGCAGTTTAGACATTTTTTTGTCTGAGACTTACAGTCTCTGAAGTTGTGGGTGTTGGACCCACATTCTGAGCATAATTTGAGTTTTATCTCTTTTTCTGGGCAAATATTTTATAGTGTCCATAGCGGTAGCAATGGATACATTGCACAATGGTGGTGAACCTTTCTGGCTCGATTTGTCTGGGGCTTATATAGATGTTGAAGAGGTATAGGCCCTTTTCCTGTATTTTGGCAGCAGTCTGGTGGTCTGTGGAATTGAATCTTGATGAGTATCTGTTTTTTATTATATAAAAGTTGCCGATTTGTGTGTCTGGCAGGTTCTTTCAAGTTCCTCCCTTTATGGCTTCTGGTGTTTCTTTTACCACTCTCTATCCAGCTGCTTTAGGACAAAACCGTTAGTTTGGCCTTCAGCTCTGGAGGCATGAGTGGCTCGAGCCTTTTTCTTTGAGTTGGTCGATGCAGTGGGTGGTGAATAAGGCTTCGGCATTTCTTTCATCTTGGCAATGATGAGGAAGTGGTCATGGGCAGTGATAACCTTAGCGTGCGGGAAATTTCGGCATCAAAGAGGGCTTGTAGTAGGGGTTCCTCTTGGGAAAGGGGAGGGTCGCCCGTTGGTGATTTTGATCTTAATCCTCATTTAGGCATGAGGTAAGAGGTGGTGGGGGTTGTGAAACTACGACACTGACCCAAAGGAGGACAGGAAATTACAAACCCACCCTCATCCCCTCTTGAAGGGGCTGTAGAGGACGTATGAGTGTTCCTGTTTTGGGCAGTGGGGGACCCTTTTCAGGGACCTAACCCTATCCCTACTCACTAGAGTTGCAGGTTTATAAAGACCTGCGATTCCCTTTTTTCTACTGCCTGACCCTCTCAAGAGGAAGAGCCGGCGGAGTTCTTTCCCGGTTCCTTTCGAGAATTAAGGCTTTGTACGTGGTCGTACTCCCTGGTCCCAATCTGCTACAAGGGGACTGGGGCTGTAGACCTCCCCCAGGCGAATACCAGAGTCGCAAGAACTCTCGTAGGCCCAGAGAGAGTCCAAGAAGGAAGGGAAGTAGTGAGTGGCAGGGGATAGAGGTCCAAGAGTGCTTGAAACACCCCGGGCTCTGAATACATGTGTTCAAGCCGAAGCTACACGCTTATTTTAGGGGCCCTGTGTATCAAACAACGACCGATAGCAAGGGTCGGTGACACACAAACTAGCCTGGTCAAGGTCGCGGTAAACCACGGTGGCTTGACGGAGCTGTCTGTATGTCACCTTATCAAGTTTAGCTCTCAGTAACATCAATGTTACCATAAGTCAAAACTGGGTGTTGATAGCTAAAGAGCTTGCAAACACACCGTGAGCGAGGGCACAACAAAGAGATTAGCACAGGTTAGCAGTATCTGGCAAGTCGGGGAGCGAGCTCACCGATTGGCTGGATAATGCTGTACTGTCTATGATCTGTAAGTTGTGGCTACTGGTTTTGACGTGCTACCCTTGTTTCGTTGTTTTAAATGTTTTTAAAAGTGAGGCGCGATTGTTGCCGGATCTCGTGAGCGCGGGTGCCGAGCACCGAAATTATCGCCTAAACATTTTTAAGCTTTTTATTTTCTTACGTTTGTGTTTGCGTTGTTTTTTATTTTTTCTTTCGTTTTTTTTAGTTTCTTGTTTTTAACTTTGTTCTCTTTTGGTTTTTATAGTTTTTAGGGGGTTGCTATCCACAAAACCTCTTTTAATTGCCTATTTAAATAAACAAACTCCACTAACGAGAGCCCTATCCCGTTTTTAACTCCCTTCCTCTCCCACTTCCTCTTTCCGTGTGTCACACAACCTCGCCCTCGCCTCATCTCATTATCCTTCCATAGCACCAGCGTCCCCATCCAAATCCTTACCTCCATCTCACTGGTTTCGGATTTTCGACACGTGGCATCTGCCGCCTGCACCCTGCCATGACCGTGGCTCCTTTGGCGTAAGGAGTGCCAACACGGGAGTGGGTGAGGAGATGTCATGGCCAGTGTTGATAATCCAAACGTGGTGAGATCGCCAGAGCACATCTCCCTAGAAGTCCTGCCGCCGACAGGAGAAATCTCTGCTCGACGCGAGCAAGGGAGGTAGCCTCTGATTAGCGATCTCACTCGTACTTCAACCTGCAGCCTCACGGTTAGCCGAGGGCACCACCGTTGCCATGGGCGAGAAGTCCGTGCACGGTGGCGCCCCGATGGCGCCGGACAGGCCACCTTTACCGCTCCCAACCTCCCTCGTTTAGCCGAGTGGATCCGCAGCCCGGGCGCGGTGGCCTCGCCCACCTGTGAGTTGGCTCATGCGAAGCGAGTCACCGCTATGCCAAGGCAGCGAACCACCGATGGCGCGGGGCCTCCCTTGCTGACCTTTGTCCTCCTTTCCTCGTCCTATCAGCTATGCCCCCAACTTTTACCCCCATGTTGGGTTAAGCCCCGACTCTTTTCTCTCTTACTAAATCATCTCTTCGATCCCCCCCCTTTATCCTTCCCCTCTCCCATCTTCTTTCCCCCCCCCGGCAACGGGTCTTTTCTCTTAACTTTACCTTACCTCAGAGAGTCCGTCGCCAGCGACCAGCGCGGTAAGGTCAGCTCCGCCCTCTCCCTCCGGGCAGCTGGCCGCGACCCGCACACCACCATACCCCTAAGCAGACATGTCTCGTGTTTTTATACTGCGTGTTTAACTCCAAAATAAGAGTCAAGCCTTTTAAAAAGTAAACTATCCTCTGTTCCCATTGTCTAAGGAAAATGCCTTTTACACCACCACACACACACACACAACACACACACACAACACACACCACACATTATATATATATATATTTTTAAATTTTATATATATTAATTTATAATTTTTAATTTTTTTTATTTATATTATATTTTTATAAAATTTTAAAAAATTAAAACAAAAAAAACCCCACACCCCACAAAAATTGGGGGTAATTTATTTATTTAAAATATATATATATAAATAATTTTAAAAATAATATATATAATATATATTATATATAAAAAAATTTTTCTATATTAATTTATATTATTATAAAATTTAATTTTTAAAAATTTTAAAAAAAATTTTATTTAAATAATTTATTTAATAAAAAATTCCCACCAACCCCCCCCCCCCCCACCCCAACCCCCCCCCACCCACCCATACTATTTTTTTTATTTATTATTATTATTTTTTTTTTTAAAATTTTGTTTTTTGTATTCACCAAAACACACGAAAAAAACACACAGTATATATTTATATTTTATAATATTATATAAATATATATATATATATTTATATATATTTTAAAATATACTATAATTTTAAAATTTATAAAATTATATACATATTATATATATATATTTATATATTATATATAATTATTTATTAATATATTATTGATATAATTATATTATATGCACACCATCTTATGCACTATTACGGTGTATATATACATAATGCGCAATATATATACATTATTATACATACACCACACACCCCCCACACACACCACACACCAAAACCACACACACAACCACACAACACACACACCAAT
>NC_051390.1:27573489-27591280 GCF_015228065.2 Penaeus monodon
TGCCAAAAGTAAAAGTACGTCTCTTCAAATGTATGATAATTTACAATTGCCTACCTTTCACGATGGCCAAGATGAGATAGATTGCTACTTGCAGAGATTTGAGCGGTTAGCTGCTCTACATAATTGGGATAAACAAGATTATCACGTGTATTTAGGATCAGTTTTGAGAGGTCATGCGTTGAAAGTATACGTATCGTTACCTGACGAGCCGGTGAAAGACTACGAGAAGTTGAAAGAGGCTTTACTCAGAGCTTACTCGGTGGATGCCGATAAATACAAACGTTTGTTCAGGGAGAAAGAATCTTACATTCAAATGGTAGTTTGAATGGAGCAGTACTTAGACAGATGGATTTCCTTGAGTGATGTTGATAAGGATTATAATTCACTTTTCGATTTCTTGGTCAGAGAACAGATTCTTAATAATTGCAGTGCTGATTTAAGGGTTTTCTTATATATACATACGTGTGTGTGTGTGTGTGTGTGTGTGTGTGTGTGTGTGTGTGTGTGTGTGTGTGTGTGTGTGTGTGTGTGTGTGTGTGTGTGTGTGTGTGTGTGTGTACATATATATATATATATATATATATATATATATATATATATATATATATATACACATATATACATACATATACATACATATATATATATATATATATATATATATATATATATATATATATATATATATATATATATATATATATACATATATGTATGTATATATATATGTATATGTATATACATATATATATATATATATATATATATATATATATATATATATATATATATATATATATATATATGTATGTATGTATGTATGTATATATATATTCTTCGGAAACGGATCCGCGACCACCTACTAAGGCACCACGGACCGGAGCAGCCTGAATTCACTCCTGACAAGTCTACAATAGACCGTATCCTAGCGCTTCGAGTAATTGTGGAACATCATGTGTTCAGTTGCAGTTTGTTTGCAGCCTGCATCGACCTCAAGAAGGCGTCTGACTCAGTGCATCGAGAATCACTATCGGAGATTCTGAGACCTAGGAGAATTCTGACTCGGATTATTGGCCTAATAGTTTTGTAGGGGCCTGTCGAACTTTTTCCCTGTTCATTCAAGAGACAAGGCTGTTTCCTTGCACCAATACTTTTCAACACTGCATGGACGGAATAATGGGCAGCATAATATCCAAAGTCAGCGTAGTGAAACACTGGGCAATATCATATCAAGGTCACAGACTTTGTCGACGATCCTGTTATCTTATCTGAGTCTCTGGCCCTTGGGCCTACAGGTCTCTTGGACCAAGACCAAGATCCAGGACGTTGGGAGACCTGTTTGACGAACCCGTTCAGTCGATTCATGCTTGCGGTGAGGATGTTGAAGTCACAGAGAGTTTTGCATACCTTGGTAGTGTAGTTCCTGTCTCTTGGCTGTCAGACCAAGCAGCAGTAGACGGATTGATCTGGCTGCAGGAGCCATGAACTCAATCATCAAGAGCATTTGGAGATATCAGTGCCTATGCAGAAGGACCAAGCTACATGTCTTCAAGGCCTTCATACTGCAAGTTTTGCTTTATGGAAGCGAAACCTGGATGCTATCTTGTGCCTTGGAATCTCGTCTAGATACCTTTGTAACAAGTCCCTATGCCGAATCATTGGTTACAGTTGGCAGGACCATGTGTCCAACTGATGGCTACACCGTGAGGCTGGCATGGGACCTGTTACTTACATAATCTATATGGCTACTTAGCTCGTTTCCCTGTGGATGACCCTGCCCATCGGTGTTGTCTCATTGCGAGACAATCCAGGATGGAAGAGGCCCTTGGGACGTCCTAGGAGGTCATGGCTTGGGCAGCTCAACCAGTCCTATCGTGAGGAGTTCGAGATAGGCCGAGGCCTGCCTGAAGGGACCCCATAAGGGACCCCCGTGGCTGGAAGCGAAGGATGGATGCGGCCATGCGCACCCGTCGGGGTTAGCCCCTTGATGATGATGATACATACACACACACAGATATATTATTATATATATATGTATGTATATATATAATAATATATATATATATAGATAGATATATATATATATATATAGTATATATAATACATATATATAATATATAAATATATATTATATATATAAATATATATATATATATATATATATATATATTATATATTATATATATATATATATATAATATATATGTGTGTGTGTGTGTGTGTGTGTGTGTGTGTGTGTGTGTGTGTGTGTGTGTACATGTATGTATGTATCTCTCTAAGACTAATGAAAAGTTATCTAAGATAATTAGGAAAATACAAATTAGAAAAAATGGTCAACAAACCTACAAGAGTCACAGGAAACACTTCATCACTGATTAATGTAATAATAACAAACAGAGCCAACATTCTCCATACAAACGTCATCCCATTCCATGTTGCCGATCACAAACTCATAACGATAACACTTGATTTAAATAAAGCATAACGACCACCAGTCATAAAAAGCTTGCGTCAATTAACCAAATGCGACTTTCAGTATGCCAACAAATAATTGCCGAAGAATCAACTCTCTCAGAAATTTTGCAAACAGATAACGTAGATGAACAGGAAAATATCTTTGCACAAGTGATTAATGACAGCATAGACAACATCGCTCCATCTGTTAGACTGTTAGAACTGTTAGACGTTGTATCAGCATGACCCCGCAACCTGAAGTTCAGGGTAGTTTCCCAAGCTGGGTTACACCAGGTCCACAGCCATGTCTGCACTCATTGGACAGCAGTCTTTCCTCGTTCCTTGTGCGCTTACACAGCGCACATGTACTTAAGCCACAGAATCCAGAACCAAGATGGAGGGTTTCCAGGACCTCTAGGTCTCAAGATTTTTTGATTGTGGCGGCTTAGAAAGAGCGATTTGACTCCTCCACAGCAAGCTCGACCTTGGCTCTTGCTTGATACCCTGGCTGTGCTGCGCACACCTTACGTTGTTGCCGCGAAATTAATTGTTTGCAATTAGCTTCATGCCCTGTAACGACTTTCCTTTACGTATTTTTTCGGCATTAGTATAACTCACTTCGCATTGAAGGTGAACTGGACCCCATCTTCGAGCTCGTGCTCGGAAGTGGGCATACCTGTACCTCTCGCAGGAGAGGGTGTGTCTGGGGTGGCCTAAGCATGCCTGCCTTAAGGTGCGTTTTCCCATACGAAAAGAAATACTCAAAGCAAAATGGAATCAGATTAGAGAAAACAAAAACACTGCTCCTTCATAAGTTACAACAACCGCTTCACAACCTGCCCAGACTAGCACACCCAGACGACCTACATCTACCTCCAGGACAACTCTGCCTCCACCTCCCCAACTCAACAACACTTTTACTCCTAACACAAACCCGAAAATGCAAGCCATCTTACACGTAGCTCTCATTGTTGCAAAATACAAAGCCAAGAAATATACAAACATTATCCCTATCATGCTACAGAAAAACCCAGCATTGTTGTCCCAGAGGAGATCTTCGAAGACGACAATCTATACATTCCTGAGTACGCCACAACATGTCAAACCACAGCAACTGAGGAGACAAACACTGACCCACACCCTCATTGCTCCACACAAAGACACCTCGTTTTGCAACCAGCACCACAACGAATTCCAAAAGAAACTGTACAAGCACTTGACACTACAAAAAACACCGAACACAAACGCAAACAGATCTCACCACCTAACAAGCATGCCAAAAAAGACAAAAGGGATCCCCCAGTCCCGCAGCCTCGTCATCATCGTATGGATGACACCATCCTTGACAACGAGAGTAGCGGCTCCGAGATCGAAGTCGAAGTCGTTCCCGAAGCCGGGGAAGAGTTCCCTCTCTCCTTGGAGGGAGCTGTTGCCGTGCTCCCTTCTAGGGGGCGCTTGGGACAACGTGGGAGTATTGGGAATTGGTCCGCCGATTCCTTGGACTTCCGCCCTGTGTCCTGCTTGCAGAACTCTCTGCCTGACCTTGGGGGACCGCTGATCGAGGTTCGATCACGGAACCGCTACCGGGATCAAGGTAAACCCAGGTAAAATGGTTCTATCCTGAGTAGCATGCTAACGATCGTTCAGGCAGATTTAAGGTAATTTTTTTCGATACGTAACATTTTTTACAATTTTCTAGAACAAGAACGTCTGGATGTGGTTCTACTGAACTCTGTATCCATCACCAATGGCTATAGAATTCGGCACTATGGTTACACATCCAGGCAATCAGGGGATGAATTGCAAATGGGGTCCTGTATCCTCATAAAATCCACCGTCATGCATGAGTTTCTCACCCTCTCATTCAACCACCCTGACTTCATGGCAGTCAGGTTATTCACCCCACAGGGCCCTATTATCCTTTCCGCTGCCTATATAAAACCAAGGACTAATTAACCTCTTGTAGACTTCAACAATTTATTTAATTATACAAACCTCCCAGTCTTCTTTGCCGGAGATATCAACGCTGCCCACACAACACTACACCACTGCACTATCAATGCTCATGGTAGGCAACTCTTTTCTATCTTTGAAACCAAAAGACTCCACTACATAGGACCCGACTTCTTCCCCTCATACACATATAGAGGAAAAGGGCCGCCCTGATCTCGTTTTTGGGAACAGGGCAGCACTTACCTACCACACTCACCTACAACCTAGTCCGAACGTTGGTCCAGACCACATACCCATCATAATAAAAATTTCCACATCACCAATACTAAACAAAGAAAGACGATTTTTTCGGTATTAACATGCAGACTGGGAGACGTTTAAATCTAAATTAAATGATCATAACTTTGAATTTAATCTTGAAGGGCTTGATTCCCAAACAGATGGGCATTGGAATCTCCACCTGCATCGCCTCAACTATGCTGACCACCATCCCCAGGTCTCAGTATAAAACATGCATATCATTTCAGCCATCTGAAAGGACAAAATGTGTCCTGACCTGTTTTCGAAGTCGTTTTACTCAAAATTTAAACAAATTAAACCATGTTAGGTGGGACTTATCTATTTTAAGAAGACACGTCATCGATAGTCTTGATAACAACCGACAAAAATATTGGACAAATTTAGTTTAAAAAGTAGAATGCAATGGAGTTCGCAGTTTTGGCAAAAAAATAAACAACTTAAAGGTAGTAACTTCCTCCTCTTCTCCCACCTCATTTACAATAACATAAAAGTCTCAGATCCCGTGGATATTATTAAAAATTTTGAAGAACACTTGGCCCAAGTTTTCTACCCTCACCCTCCACATCCCCTATTCACTCACAGAATTCAAGAAATTGATACCTGGAGTCAAGAGAACAGGGTAGAAACTAACCCAGAGCCAATTATCCGACTGGAAAGGCTGGATTGCGAACTCACAGCCCCCATCTCGTGTGAGGAAGTAAAAGAAAAAATAAAGAGGTTTCCTCGTAAAGCTCCAAGCTCCCCACTGATCGGACGCTCTCATTCACCTTCCTGACAACCTTATACAAGCTTTGACTCTCCTTTACAACGTCTCTCTCCCTACCGGCTATTTTCCCTCTCTTTTTAAGACTGCTTTAGTGGCCCTCATTCCTAAGCCACAAAAAGACCTGACTGACCTCAAGAGTTACCGTCCTATTAGTCTACTCGAGACATTAGGGAAATTTTTCGAAAAAAAATCATAAACACTCGACTAAGGTGGTATCTCGAAGATCATGACCTTCTCACACAAACAATTCGGCTTTCGCTCGCATCGCTCGACGCAGGACGCACTCAACATCATCACAAATTACATAAACAACAACAAAGACCGACGACTAAAGACTGTTCTTGTCACCAAAGATGTTGAGCGAGCCTTCGACACGGCCTGGCGTGCTGGCCTGAAAAAATTACTCTACAGGTTAAAATTAAAATTTCTAAGCAAAGTTTCAGGCTCCATTTTAATGCACGCTGGAGTACCTCAGCCCAACACTATACACAAATGACCTTTGAGATCAAATTGGAAGACCATAGTAAATGGAATATCTTCTTCACAACTAGTGGCTGATACGGGGCACTTGGATAGTTTCTCTCTTATTACTGAGAATTTAAAACCCATTCAAGGAGTAAGTGTTATTAAAATGTATAATAGAATATTGCTAAAATGAGGGTTTCATCAAAAATAATATAATGCATAAATATAAAACTACTCAGATCGTATATAATGGCATAAATATACACAATTTGTTTATTTGTTAAAAGTAGCTTTTCTTCCTACAAGAAATCAGTTATATTGAATCCTTTATTGTTTTATCATTCCTAAAATAGAGAGATGGACAGAAGTCCTTAGAAGTCCTCTGAATTGATACAGGTAAGATACGAAGAAATTTGAGAAAAGTCTGTACAAGCAAAGGACTCAAGAAAGAAGACATTAGAGAAGAAGGGCAGTTAGACTACACAACTCAGTGAAGGAGTTGACGTCTGTGTAAATTAAGGTTTTTAGTTGTAAAAGTTTAATGATTTATAAGTCAGTATATCAAGAAATGTAAGATTATCAATTGTTTAATATTACCCTTCTCTCATTTACCTCTAAGACTGAATTTAGATCATCAGTAACCCTTCTATAAGTATTGTATTTTTATAGTGTGGGTTCACTTGACGTTAATTAATAGTGCCCCCTCTAGATAAAGCCCGAATGGTTTTCCCAGAAGAAACGGAAATAGTGGATTGACAGTAGAGAAAAGAGTGGGTGCAATACATGTGGACCTGATGTGACCCAACCAGGAAAAATATGCCGAACTTCAGGTTGCGGGGTCGTGTTGCTAAATTGGCTTGCTCTGCCAGGAAAGAGGCGGGCCTCAAGCGACAAGAGGTTGCTAAAAAGCTCCACCAGGCACCCAAGTCAGGGGACATAACAAAAGAGAAAAGACTTCCAGACCTCCTAAGAAGCCCCTCCACAGCCGACACCGGATATCTCCAAGGAGTTTCCCACCATTACTAAAATGCAGAAAAAGAACCATAGGAATAAAGGTTCAAAGAACTCTGTAAAAGCCCCCCCAAGAGACGATAATCTTTTTAACGAGGAAGATATGACTCTCCTGTTGACTGCTGTAGTCACTGCAGTAGCAACAGCTTTGGGGAGGTCCAGTGAGGAGGCAGAGAAGGCAGTCACGGTCGCCATGACGGCCATGACCCAGACTGTTGCAGTCCTGAAAGGATGACTGACCGATTGATTATTTCAAATTATCTGCCGCATCAACAGCTAAGGTCATTAGCGGTGAATACCTTGTTAGATAGAAATATTAAAATATTTAAAACTTTAAAAATCTATCAATAAGTATCTTACAAATAACAACAAATATATTAAAAATGAATGCACAAATATTATGCTCTAACTATATAAGATTATCGCATAAACATTATGCATATTTAAATTCTATTGAAAATATTAGTCTCCCTAAACTAATAAAACCCTCTATGTCATAATCCTCCCCCAATAAATTTTTCAGTGTATATGGGGGAGACAAGTACATACAAATTTCCAGTAAATGTGCGACCGTTAATGGCTCTTGGCATCCCTCACAAAGTGCTTTATTTTTTGCCATCATCAGTCCATGAGTCAGTCTTGTGTGCCTGATTCTTAGAGTTGTTAATACAACTTCCACTTTTTGGTTGGGATGGATGCTGGTCACCCAACTGCCAAGGTCATCTCTGCACCCCAAGAAAGATGTGAAAGAAACTGCAAAATATTAAGCACTTTTGTAGCCTTCATCTTTAATTGTTTGATGTGAGGCACCCACTATGCCATGAGTAAAAAATTAGACCCAAGTACTTCACCTCTTGGACAAATTGCAGTGTGTCTGCTCCTAAATAGAGGGAAGAATGGAACTTTCCTCATTTGTAGAAATGTATAGCCTTGGTCTTGCTTCGAGAAAATTTGAACCCATGGTATGTTGCCCACTGGACAACCTGATTTATTGCAGTCTGCATGTGTCCTTGCACATCCTGTAAGCTTCCTCCTGAGCAGTACAGTATAAAGTCATCCACATACAGATTACATGAGACAGCACTTGGAACAACCTTTATGATGTCATTTATTGCAATGGCAAACAGGGTCATACTTAAGACACTCCCTTGTGAGACCCCTTCCAGCTGAACTTTCCATGTGGATGGCACTGTGCCCTCCCTATAGATCCTATTGAATAGGTCCAACAGAAACTTCTGGGAGCTCTCTGGTAAGTGAGATATCATTTGGTATGGAATATCGTCACTTCCTGGGGCAGTCTTATGGCAGAGCTGCAAAGCAGAGTCCATCACCTTGCATAAAAATGGCAAGTTGTATGGAAGTTCTGCTGCTGTCCTACTGAGGAACGACAGCCCAAAGAGTCGAGAATTGAACAGTGTATGATGCTCCAGAGGAGATCTTTGCCATGTATTTAGCTAGCTCATTTGCAACATCTTTTTTGTCTGTGATCCTTAAGCCATCTATCTTCAAAGCAGGTGGTGACATGGGTGTGCTCTTTCCAACAATCTTACGCACATTGTCCCACACCCATGCTAAGAGGTTCCCAGAATTAATCGAGGAGATATACTGTCTCTATGACGTCTGTCTAGCCTCCTTTAGCACTCACCTGGCCTTGGCTCAGGTCTTTTTGTAACGGATCTAGGTTACATCTATGTTGGGTGCCAGCGCATGTTGGCATCAGTGGGACTGATTGATTGATTGATTAATTAAAATTATCTGCCGTGTCAACAGCTAAAGTCATTAGTGGCGAATGCCTTAGTCAATAGAAACATTAAAATATTTAAAACTTAAAAAATCTATCAATAAATATTTTACAAATAACAATAAATATATTAAAAATCAAGGCATAAGTATTATGCTCTAAGTGTATAATATTATTGTATAAACATTATGCATGATTAGATTATTAAGGAAACTAATGATTATTAAGGAAACTAATAAGACCCTCTATATCACAATCCTCCCCCAATACATTTTTCAGTGTATATGGGGGAGACAAGTACATACGTCTTTGATCTCAGAATGTTGCACATCTTCCACTACATGTGTGACCGTTAATGGCTCTTGGCATCCCTCACAAAGTGCTTGACTTTTAGCCATCATTGGTCCATGAGTCAGTCTTGTGTGCCTGATTTTTAGTCTTGTTAATGCAACTTCCACTTTTCGGTTGGGATGGATGCTAGTCACCCAACAGCCAAGGTCATCTCTAATCTCTCGCAGTTTGTTTCTAGAGGGATGCCTCCATTGTTCCTTCCATTTATCACGACGACAACTCCTGATGCTGGGTTTCAATTCGGTGTGTGGGAGAGGAAAACGAGCATTACAAGGCTGAACGGCAGCTAACTTGGCCTTCTGATCAGCTCGCTCATTCCCACTGATACCAACATGCGCTGGCACCCAGCACAGAGTTATCTTTTTACGTGTTGACATCAGTGCAAGCCAATCTTGAACCTCCTTTACTACTGGATGTGATGAGTTTAAGCTCTTGATTGCTTGCAAGGCACTACGAGAGTCGGAATATATCACAATAGAATGGTTCGTAAGATCTGTGGTCCTCTTAACTGCTGCAAGGATGGCATGTAACTCTGCAGTGAAGATCGAGGCTGCTAGAGAAAGACTGCTAGATGCAGTGTTCCTTCTGCTCACTGCTGTAAAGCCCACACCATTTTCAGACTTTGAACCATCTGTATATATTGCATCTGATCCTTGGTACTTAGAAATATGCTGAAGAAATATCTCTCCGACTTCTGTTTCGGATCTCTCCCCTTTCCCAATTCCGACCAAATCCAGCTCAACTTGATTAGTCCAACGGGGGAATTGGGGAATTCCAACAGCCACAACCTTGGTGAGACTTAAATGAAGATCTTCCACAAGATTCCTCATTCTCCTACCATAGGATCGGCTATCCTCAAGGGGGTTGAAAACCAATCTGGATGTAGGAGATCCCGAAATCCTTGGTAGTCTCGTGTAGTAAATCAGGTTCATGTAGTCCCGGTGTAATGAAAGAGGTGATTCTCCACTCTCAGCATACAGGGACTCCACAGGTGAAGACCTGAAAGCCCCAGTACAGATTATGAGAGCTTCATTGTGAACTGAGTCCAACATCCAGAGATTAGTGGGAGTTGCAGATGAATAAGCCTCACATTCATAATCAAGCTTACTACGAATAAATGCTCGGTAAAGCCGCAGAAGCATTGTGCGGTCTGCACCCCAAGAAAGATGTGAAAGAACCTGCAAAATATTAAGCACTTTTGTAGCCTTCACTTTTAACTGTTTGATGTGAGGCACCCATGTATGCCTTGAGTCAAAAATTATACCCAAGTACTTCACCTTTTGGACAATTGCAGTGGCTTTGCTCCTAAATAGAAGGAAGGATGGAATTTTCCTCGTTTGTGGAAATGCATAGCCATGGTCTTACTTGGGGAAAATTTGAACCCATGATATGTTGTCCACTGTACAACTTGATTTATTGCAGCCTGCATGTGTCCTTGTACATCCTGTAAGCTTCCTCCTTTGCAGTACAGTGTAAAGTCATCCACATACAGATTACGATGTCATTTATAGCAATGGCAAACAGGGTCATCCCCTTCCAGCTGATCTTCCAGGTTAGAGAAACTGTTTCCTACCCGAACTCTAAACTTCCTGTTAGCAAGGAAGCGTTGTATGAAGGTAGGTAATGCTCGTCTTAAACCAATGTCATACAGCTTCATGAGTATGCCATGCTTCCAAGTAGTATCATAAGCCTTTTCAAGGTCAAAAAAGACTGCTATCATGTGACGTCGCTCTGTGAAGGAATTCTGTATAGCAGTTTCCATCCTCATAAGTGAATCTGTGGTCGATCTCAATTTTCTAAAGCCATATTGATATGGGGTCAACACATTTTCTTTTTCTAGCAGCCATGTCAACCTGAAGTTTACCATTTTCTCCATCAGCTTGCAGATGCAGCTGTTGAGGGAAACTGGTCTGTAATTTCCTGGTATGGAAGCGTCTTTGCCAGGTTTAGGAACAGGAATGATTATAACTTCTCTCCATGTGGATGTCACTGTGCCCTCCCTATAGATCCTATTGAATAGGTCTAACAGGAACTTCTGGGAGCTCTCTGGTAAGTGAGATATCATTTGGTATGGAATATAATCACTTCCTGGGGCAGTCTTATGGCAGAGCTGCAAAGCACAGTCAATCTCCTTGCACAAAAATGGCAAGTTGTATGGAAGTTCTGCTGCAGTCCTACTGAAGATCGACACTGGGTGTCGTTCCTGTTCAGCCCGAAGAGTGGAGAATCGGGCTGTGTAAGATGCTCCAGAGGAGATCTTTGCCATGGATTTAGCTAGCTCATTAGCAACATCTTTTTTGTCTGTGATGATTATGCCATCTATCTTCAAAGCAGGTGATGACAGTGATGTGGTTTTCCAGCGATCTTACGCACCTTGTCCCATACCCATGCCAAGGGGGTCCAAGAGTTAATCGAGGAGACATACTGTCTCTATGATGTCTGTCTGGCCTCCTTTAGCACTCGTCTGGCCTTGGCTCGGGTCTTTTTGTAATGGATCAAGGTTACATCACTGGGGCATCGTTTTAACTGCCTTAATGCAGCTTTCCTTACTCTGACAGCTTGTTGGCATTCATCAGACCACCATGGTACCAGAGGTCGACGGTAATGTCCGCTACTTTTGGGAATGGATGCCTCTGCTGCAAGGTGAATTCGTGATGTGAAGTGATTAACAGCATCTTGAACACACTGGAAATCATTCACAGATCCTTGAAATACTGCAGTTGATCTAAAAAGATTCCAGTCCGCATGTTCATCTCTGCACTCCATTGGCTGGATTACCATTCACCTCCTGCAAAAGTATTGGAAAGTGGTTGCTTCCATGTAAGTCTTCCATGACCTGCCAAGTGAAATTCGTCTAGGAATCAGGTGAGCCAATTGACAGGTCTACATTGGAGAATGTCCCAGTTTGAATTTGGAAATGTGTGGGAGTGTCACTATTCAGAAAAACTGCATCTACTCTTAAGAACAAGGACGCCAAGGCCCTTCCTCCAGGGTTGCACAAAGTGACTCCCCAGAGGTGATGCCGACCATTGAAATCTCCCAAGAGTAGAAATGGATGTGGCAACTGCCCAAGTACATCTTCCAAATCATTTATGTTGAGATTATGTGGAGGAAGGTAGATAGATGCAACAGTGTAAGGTCGTGTCAAGCCTATTCTCACAGCCTTCACCTGCAGTGTTGTCTGCAGGTGGATTGCCTGGAAAGGAATATCCTGATGTACCAGTACTGCTACTCCTCCATGAGGTCAATTATCAAAAGTCCCATAATGGGCTTGAATTTGGAATCCTCTCAGGGAAATCGGATGATTTTCCCTGGTCATAATCTCTTGTAGGCATACACAAACTGGGTTACATGAAGCTATCAGATGTTGCAGTTCTATCCATTTTGCATGAATTCCCTGACAGTTCCATTGGATTAGGGTATCCAGTTCTCCAAACTACTTCTTCATAAGGTGTTTGGCAGGACCTGTGGTTAAGGTTTGCCCCACACCTTTAGGCTGTCCCTTTCTAGGATCTTGGGAGAATCTTTTGAGGGGTTGTTTACCCGTGGAACTAGTTTCCACAGGCTTCCTTTTGACAGGCTCAGGTTTTGTTAGCCTAGGCAAAAGACGGACCTGAGCCTTTGCTTCAGGGGCATTCTGCCTAGCAGCAGAGGCCCCTGTGGATGTAGTGGCAGCTGGAGCTGTCACCGTTGAGGCCTCTGGAGCCTTACCTGATGGCTCCAAAGACCTTACTTTGGGAGGAGGAGTCTCCTCAATAGACCCTTCACTCCTACTCTGTTTCTGGTGGAATTCACCAGAGGCAGTTTCAGCAATTGGGGACTGAGGTTTAAAGGAAGTGGCAGAGTGTGTGGTGTAAGAAGCACCGGAGGGCAAGGGTTGGTGGGAAGGAGGATGGGTTACAACCAAAGCAAAGGATTTACCTGGCTGGCTTTGCCTCTGGAAAACTAACTTTCTCCTTGGTCCTTATTACCAATACTTCTTTTTCAAATTTGTACCTTTTACATTGCTTTGAAGAAGCTTCATGAGCTTCTTTGCAGTGGTAACAGCATATTGGACCTGGACCCTTGTCATCTCCTTGATGACCTGTTGTACCACACTTTACACATTTTGTCCATTTTCTTTAAAACGGCAAGAGTTGGCTCCATGCCCATAACCCTGGAAGTGGAAGCACCACATAGGGTTGGGCACATATGGCTTTACCTTGAGGTGGTACCATGCCAACTTACCCGATTCTGGAAGGACTTACGTGTTAAAAGTTAGAAGGAGAACTGGTGTCGACTGTTCTAAACCATCAACTTTCTTCTTAAAACGTTTTACCTTCACTACATTAAAATTCTCTAGTTCCTCTAACAGTTTCTCCTCAGAATACCTCATCAGGTCTCGGGAAAAGACAATTCCCTTACACTGATTGAGGGTTTTGTGAGGAGTACATGAAACTTGAGTCCCAGGGATGTCACATATCGCATGCAGACGGTCATTCTCATCTGGTGACAAAACCTCAACTATTAGGCTACCATCTCACTGTGGGGTGATGTGAGGATCACGTTGACATACCTCAACTATTTTCCAATGTACTTCAAAAATACCAAGATCCATGATTGATGCACCATCAATGGTGTTCACTACTACATATTTACCAGGTAAGATTTCCTTAGTGGATTGAGGAGGACTTTTCCCCTTCTTACCTGGTTTGGGAACCTGGGAACCATTATGATTCCCATTCTTGCACTTTGGAAGCAGGAAAGGTTTCAAAGTGACATGTGATATTCCTGAAGGAATGGTCGGGGGATTGCGTAGGTCATCAGGGAGAGAGCTAGATCTTTGTGAATTTGTATTAATCATACAAATTAGAATTCTTCATTTCCTCACCCCCCCCCCCTACCCACCATGGAGTGCAATGAGGGGAAGCTATTGTTGGGGCTCAAAATCTACCAACAGCCACAGGGATAATGAAGAAATATACGCAACCACTATTACAGTACTAATGGCAGTCGCGGGACCTATGCGCTACCGACTGAACAGTGCCTGCTTGACCCTAGCCATATTTGACCAGCCAAGTGACTTGACCGGGCCTTGATCAAGCCACCCGTCTAACCAGAATAAAGGACCAAAGAGGTGTGTTGCTAGCTGCAAGGCGTAGCGTGCAGCATCACTCAACCTCCAGGACTCCTGTCTCCAGGTAATATGGGATACCACGCACGGAAAACACACGTGGGGGAGTTCTCCCTGGTCCAAGATGAAATGAACCAGGAGTAGGTGCACCATCCCCTCTTATAGGCCTTGGTGCACCAGGAAGCCATTTTGTCTCATCCCTCACTGGTGACCCCTCCAGTATGGGTAGCCCTCTGGTCCGGCTCACCAGATTATTGAGACCTCAAGCACCCCCACCACAGCAAGGCAGCTTACAGGCTGATTGGAAGGACAAGGCAGCTACCGCTCAACTGCCTTAATGCAGCTTTTCTGGCTTTGACAGTTTGTTGGCATTCATCAGACCACCATGGTACCAGAGGTCGACGGTACTGCCTGCTACTTTTGGGAATGGATGCTTCTGCTGCAAGGTGAATTCGTGATGTGAAGTGATTAACAGCATCTTGAACTCACTGGAAATCATTCACAGATCCTTGCAAGACTGCAGTTGATCTAAAAAGATTCCAGTCTGCATGTCTGCACTCACCATCTCTGCACTCCATTGGCTGGAATACCATTCACCTCCTCCAAAAGTATTGGAAAGTGGTTGATTCCATGACCTGCCAAGTAAAATTCAACTATGAATCAGGTGAACCAAATGACAGGCCTATTTTGGAGAATGTCCCAGTCTGAATTTGGAAATGTGTGGGTGTCAATGTTCAGTAAAACAGCATTTACTCTTAAGAACAAGGACTTGAAGGCCCTTCCTCCAGGGTTGCACAGTGTGTCTCCCCAAGGGTGATGTCAACCATTGAAATCTCCCAAGTGTAGAAATGGATGTGGCAACTGCCCAAGTAGATCTTCCAAATCATTTATGTTGAGATTATGTGGAGGAAGGTAGATAGATGCAACAGTGTAAGGTTGTGTCAAGCCTATTCTCACAGCCTTCACCTACAGTGTTGTCTGCAGGTGGATGGCCTGGAAAGGAATATCCTGACGTACCATTACTGCTACTCCTCCATGAGGTCCATTGTCAAAAGTCCCATAATGGGCTTGAATTTGGAATCCTCTCAGGGAAATCGGATGATTAAGGACCAAAGAGGTGTGTTGCTAGCTGCAGGGCCAGCATGTAGCATTGCTCAATCTCTAGGACTCCTGTCTCCTAGTAATACGGGATGCCACACATAGCAAACACACATGGGAGAGTTCTCCCTGGTCCAAGATAGAATGAACCAGGGGTGGGTGCAACATCCCCTTTCATATGTCTTGGTGCACCAGGAAGCCATTTTGTCTCATTCCTCATTGGTAACCCCTCCAGTATGCGGCAAGGCGGTTTCCATTAAGGGGGAGTCCTGAAAGGGAGGAAGCTGAAGAGAGCCAAACCTGCCCCTCCCTCACCCCAGGATGACTACCCCCCTCACCCCAACCCTGGCCACACCCTCACAAGAAGATCCAGAACAGGCTGAATCTGTGCAGCCAGTGCTAGAACAAGCTGACCTTACTCAGGTAAAGTCAGCAAAGAAAAAAGATACACAGACAAGGCCTGAAGTGAGAAAAGCCAAACTCACAAAAGTCAGAGTTACCAAATGTTCTCCACCTACCACTGGACCCACAGTTCGCTGGACAACAGATGAAGATCCCTCAACCAGCAAGGACCTCCCAATAGAGTTGTCAGACCCTGACCCTGAAGCCGAATGTAAAGACGTCTCTGGTGTAACTATCACCAAGTAACATCATGTCACACAAACTAAGCATACTACAGTGGAACATCTATGGTTTCAATACAAAGAATGCCATCCTCCACACAATAGTGCGATCAAGGAACATTGACAATATCATGCATCAGGAGACATTAACAGAGGGGACTGTTCACTTCTCAGGCTATCATGTCTTCATGCTGCCAAGCATAGCTGGCAAAAGAGGCTTGATCACCCTGGTCAGAGCAACAATCCCTTGCCCTGCAATAGCCGTTGCACCGCAATGTGGAGAGGATGTTGAATATCTAGCCATTGAGCTTCACCTGACTGGGGGCCCCCTCAAGCCGTACAATGTGTACATTAGGCCAGGGTGTAGGGGCTTAGGCATCAGCCAGGTCTGTGCTACTGCAGCACAAGACCGAGTGATTATAGACCTCAATGCACACCACCCCATCCTGGCCCCCTGGAGGACACCAGATGTGGCAGGCCATCACATAGCCAATGTGCTTGAGACTTTCCCCAAGATTGCTCTTCTCAACAGCCAAGAGCCAACGGATGTCAAAGGAGGGGTCCTAAACCTCACCTTGGCCACTGTGGCTCTGGTGGAGAGAATTAGAATGTGTGTCGATGAGACTGTCACAATTGACCAGTCTGTTTTCCAAGATGGAAAACAGACAAGGCCAACTGGCAAGCCTTTCAGAATGCCTTGGCCCACTGTCTTAGAAGCAACAGGTCAGGCGAGCTACTAGCCACTCAGCCCTGAGGTGTGCACACCACAACCCTCAAGCAGAAGCAAACAACCTGGTGCATGATTTCTCTGCAAGAAAAAGCAGCAACTGTCTGCCAGCTGAACTGAGGGCAAACCAACAACACCTACAACCAGACAGACTTGCTCATATCAGAGAGAGGGTAGCCAAACCAGATAACTCAGACGTTATCTTCTCTCTGAGGGAACTAAGACAAACCTACAAAAACAGTACTTGCACAGCCCTGGATGTGGGATCTCGTACCCCATCATTTCCCTCCTAGGACTGGCAGGCGAGCTTGCATTCCTGCAACTCATCAACAAGTCCTGGGAAACTTCCACTTTACCCCAGAGCTGGAAGAGGGCTATCATAGTTCCCATCCCAAAACCAAAGGAGCCAGGAAGTACTACCACATCTCTCTCCTCAGCTGTCTGGGCAAGACGGTCGAGAGAATGTTACTAAACTGATTCCAATGGAAAATGGAACCCCCACATGAACACCTCCATGGGTTCACAAGGGGCATGAGCACAGCACACAGCATAGCCACACTCTTAAGCACAATCAGCACTGTCACTTCTGTGGTAGTATTCCTAGACCTGGAGAAGGCTTTTGAATTAGCAAGTCCTCATGCTATTAAGGAGACCCTGATCCATAAGGGAATCAGAGGAAAGCTCCTGGCTTGGATAGGTGACTATTTCAGGGACAGAACAGTCAAAGTCAGATTCTAAGGGCACTTATCACAGCACATGCCACTAGAAAATGGAACACCTCAGGGTGGGGTCCTCAGTCCAGCACTTTTCAACACCCTAATATCCTGCATCCTCAACATGCAGCTCCCAGTGTGGTGCAAGATCATCTCCTATGCAGACAGCCTTGCAATCATCTTCACTAGACCACACTGCCTAAGTAAATCCCAGCACTGTCTGGACCTTGTATCTGAGGAGTGCTCTATGACTAAAGATCTCTGCAGCCAAATCCAAAGCCATAACTCTGAGACAAAATGTTCAGGGCACAAGTCTGAGAATGGGTCCAGGTCTTCCAATACCTTGGGGTAATGATTGACCGGCCCCTCTCCTTTAAAAACGAGGTCCTGTACTTGGTTGACCAAACTAAAGCAAGACTGTCTGTCATGAGAGCAATGTCTGAGAGACACATAGGAGCTAGACATAAAGCACTAAA
>NC_051390.1:27591380-27596380 GCF_015228065.2 Penaeus monodon
AGGTGACACCATCCCTCTCTATAGGCCTTGGTGCACCAGGAAGCCATTTTGTCTCATCCTCACTGGTGACCCCTCCAGTATGGGTAGCCTCTGGTCCGGCTCACCAGATATTGAGACCTCAAGCACCCCCACCACGCAAGGCAGCTTACAGGCTGATTGGAAGGACGATAGCAGCATAACGCTCAACTGCCTTAATCACTTTTCTGGCTTTGACAGTTGTGGCATTCATAGACCAACATGTCAGCTACCAGGGTCGCACGGTCATGCCTGCTACTCCATTTTGTGAATGGATGCTTCTGCTAGCAAGTTGTGGAACTTCGTGATGTGAAGTTGATTACAGACATCTTAACTCACTGGAAATCATTCACAGTCCTTGCAAGACTGCAGTTGATCAAAAGATTCCAGTCTAGCATGTCTGCACTCACCATCTCTGCATAACTCCATTGGCTGGAATACATTCACCTCCTCCAAAAGTATTGGAAATGGTTGATTCCATGACCTGCTCAAGTCAAAATTCAACTATGAATCAGTTGTACTCCAAATGGACAGCCTATATTTGTAGAATGTCCTCAGCTGAAATATTGGAACATGCTGTGGGTGTTCAATGTTCAGTAAAACAGCATTTACTCTTAAGAACAAGGACATTGAAGGCTTCCCCAGGGTTGCACAGATGTGTCTCCTCCAAGGGATGATGTCAACCATTGAATCTCCCAAGTTCTAGAACTGGATGTGGCACTGCCCAAGTAGATACTGTCCAAATCATTCATTTCGAGATTATGCTGGAGGAAGTAGGTAGAAATGAACAGTGTAAGGTTGTGTCAAACCTATATTCACAGCCTTCACCTACAGTTGTCAGCAGGGGATGGCCTAATGGATCATAGGCAACTACTTGGCGCCAACGTAACCATGACTTTATCCCTGCTGAGGCACATCCATTCGCAATTAGTCCACTAGTCATTGGCTTTAATTTCAGAATATCCTCTTCAGGAACATAGGACTGATTATAGCGACCAAGATGGTTGTTGCATAGCTGAGGGACCTAAACATTAGCAAATGCCATTCTTAAGGAATCACGACTCCTTTTATTATCAAATCATTCAACACTAATAACACAGATTTGGTAGAGTTATCTGCTTTGATGACTCGAACAAAGTTGAAGTTGGACCCAATGAGTATTGGATCAGGGTGCAACGTTCAAACCAGTCATTTACTTAAGTAACTTGTTGCACTCAGGATGCATTTAGAATCCATAGTCAAACTTCAATTGTACGCCTCAGATCAGATTGCAGGTTTCTAGATTAAGAGAATGAAGGAAACTGCCCCTCAGTTGACACCCACCCACACCGAACTCAAGATAAAGTATACTTAAAAGTTTAGTAGTGAATAAATAAAAGATGAAAACAAATCAATGATAATGTTCTACTGACACATCGCGAAAATAGACTAACGACTCCATGATTGTACCATATCCATTGTAAAGTTTGTAATATACAATAAATCATTCTAATAAGTTAATCGTGATGGTCATAATCATCCAACAATGTGCAAAGAAATACATACATAAGACATACAGGACCTTCTCGCACTACTGGCGAGAGTCTGAAGTTGATCTCTCTGGCAGTCACAATTTGCCTAATCGTTTCAATGAAAGTTTACAGTGGTTTCTTAAAGGCAAACCCTATATTTACATATTTAGGTCGACATCTTCAGAGTGTGTATACTCGGGGTTGTATTCTTGTCAACATCCTGTTGTAGTGTTATCTATGGTACAATATTTTTTAATTATAGAATTTATTAATTATTCGCAATGAATTAAAATCGGTTTTGGGAAAAAAAACACCACGCAAACCAACCAAACCCCCATTGGGGGAAAAAGAAAAAAGGGGTTTCCCTGGCCAAAGATAGAATGAACCAGGGGGGGGTGAAACATCCCTTTCATATGTTTTGGGTGCACCGGGAAGCCATTTGTCCTTTCCTCATTGGAAACCCCCCAGTATGCGGAAAGGCGTTTCCATTAAGGGGAGCTGAAGGGGGGAAAGCTGAAGAGAGAAAACCCTCCCCCTCCCTCACCCAGGATGACTACCCCCCCCCCCCAAAACCTGGCCACCCCCTCACAAAAAGATCCAAAACAGGCGAACTTCAGCCGTCTAGAAAAAGCGCCCTTATAGGAAAAGTCAGCAAAGAAAAAAGAACACAGCAAGGCCAAAAGTGAGAAAAGAAAAACTCACAAAAGTCGATTTCCCAAAGTTTCCCCCTACCACTGGCCCCACATTTCGCTGGACAAAGATGAAGACCCCTCAACCAGCAAGGACCTCCAATAGATTTGTCAGACCTGCCCCTGAACCCGAATGTAAAGCGCCGGGTTAACTATCACCAAGTAACATCATGTCACAAAACTAAGCATATACAGTGGAACATTAGGGTTTTCAATACAAAGAATGCCATCCTCCACACAATAGTGCGATCAAGGAACTTTGAAAATATCATGCATCAGGAGACTTTAACGAGGGGACGTTCCTTCTCAGGCATCATGTTTCATGCTGCCAAGCAAGCTGGAAAAAAGAGGTTGATCCCCCCCCCCCTGGTCAGAGCAAAAATCCCTTCCCCTGCAATACCCGTTGCACCGCAAGGGAGAGGATGTTGAATTTAGCCATTGAGTTTCACCTGACGGGGGGCCCCTAAGCCGTACAATGTGTACTTAGGCCGGGGGGTGGGGTTTAGGCATCAGCAGGTCTGTGCTACTGCAGCCAAGACGAGTGATTATAGACCTCAATACACCCCCCCCACCCGGGCCCCCCTGGAGGACCCCGAGTGGCGGCCCCAAATAGCCAATGTGCTTGAGATTTCCCCAAGATTGCTCTTCCAAAGCAAGGCCAAAAGGAGTCAAAGGAGGGGTCCTAAACCTCACCTTGGCCACTGTGGCTCTGGTGGAGAGAAAAAATTGTGTCGATGAGACGTCAAAATTTTGCCCAGTCTGTTTCCAAGAGGAAAAAACGACAAGGCCAAATGGCAACCCTTTCAGAATCCCTTTGGCCCCACTGTTTAGAAGCAACAGGTCAGGCGAGTATAGCCACTCAGCCCTGAGGTGTGCACACCACAACCCAAGCAGAAGCAAACAACCTGGTGCATGATTTTTGAAGAAAAAGAGAAATGCCCCAGCTAAACTGAGGGCAAACCAACAAACCTACAACCGACGACTTCCCATATCAGAGAGGGGTAGCCAAACCAGATAACCAGAGTTTTTCTCTCTGAGGGAAATAAGAAAAACCTACAAAAACAGTATTGCACAGCCCGGAGTGGGATCTCGTCCCCCATCTTTTCCCCCTGGACTGGCAGGCGAGTTTGCATTCCGCAACTCATCACAAGTCGGGGAAAACTTCCCTTTACCCAGAGCGGGGAAGAGGGATCATAGTTCCATCCCAAAACCAAAGGACGGGAAGTATCCCACTCTCTTCCTCACGTCTGGGCAAAGGTCGAGAGAAGAAAAAAGATTCCAAGGGAAAAATGGAACCCCCACATAAAACCCTCCATGGGTTTCACAAGGGGCATGAGCACAGCACACGCATACCCACATCTAAGCACAATCAGACGTCACTTTTTGGGGTAGTTTTCCCTAGCCCGGGGAGAAGGTTTTAATTACAAAGTCCTCAGCTATTTAAAGGGGACCCGATCCATAAGGGGAAACAGAGGAAAGCTCCTGGCTTGGAAGGGACTATTTTAGGGGGCGAACAGCAAAGTCAGATTTAAGGGGACTTATAAAGCACATGCCACTAGAAAATGGAACCCTAGGGTGGGGTCCCCCAGTCCCGATTTTTAACACCAATATCCGCATCCTCAAAAATGCGCTCCCAGTGGGTGCAAGACATCTCCTAGCAGACAGCCTTTCAATCATCTTCACTAGGGCCCCACTGCCTAAGTAAACCCCGCCCCGTCGGACCTTTTATTGAGGGGTGCTCTATGACTAAAAATCTCTGCAGCCCAAAACCAAAGCCAAACTTGAGACAAAAGTTCGGGGACAAATTGAGAATGGGTCCCGGGCTTCCAATACCTTGGGGGAATGATTTACCGGCCCCTTTCCTTTAAAAAAGAGGGCCGACTTGTTGACCAAACTAAAACAAGACTGTCTTTTATGAGAGCAAGTTGAGAGCACATAGGAGCTAGACATAAAGCACTAAAATCATTTTAGTACTGCCATCCGTCCATTTTGGACTATGCTTAGTCGCTGTTATAAAGCCGAAATAAGGAGAAAAAAAATTGGAAAATAAGCTGCCCTGATCATTTTGGGTGCCCCCAAAGGGGAACGAAGGCCCCCAACCTCCTCAGGAGACAAAAATTCTCCCCCCGGAATCACGAATCGATCTAATGGGAGCTTAAAATTTTTTTCAAAGGTTTTTTCCCAAACTCCCCGGAACACAAACATGAGACAAAAAATAGTCAGACGCCTAGAACAAGACCTGGCTGTCTCACACAGCCAGGCCGTTGATATGCTATCAGCTTAAAGAACAACTACTTGCCAAGAGTATGGACTCCCCTCACCCTGGCTTTGCTGAAGCCCTGCCATGGGCAAAACCTTGATTTAGTTCTTGTTAGAGTTGTCAAGGGGGAAAAAACCAATACCCCATGCATATCTAAAGGGAGAAGTGAGAGGGTCTTGCGCCACACTCTTCAGGAAGTAGAAAAAACTTCATGGAGGTCAGTCAGTCACTTAAACCACACGTAGGCGCCGGTTTTGCAGCAAGGGGGTGCCAACAATCCTAGGGAACAGACAACGCCTCCCGCTACAGGAGAGGCAGTTTCGTCATTTGGAGCCACCCCAGGTTTTTGGGGGAAGGACACATGATCATACATCAGACTCCAGGGCACCCATTGACTGTCTACACCCAAAGTCCCCCAAAGACAACATCTTCTTCTTGCTCAGAGTAGAATAATAATCAAAACTGGTCCCTACCCTCATAGCCAGGGGGAAGATTTTGCTGACAGACTAGTGACATTGGCAGGGG
>NC_051390.1:27600165-27612665 GCF_015228065.2 Penaeus monodon
ATCACAGGCGGCGCTGCTGCTTTGACCTTCTGATCATCTCGCTCATTCCACTGATACCAACACTGCGGGCACCCACATAAGTTCTTTTTACATGTTGCAACGTGCAGCCAATCTTGAGCTCCTCATAAAGGTGGATGGTTTAAGCTCTTGATTCTTGAAAGACCCTACAAGCCTCAATTTATTACATAATGGTCAAAAGATCTCTAGTCATCTTGCTGCTGCAAGGAGGGCATGTAACTCTGTAGTGAAGATCAGGCTGCTGAAGAAGGGCAGCTAAATCATATCCTATTCAGGCTGAAAATTTTTTCAGATTTCGAACCAAATGTATATTGCATCTGTTCCTTGGTACTTGGAAGTGTGTTGAAGAAATCTCTCTCTGATTTCTGTTTCGGATCTCTCCCCTACCCAATTCCGACCAAATCCAGCTCAATTTTATTGGTACATGGGAGGCATTGGGGAGTTCCATCAGCCATAACCTTGTGAGATTTAAATTAAGGTTTTCCCACAAGATTCCTTTTTCTCCATCATGGGATCGACTATCCTCAAGGGGGTTGAAAACCAATCTGGATGTAGAGATCCCGGAATCATTTGTAGCACTGTGTAGTAAATCACCCCACAAGTGCAGATCTGAAAGCCTCTGTAGAAATTCTGAGAGCTTCATTTGAATTAAGTCCAACATCCAGAGAACAGTGAGAGTTGCAATAAAATAAGAATAAGTAATACGAATAATTTTCAGTTAAACCGCAGAAGTGTTGTGTAGTCTGCAACCCAGATAGGTTTCCCTTTTAAAATGCTTGATTTTAGGTCCCCATGTAAGCTTTGAGTCAAAAATTAGACCCAAGTACTTCACCTCTTGAAAAAATGTAATGGGTTTGCTCCATATAGAGGGAAGATGGAACTTTCCTCTTCTGTGAATGCATACCCATGGTCTTGTTTGGAGAAAATTTGAACCCATGGTATGTTGCCCAAATGCTTTACCTGATTTATTGCAGCACATCCTGTAAGCTTCCCTGAACATTACAGTGTGAAATCATCCACATACAATTACTGAGACAGGACTTGGAACGACCTATACGATGTCATTTATAGTAATGGCAAATAAGGGTACACTTAGGACACTCTTGTGGACCTCTTCCAGTTAGAAAAGATGTTTGCCACCCAAATAAACTTCCTGTCAGAAAAAGGAAGCTTTGTATGGAGGTAGGTAATGCTCCTTTTAAAGCAATTCATGTAGCTTCTTGTGTATGCCTTGTTCCAAGTAGTACTGTCAGTTTTTTTCAAGGTCAAAGAAGACTGCTAATATGTAATGTCACTCTGTGAAGGAATTCTGTATAGCAGTCCCCAAAAATTACAAGACATTTGTAATCTATCTCAATTTCTAAACCCATACTGATATGGGGTCAGCATGTTTTCCTTTTCTGATAGCCATGTCAACCTAAAGTTTACCATTTTCTCCATCAGCTTGCAGATGCAGCTGGTGAGAGATTGATTGATTATTTAAAAATTATCTGCCGCGTCAACACTAAGGTCATTAGCGGCGAATACCTTGTTAAACAGAAATATTAAAATGTTTAAAACTTAAAAATCGTCAATAGATATCTTATAAATAACAATAAACAAATTAAAAATCAAAGCATAAATATTATACTCTAAGTGTATAAAATTATTGCATAAACATTATGCATAATTAAATTTTATTAAAAATATTAGTCTCCCTAAGGAAACTAATAAGACCCTCTATGTCACAATCCTCCCCCAATACATTCTTCAGTGTATATGGGGGAGACAAGTACATACCTTTGGCCCTGGAATGTTGCACATCTTTCCACTACATGTGCGATTGTTAAGGGCTCTTGGCATCCCTCACAAAGTGCCTGATTTTAGCCATCATCGGCCCATGAGTCAGTCTTGTGTCCCCCATTCTTAGCCTTGTTAATGCAACTTCCACTTTTCGGTTGGGATGGATGCTAGTCACCCAACTGCCAAGGTCATCTCTAATCTCTCGCAGTTTATTTCTGGAGATATGCCTCCATTGTTCCTTCCATTTAACTCCTGATGCTGGGTTTCAGGTCGGTGTGTGGGAGAGGAAAACGAGCATCACAAGGCTGAGCGGCAGCTGCCTTAGCCTTCTGATCAGCTCGCTCATTCCCACTGATACCATCATGAGCTTTCACCCAATATAGTTATTTTTTTACGTGTTGACATCAGTGCAAGCAAATCTTGAACCTTCCTCACCACACTGGATGTGATGAGTTTAAGCTCTTGATTGCTTGAAAGGCACTACAAGAGTCACAATATATTTTAATTGAATGGTTCATCAGATCTCTAGTCATCTTGACTGCTGCAAGGATGGCATGTAACTCTACATTGAAAATCGAGGCTGCTAGAGAAAGATTTGCCAATCAGTCTTCCTTCTGCTCACTGCTGCAAAGCCACACCATTTTCCCAGTTTTCGAACCATCTGTATATATTGCATCCGATCCTTGGTACTTAAAAATGTGCTGAAGAAATCTCTCTCTGACTTCTGCTTCAGATCTCTCCCCTTTCCCAATTCCGACCAAATCCAGCTCGACTTGATTAGCCCAAAGGGGGGGAAATTTGGGGGAATTCCAACGGGCCAGAACCTTAGTGAGACTTAAATTAAGTTCTTCTACAAGATTCCTCATTCTCCTACCATAGGATCGGCTATCCTCAAGGGGGTTGAAAACCAATCTGGATGTAGGAGATCCCGGAATCCTTTGAAGTCTCGTAAATCAGGTTCATGTAGTCCCGGTGTAATGAAAGAGGTGTTCTCCACTCTCAGCATACAGGGACTCCCCCAGGTGAAGACCTAAAAGCCCCAGTACAGATTCTGAGAGCTTCATTATGAACGAGTCCAACATCCGGAGAACAGTGGGAGTTGCAGATAATAAGCTTCACATCCATAGTCAAGCTTACTACGAATAAGTGCTTGGTAAAGCCGTAGAAGCGTTGTGCGGTCTGCACCCCAAGATAAATGTGAAAGAACCCGCAAAATACTAAGTGCTTTTGTAGCCTTCACTTTTAACTGTTTGATGTGAGGCACCATGTAAGTCTTGAGTCAAAAATTGACCCAGGTACTTCACCTCTTGGATAAAATGCAATGGGTTTGCTCCTAAATAGAGGGAAGGATGGAACTTTCCTCTTTTGTGGAAATGTACAGCCATGGTCTTGCTTGAGAAAATTTGAACCCATGATATTTTTGCCCACTGTAAAACCTGTTTTATTGCAGTCTGCATGCGTCCTTGCACACCCTGTAAGCTTCCTCCTGAGAAAGTACAGTGTAAAGTCATCCACATACAGATTACATGAGACAGCACTTGGAACAACCTTTATAATGTCATTTATAGCAATGGCAAACGGGGTCACAACTTAAGACACTCCCTTGGGGGACCCCTTCCAGCTGGCCCTTCCAGGTTAGAGAACTGTTTCCCACCCGAACTCTAAATTTCCTGTTAGCAAGGAACTTTGTATAAAGGGTAGGTAATGCTCCTCTTAAACCAATGTCATACGCTTCATGAGTATGCCATGCTTCCAAGTAGTATCATAAGCCTTTTAAATGTCAAAGAAGACTGCTAACATGTGATGTCGCTGTGCAAAGGAATTCTGTATAGCAGTTTCCATCCTCAAGGGCATCTGGTCGATCTCAATTTTCTAAAGCCATATTGATATGGGGTCAACACGTTTTCTTTTCCTAGCAGCCATGTCAACCTGAAGTTTACCATTTTCTCCATCAGCTTGCAGTTTGCAGCTGGTGAGAGAAATTGGTCTGTAATTTTTCCTGGTGTGGAAGTATCTTTGCCAGGTTTAGGAACAGGAATGATTATGCCTCTTTCCATGGGGATGGCACTGTGCCCTCCCTATAGATCCTATTGAACAAGCCCAACAGGAACTTCGGGGAAACTTTTCCGGTAAGTGAGATATCATTTGATATGGAATATCGTCACTTCCTGGGGCAGTCTTACGGCAGAGCTGCAAAGCAGAGTCCATCTCCTTGCGCAAAATGGCAAGTTGTATGGAAGTTCTGCTGCAGTCCTACTGAAGAACGACACTGGGTGTTGTTTTCCCGTTCAGCACGAAGAGTGGAAATCAGCAGTGTAAGATGCTCCAGAGGAGATCTCTGCCATGGATTTAGCTAGCTCATTAGCGATATCTTTTTTGTCTGTGATGATTATGCCATCTCTCTTCAGAGCAGGTTGTGGTATGGGATGTGCTCTTTCCAGCAATCTTACGCACCTTGTCCCCCACCCATGCTAAGGGGTCCCAGAGTTAATCGAGGAAACATACTGTCCCCCACGACGTCCGTCTAGCCTCCTTTAGCACGCGCCTGGCCTTGGCTCGGGTCTTTTTGTAACTGATCAAGGTTACAATGCTGGGGCGTCGTTTCACGGGCCCTTTAAAGCAGCTTTCCTTGCTCTGACAGCTTGTTGGCATTCATCAGACCCCCATGGTACTGGAGGTCGACGGTACTGTCCGCTACTTTGGGAAAGGATGCTTCTGCTGCAAGGGGAATTCGTGATGTGAAGTGATTAACAGCATCTTGAACACACTGGAAATCATTAACAGATCCTTTTCAATACTGCAGTTGATCTAAAAAGATTCCAGTCAGCTGTTCAAGTCGCCATCTCTGCACTCCATTGACTGGAATACCATTCACCTCCTCCAAAATTATTGGAAAATGGTCGCTTCCATGTAAGTCTTCCATGACCTGCCAAGTGAAGTTTTAACTGTGAATCAGCTGAACCTATTGATAGGTCTATATTGGAGAATGTCCCAGTTTGAACTTGGAAATGTGTGGGAGTGTCCCCTGTTTAGTAAAACTGCATCTGCTCTTAAGAACAAGGACTCCAAGGCCCTTCCTCGAGGGTTGCACAAGTGTCTCCCCAGAGGTGATGCCCACCATTGAAATCTCCAAGAGTAGAAATGGATGTGGCAACTGCCCAAGTAGTCTTCCAAATCATTTATGTTGAGATTATGTGGAGGAAGGTAGATGGATGCAACAGTGTAAGGTCGTGTCAAGCCTATTCTCACAGCCTTCACCTGCAGTGTTGTCTGCAGGGATGGCCTGGAAAGGGGAAAATCATGACGTACCATTACTGCTACTCCTCCATGAGGTCCATTGTCAAAGGTTCCATAATGGGCTTGAACTTGAAATCCTCTCAGGAAAATGGGACGATTTTTCCCCGGTCATAATCTCTTGTAGGCATACACAACTGGGTTTTCCCTGAAACTATCAGATGTTGCAGTTCTTCCCATTTTGCATGAATTCCTTGACAGTTTTCCCTTGGTTAGGGTATCCAGTTTTTTTAGATTATTTCTTCATAAGGTGTTTGGCAGCACCTGTGGTCAAGGTTTGCCTCACACCTTTAGGCTGTCCCTTTCCAGGATCCTGGGATACCTTTTTTAATGGTTGTTTTCCTGTGGAACCCAGTTTCCACAGGTTTCCCTTGACAGGTTCAGATTTCTTTGCCTAGGCAAAGGACGGGCCCGAGCCTTTGCTTCAGGGCATTTTGTCTAGCAGCGGAGGCCCCTGTGGATTTTGTTTTCAGCTGGAGTCTTTGGGACAGGTTCAGGATTCCTTTGCCTGGGGAAAGGGCGTGCCTGAGCCTTTACTTCAGGAGCATTCTGACTAGCAGCAGATGCTCCTGTGATGTGGTGGCAGCTGGAGCTATCACCGTTGAGGCCTCTGGAGCCTTGCTGATGGCTCCAAGACCTTACTTTGGGAGGAGGAGTCTCCTCAATAGACCCCCCACTCCTACTCCGTTTCTGGTGGAACAACTCACCAGAGGGAGTGTCAGCAATTTTGGGGCTGAGGTTTAGAGGAAAAGGGAGAGTGTGTGTTGTAAGAAGCATTGGAGGGCAAGGTTGGTGGGAAGGAGGAGGGCTAGAACCGAAGCAAAGGACCTACCTGGGTGTGCAAACAGCATACGGGCACGTCGCTTGCCCCTGGAAAACTAACTTTCTCCTTGCTCCTTATTACCAATACTTCCTTCTCAAATTTGTTACATTGCTTTGAAGAAGCTTCATGAGCTTCTTTGCAGTGGTAAAAGCATATTGGACCTGGACAGTTGTCATCTCCTTGATGACCTGTTGTACCACACTTTACACATACTCTTGGTTGTCCATTTTCTTTAAAACGGCAAGAGTTGGCTCCATGCCCATAACTTGGCAGTGGAAGCACCGCATAGGGTTGGGCACATATGGCTTTACCTTGAGGTGGTACCATGCTAACTTAACCGATTCTGGAAGGACTAATGTGTTAAAAGTTAGAAGAAGAGCTGGTGTCGACTGTTCCAAACCCTCAACTTTCTTCCTAAAACGTTTTACTGCCACTACATTAAAATTCTCTAGTTCCTCTAACATTTCTCCTCAAATACCTCATCAGGTCTCGGGAAAAGACAATTCCCTTACAAATGATTGAGGGTTTTGTGAGGAGAGCATGAAACTTGAGCCCAGGGAAAGTTACATATTTCCGCAGACGGTCATCTCATCTGGTGACGAAACCTCAACTATCAGGGTACCATCTCGCTGTGGGGGGATACGAGGATCACGTTTTTACATACTTCAACTATTTTTTCCCATGAACCTCAAAAATGTCAAGATCCCTGATGATACACCATCAATGGTCTTCACTACCAGGTACTTACTATATGAAATGCTTTCTATTTAAACCCGGTAAGATCTCCTTAGTGGATTGAGGAGGACTTTTCCCCCTTTTTACCTGGTTTGGGAGCCCGGGGAAACCCTTACGATTCCCATTCTTGCCCTTTGGAAACTGAAAAGGTTCCAGAGTGACAACGTGTGATTTTCCAGAGAGAATGGTCGAGGGATTGCGCAGGTCGTCAGGGAGAGAGCTAGATCTTTGTAAATTTGTAGTACTCATACAAATTTGAATTCTTCATTTCCTCACCCCCCCACCCCCATGGAGTCCAACGAGGGGAAACTATAGTTGGGTTCAAAATCTCCAACAGCCACAGGGTAATGAGGAAATATACGCAGCCACTATCACAGTACTGATGGCAGTCGCGGGACCTATGCGCTACCGACTGAACAGTGCCTGCTTTTTTTTTTTGAAACCCTAGCCATATTTGACCAGCCAAGTGGACTTGACCGGGCTTGATCAAGCCACCGTCTAACCAGAATAAAGGAACTCAAAGAGGTGTGTTTGCTAGCGCAAGGCGTTCGTGCACATCACTCAACCTCCAGGACTCCTGTCTCCAGTAATATGGATACCACGCACGGAAAACACACGTGGGGAGTTCTCCCTGGTCCAAGATGAAATGAACCAGAGTAGGTGCACCATCCCCTCATTATAGCCTTGGTGCACAGAATCCAATTTTTGTCTCATCCCTCACTGGTGACCCCTCATTATGGGTAGCCCTCTGGTCCCGGCTTCACCAGTTATTGATACCTCAAGCACCCCCACCACAGACAAGGCAGCTTACAGGCTGATTGGAAGGACAAGGCAGCTACCGCTCAACTGCCTTAAAAAGCAGCTTTTTCTGGCTTTGACAGTTTGTTGGCATTCATCAGACGCACCATGGTACCAGAGGTTCCGACGTACTGCCTTCTCTTTTGGGAATGATTCTTTCTGCTGCAAGGTGAATTCGGATGTGAAGTGATTAACACATCTTGAACTCACTGGAACTCATTCACATATCCTTGCAGACTGCAGTTGATCTAAAAAGATTCCGTCTGCAATGTCTGCACTCACCATCTCTGCACTCCATTGGCTGGAATACCATGTCACCTCCTCCAAAATATTGTGAAATGGTTGATTCCATGACTGCCAAGTAAATTCAACTATGATCAGGTGAACGCAAATGACCAGGCCTATTTTGGAAAATGTCCCAGTCCCTGATTTGGAAATGTGTGGTTTCAATGTTCAGTAAAACAGCATTTACTCTTAAGAACAAGGACTTTGAAGGCCCTTCCTCAAGGGTTTGCACAGTGTGGTCTCCCCAAGGGTGATGTCAACCATTGAAATCTCCCAAGGTAGAGAAATGGATGTGGCAACTGCCCAAGTAGGATCTTCCAAATCATTTATGTTTGAGATTATGTGGAGGAAGGTAGATAGATGCAACAGTGTACGGTTTGTGTCATCAAGCCTATTCTCCCAGCCTTCACCTACATGTTGTCTGCAGGTGGATGGCCTGGAAAGGAATATCCTGACGTACCATTACTGGCTACCTCCTCCATGAGGTCCATTGTCAAAAGTCCCTAATGGGCTTTGATTTGGAATCCCTCTCAGGGAAATCGATGATCAGGACCAAAGGGTGTGTTGCTAGCTGGCAGGGCCAGCATGTAGCATTGCTCAATCCTCTGGACTCCTGTCTCCTAGTATACGGGATGCCACACATAGCAAACCCACATGGGAGAGTTTTCTCCTGGTCCAAGATAGAATGAACCAGGGGTGGGTGCAACATCCCCTTTCATATGTCTTGGTGTCACCAGGAGCCATTTTTTGTCTCATTCTCATTGGTAACCCCGTCCAGTATGGCGGCAGAGGCGGTTCCATAAGGGGGAGTCCTGAAAGGAGGACGCTGAGAGAGCCAAACCTGCCCCCTCCTCACCCAAGATACTAACCCCCTCACCCCAACCCTGGCCACACCCTGCACAGATAAAGATCCAGAACAGGCTGAATCTGGCAGCAGTGCTAGAACAAGCTGACCTTACTCAGGTAAAGTCAGCAAAGAAAAAAGATTCACAGACAAGGCCTGAAGTGGAAAAGCCAACTCACAAAAGTCAGAGTTACAAATGTTCTCCACCTACCACTGGACCCACAGTTCGCTGGACAACATATGAGATCCCTCAACCAGCAGGACCTCCAATAGAGTTGTCAGACCCTGACCCTGAAGCCGAATGTAAAGACGTCCCTCTGGTGTAACTATCAACAAGTAACATCAATGGTCCCACAAACTAAGCATACTACGTGGAACATCTATGGGTTTCAATAACAGATGCCATCCTCCACACATAGTGTCGATCAAGGAATAAAAAAAAAAAAAAAACATTGCAATATCATTCATCAGGAGACATTAACAGGGGGGACTGTTTCACTTCTCAGGCTATCATGTCTTCTGCTGCCAAGCATAGCTGCAAACAGGGCTTTGATCAACCCTGGTCAAGCACATCCCTGCCCTGCAATAGCCGTTTGCAACCGCAATGTGGAGAGGATGTTGAATATCTAGCCAATTTGATCTTCATCCTGACTGGGGGCCCCTCAAGCCGTACAATGTTAACATTAGGCCCAGGGTGTAGGGGCTTAGGCATCATCCAGGTCCTGTGCTACTGCAGCACGAAGACCGAGTGATTATAGACCTCATGCACACCACCCCATCTGGCCCCCTGAGGACACCAGATGTGGCAGCCTCACATAGCCAATGTGCTTGAGACTTTCCCCAAGATTGCTCGTCCTCAACAGCCAAAGAGCCACGGATGTCAAAGGGGGGTCCTAAACCTCACCTTGGTCCACTGTGGCTCTGGTGGAGGAATTAGAATGTGTGTCGATGAGACTGCACTTGACCATCCCTGTTTTCCAATGGAAAACAGACAAAGGCCAACTGTCAAGGGCCTATTCAGATGCCTTGGCCCACTGGGGGGGGGGGGGTCCTTAGAAGCAACAGGTCAGGCGAGCTAACTAGCCACTCACCTGAGGTGTGCACACCACAACCTCAAGCAGAAGCAAACAACCTGGTTCATGATTTCTTCTGCAAGAAAAAGCAGCAACTGTCTGCCAGCTGCTGAGGGCAAGAAACCAACAACACCTCAAGCCAGACAGACTTGCTCATATCAAGAGAGGTAAGCCAAAACCAGATAACTCAGACGTTATCTTCTTCTAGGGAACTAAGACAAACCTACAAACGAGTACTTGCACCGGCCAACTGGATGTGGGATCTCGTACCCCATCATTTCCCTCCTAGCCCTGGTAGGCGAGCTTGCATTCCTGCACTCATCAACAAGGCCTGGGAAACTTCCAATTTACCCCAGAGCTGTAAGAGGGCTGAAAAAATCGATAGTTCCCATCCCCAACCAAAGGGCCAGAAGTACTACCACATCTCTCCTCCTCAGCTGTCTTGGCACGACGGTCGAGAGAATGTTTACTAAACTGATTCCAATGGAAAATGGAACCCCCACATGAACACCTCAATGGTTCACACGGGGCTGAAGCACAGCACACAGCATAGCCACACTCTTAAGCACTCATCACTGTCACTTCTGTGGTATGATTCCTAGACCTGGAGAGGCTTTTTGAATTAGCAAGTCCTCATGCTATTAAGGTAACACTGATCCTAAGGGAATCAGAGGAAAGCTCTGGCTTGGATAGGTGACTATTTCAGGGACAGAAACAGTCCAAAGTCAGATTTCTAAGGGCACTTATCACAGCACATGCCACTAGAAAATGGAACACCTCAGGGTGGGTCCTAGTCCAGCACTTTTCAACACCCTAATCTCCTGCATCCTCAACATGCAGCCTCCCATGTGGTGCAAGATCATCCCTATGGGCAGACAGCCTTGCGAATCCTCTCACTAACCACCCTGCCTAAGTAAAGCCCAGCACTGTCTGGACCTTGTATCTGAGGATGCTCTATGACTAAAGATCTCGGCAGCCAATTCCAAAGCCTAACTCTGAGACCAAAATGTTCAGGGCACAAGTCTGAGAATGGTCCAGGTCCTTCAATACCTTGGGGTAATGATGGACCGGCCCTCTCCTTTACAAAACCGAGGTCTGTACTTGGTTGACCAAACTAAAGCAAGACTGTCTGTCATGAGAGCAATGTCTGAGAGACACATAGGAGCTAGACATAAAGCACTAAAATCATTCTATGTACATGCCATCCGTCCCATTGTGGACTATGCTTCTATGTCGCTGTGTCATAAAGCCGAAATAAGGAGAAAAATTGGAAAATGAAGCTGCCATGATCATTCTGGGTGCCCCAAGGTGAACGAAGGCCCTCAACCTCCTCATGGAGACAAACCTTCTCCCCCTGAATCACGGATCGATCTAATGGCACTTATCTTTTCAAAGGTCTTCCAAGCTCCCGGGGAACACAACATATACAAAAATAGTCAGACGCCTAGAACAAGACCTGGCTGTCTCACACAGCCAGGCCGTTGATATGCTATCAGCTTAAAGAACAACTACTTGCCAAGAGTATGGACTCCCCTCACCCTGGCTTTGCTGAAGCCCTGCCATGGGCACAAACCTTGATTGAGTTCTCTGTTATGAGCTTGTCAAGGGGAAAGAACCAATACACCATGCATAGTCTAAAGGCAGAAGCTGAGAGGGTCATTGCAGCCATCACTCTTCAGGAAGTAGAACCTACTTCTGGATGGATAGTCGGTCCTTAAACCACACTGTAGGCGCCGGTTTTGCAGCAAGGGATGCCACACAATCCATGAGGGTAACAGACAACGCCTCCTCGCTACAGGCAGAGGCAGTTGCGATCATTGGAGCCCTAGCCCACGCGTCTCTGAGGGAAGGACACATGATCATACATACAGACTCCAGGGCAGCCATTGACTGTCTACAGCAAAGTCACCCAAAGACAACATCTATCTTCTTGCTCAGAGTAGAATAATAATCATAAACATGGTCCCTAGCCTCATAGGCATCAGAGGGAATGATCTTGCTGACAGACTAGCTGACATTGGCAGGGGTATGCCCCTGTATCCCATGATCATAAAGCCGAGCCGAAAATCTTAAGGCAGAAGTGTAATGCCACAACTCGTGCCTTCCGCCTGCAGCTTCACTGGCCCCCTCGGCCAGATCGTACTCGGACGCCACAAGTGTCACTCTTCACAGAATCAGACTAGGTTACCAATGCGCATGGCATATCATAGAAACAATTGACCATGAAGACAGGTGTGTTGCATGCACTGTGGTGAGGCAAACGCCATGCTAATACATTACTTACAGAATTGTGAGAACACACAACAGCCGCCGTTCTGGTAATGAGATTATGCTGCATGCTTACACCACAGCGGCAGGAGCGCCTGCTGGCAATCCCGCCACCACGGTAAGCATAGAGTATCAGAGAACAAAATTAACAAATAAACAGCTGACACAAGCCGGGCCACATGTATGAAGGCCCACGCAAAGCCAGAACTTGGCAAATATCAAACGAACGAACGATGAACCGAGATGAGCATTCCCCAATTCTCCAGACGACCACGACAACAGCACGACAACAACAGTAGCAACACAAGAATTGCCCAGTCCTTAGCCGACTGGGGAGCCTACCGGCTCCCTCGTTGATCTCCACTTCATCTTCAGCACCCAGCCATGCCTTTTGTCACTCACACCCACAACAATCACTCCATAAAGAGCTATAGACCGTCTAAGTTTTTAGACCTAACCGTCTATTATACTGGTGACCCAATAAGTGATACGCTATGGTATTTCGCTCGCTCACTTAGCTCACTCTTTGGAGGAGGAGTATCTGTAGCAGCATGACCCCACAATCTGAAGTTCAGCATAG
>NC_051390.1:27617665-27620165 GCF_015228065.2 Penaeus monodon
TATTGTGTGTGTGTGTGTTTCGTGCCATCATCGATGCGCCGGTCGGTGCGCGCGCGCTCGCTCGCTCACGTACGAGCGTATGTGAGCACGCTCACTGAGCGTGCTCACATTCGTAAACCAGAGTCGACCAAAAAAACTAAAACTGGCACAGAGAAAAGTGATGAAAATGACAACAATGTTCATATCACAATAACCCCCACAAAGCGTGACTAGATAAACACTTCAACGATGCGGGTGTGACTATTCCCCGTGCTTATCTAATACAATACACGTATCTTCGTCATTTCAAAAATATGTTAAGGTAGTTTAGCCCTAGAAGTGCACACAAACATTAAATTAGTCCTGAGCAAACAGAGTTTGACAGCGGTGAAGTTTGATATGTTGTAAAGAATATGACTCTTAGCAGTGATGTTCTTGGTAGTTATGATGACTGAAAATCATTCGGTGGAGCGACGAGGCAGCGGCATGGGTTGATGAACTGAACACAGAAGAGGGAAGCGAGTTCAATCTTGAGCAGATATTGCAATATCAAATATACAGGGCTTGTATTCGCATACCACAAGCTATAGTGAAGTACATACCCTATCTTCAACCCGAAATCTAATGTACAGCGTGTTATCCAGTGTCTGGCTTGGGACAAAGTATTTAGACTGGGGATGGTAAACAGAATAAAAACATTGCATCATATGTGATCACTAGTGCAAAATGTGCAAGATACATTAAATTCGACCCCAAGAAACTAACAGTAACATGTTAGAAATAAAAATGATAGTGATATATAGGTATACAACCTGCAAAAAAGTGTGGCAAACAGCGACAAGAAGTATTACATTTTACAAGTGCGCAAAGGAAAATCCGATAAGAAATACAGAGACGTGATTCATCTTTTGTTATTAAACAATGAATACTGTGCGCTCATTATTATTTTTTTATTATAATTATAATTATTATTATTGCTGCTGCTGTTGTTGTTGTTGTTGTTGTTGTTGTTGTTGTTGTTGTTGTTGTTGTTGTTGTTGTTGTTGTTGTTGTTATTATTATTATTATTATTATTATTATTAATATTTTTTTGATGTAAGAGGGAGAAGTACTTATAAGCATTTTTGCCACACTTGCCTCGTGGTATTTCTAACGCCAGAAGACAACTGAAGATCATATAGGCGGGTTTTAAATCCCTCAGACAATCAAATCGTATAGTCTTTAATATTTATGTTTCTATGATTTTGAGACATATACGGAGAACATGAGTGTGTATGCCAGGCCTCCTATTGTTATTTAATAATAAACCGTTCAGGGCTAATAGTTGACAGCTGCATGTATAGAGGTAGTGATGCAGCAACAAATTTTATAGATTCTTTGATTGCTAGTTGGGATAATATTCATTGAGCATTGCCATATTATCTTTCAAAACAGCTACTGCCTGCCAGCTCTGTAAAACAAACACAGAATGTTACTGTAGGGACAAAATATGTTTATAGCTATAAGCAATCAGTTCCTATTCATTGTGGTATTACTAGCATAAGAGAAGTATGAAATAGATGAGTGTACTCTCATATCGTTTTCTGAGGTGTACAACACCTATAGGAAAGAAACTGGGGACCCTACCACGTACACACTCCAAGAGCATCACAACATGAAAAACTACAATTAAGTATCATGCTGTGACCACGGCGGCTCAGACCTGAACCTACCGTTAAAAAAAAGTGTAAACACTAGAAGACATTTTGTCACTCAGAGAAGCCAAGTGAGATGTCTGAGGTATCATGTCAGGGTATATCAAGGGTATCTTTTTGGGTATCTTCATATCTATAAACAATTCATAAAGTTAGAAAAGTTGTTTTGTCAAATAAAATAAACAGAAAGATTTTTTTTTCATCGAAGAAAAACTAAACAAATCAGTTGGCCCATTTGGTCCGACAAACTAAAAAACAAAACTAGACAAGGCCTCAACAGATTCAAATTTTTTATCGTTTTCAACTTTTCTCAAACTGTTGCACTATAAAGTGCTCTATAATATTCAATAGGTGGACAGCCGGAACACTTGCTCAACTATGGGATCAACAGGCAAGAATAGTAGAAGGATGACGGCTTTTATGCTGGATTTGTTCTATATCATTGGATGTCGGAAATATCCTATATCACATTGAGCTTTGGAATAATTTTACCACTTTGCTTACTTGCGATGTCAACACGTGGACATTAGGTAGCATACATCGCCATTTGAATGCAAGAAGGTTAAAAGTCATGATTTTAACAGATTTATCATATGAACCATGCGATCAAATCCATATGGAAGTTTCGAAAGTATTGTTTAGCATAAAATCCTTTTCATCAAAGGCATGCAAGAAAGAAGAATGGTGAGTCGACTTAAGGTGCATACGTCAGTAAAGGTACAGGAAAAGAGAACAGTCTATTCACCATCATATTAAATCCGGAAAATGTGTATAGGTTATCAGTATAAGAACAATCCTAAGTAAAAATCAATGATTCCATGACTGGT
>NC_051390.1:27635165-27660165 GCF_015228065.2 Penaeus monodon
TTGGTATTCCAGTTTTCCCTCAAGTAGATTCGCTGAGGAACAGCCAAACCGCCATTATATAAGTACAGTACATCACAAAATCACGTAGGTTTAAACATGGTTACCATAAAGAGACAAGCATAATCATCCACTCAACAGAAGATCCACCAGATAAACTATGCTTAAAAAAAGTGTAATTCGGGCGATGGCACCTCAGTCAAGTGCCAGATGCCAGGGACACACGCCAGTAGGCTTAGCAACCGCTAAGGAATTCGACACCTGTCCGAAATACTGCCAGATGCAGAATCTTCTTTCTAAATTCCTCTAACCCCAAACCCCATCGTCCTAAATCCTCCTCTCTCACATCACCCGCTTCCTTCTCTCAACCGCTCTGCAACAAATCTACAATTTATGCACATTATAATAGAGTGCACTCAGGCATTTGTGCACGAGTATGAGCGTGCATGCACGGAAGTGCGTAGGTGTATGCGTGTTTGTGTGTACGTGTCCATGAGTGTGTGCATGCACAAGAAGCAGTACACATGTGCATCTAAACTTATATATGGGCATATATATGTAGGGCATTTGTACATGGTTATGTTTGTGTATAGTTATGTGTAAGAGTATTTGTATGTTCCCATGCTTGTACATGAGGGAATACATGTGTATATCCACGTAGATATGTATATTTGTGCGTATGTGTGTATATATTCATATGTGTGTATGTATATGTATGTGCATGTATGTGTACGTATATGTATGTACATGTATAGGTGTGTGTAATATATGCGTATATGTGTACATGTATATGTGTGAGTGTATATGTATATATGGGTATGTGTGTGTGTATATGCATGTATGCATATGTGTATGAATATGTGTGTATGTATATGCATACATATGTGCATAATCATATGTATGACCATATTTATGTGTATGTATACTCATAAGTACATGTACAAGATAAATATGCATGTGTGTTCACATATATGTGGGTGCATATACATATATGTATACACATATGATGTGTGCATATGTCTATGTGTATGCATGTGCATATGTGTAGTTGTCTATAATGTACGAGCATGAATGCATATCATATGCATAGGAGCATATTTAAAGATGTATGCTTGGATGTGCATGTGCACAAAAATTAACATTACTTACGGCATTTGCGGGTGAACAACTATGTCTGCACTAAGTGTACATACGCATAATTGAAACTAGTGTATAAAATATAATCATGTATATCTACCTACCTATCTCTCTCTCTCTCTCTCTCTCTCTCTCTCTCTCTCTCTCTCTCTCTCTATATATATATATATATATATATATATATATATATATATATATATGAACTTCTGATACTCATGCCCATGCTCACGGGAGTATACCCTGGTGTAGTGAGCATCGCATTGCTGCTTATAAGTCCTCCAGCATTGCCAAGGCTGCTGGAGGGCTTATCAGTGGCATCCCGGCTAAACTACTACCCCTTCCACCAAGATACACCTAAGCCATAAGGTGGGAGGTAACTTGGCTGTCTACCTCTCAATAAAAAAAGAGAAAAAAACATGACTGCACGAATATAGGAACAGCCCTCATTCTCCGGAGGCGAAGGAGGTCCTGCTTACGGCAGCGATGCTGATCGCTCTGGAGCAGAGGGTGCTAAAAATCTCCGGTTAAAAACAGACTGCCTCACGCTGATGCACATATAATGTAAGGACAATGAGAACTGAATCCGACTTACTAGCATTACTTAAACTCTTTTTCATTAAATAGGATGTTAGATGTTAGAAGATTAGGCCAAGATCAGAAGATACTAAATAATGGACATGTGCTCTATTGAAGAAGTAAACCGCAGGGTAGCAAGCAGGAATTAGGAGTAGGTTTCTTAGTTCACGAACGTTTAGAAAAGAATATCGTGGAAGTCTATAGTGAAAGTGAAAGAGTGGCTTCATTAGCAATAAAACTAAACAATAGGTAAAACTTGAAGATTGTCCAAGTCTATGCTCCAGCCTGCAGCCACAGTGATGAATAGAGAACTTCTATGAAGATGTTCATTTAGCCAGCGAGAGAGTAAAAACCCATTTCACAATAATTATGGGAAATTTCAATGCCAAAATAGGTAAAAAGACAGAAGGAGAAACTGTAGGGAATAATGGAATAGGCAATAGGAATGAGAGGGGACAAATGCTAGTCCTTTTAGCAGAGGTTCGATCACTCAGTATCATAAATATTCTTTGAAATAAAACTAGAGTGGAAGCGGGCATGAAAGTCGCCATCTGACATCAAAACAAAATTGACTTCATAATTTCAAATAAGAACGATATACTAAAATCTGTGGAAGTTATTAATGAAGTAAATGTTGGCAGCAACCATAGAATCGTCAGAGGCCAAATTAAATTACACCTCAGAAGGGAATGGAACAAACTCATATGAAAACCGTAGCCAAATTTACCTAACATGAAGATCAGAGCGACAGAATTTAATCTTACCTCAACATTGACCAAATCAACAAACAGTTAAATGACATAATAAAGGAAGCTGCACTTGAAGTAGGCAGTAAGAACATTAAGCAGCTTATGCAAAAACGTAGGGTCATGAAAGTATCGTCAAACAGGGACAAAATAATATTAGCTGAATTAGAAAAGACTATAAATAAAAAGAATAGACAAATTCAATATTCAAATAATAAATGAAACAGTGATGTCAGGTACCAGCATGTAAACAGTTAAAAGGAGACTTAGAATAGGGAGAAATAAAGAGACCAGACGGAGAAGTGGCATTATGAATGAAATCATAAGAGTGGTGGAATACTTTTACAGGGATTTATACAACTCAAATGAACAGTCATGGATAGAAGCGAACGAGGTAACTAGAGATATAAAAACACCAGGTGAAGACGTAATTTGTATAGACCTTATAATAGATGCAGGAGAAATTGCAACAGTGAAACTAGCCAATCTTTGTAACAAATGCCTTCTCAATGGAAAAACAATTATTTTCAGACATAAATAAGGGGATAGAGAGAATCTAAAAAACTACCGACCCATAAGCCTCCCTCAGTTACTTGCAAACTGTTCACAAAAGTCATAAAAACTCGCATCTCTGATTGTCTGGATTCTAACAACCCTAGAGAACAGGCAGGCTACCACAGTGGGCTCTCAGCAACAGACCATATCCACGTGCTCACCCAAATAAGAGAAAAAACAAACAAATATAGAAAACCCCTGTGTATGGCATTTATTGATTACGAAAAGGTATTTGACTCTGTACAAACACCAGCAGTTCCAGGAGTAGAAGAGGTATATTGTAAAACATACATACAAATATACATATATACAAAGAGGGGACAGCTACCGTAAAGCTCCACACTGAAACCGATAAAATGACAATTAAAAAAAGTGTTAGACAGGGTAATAACACCTCACCAAAACTGTTTAAAGCTTGCCTTGAGGAAATATTCATGAAGCTAGAATGGAACAGAAAGGGTATCAAAATATGAGACGAATACCTAAATGAAATGCAGCAGCTAATAAACGAACTGAATAGAGAAAGTCTGAAAGTTGGACTTATAATGAACAAGAAAAAGACTAAGATCATGTTCAACAGTAGGGTTCAGTCCGAACAGATACATGTACAAGATGAAGCACTAGAGGCAGTGGACGAGTATAGATACCTAGGGCTACCCGCACAAGCAAACACATCCAGTGAAGAGGGAATTAAGCGACACATCGGTCTTTGCTGGAGCACCTTCGGGAGACACAGTAGCATACTAAGAGGCTCCTTGCCAATATGTTTGAAAAGGAAAGTCTTTAACCAATGTGTCCTCACTGACCTATGCATCAGAAACATGTAGTACAACCAAATTACTGGAAAAGAAACTAATAAGTGCCCAGAGAGGGAAGGAGAGGTTGATGCTGGAGATTAAGAGATTGGATGAGGGTGATGTGGATCAGGAAATAGATAAAAGTGGAAGATATACTTGGGAGCATCAAAAAGATATAAAATGGCAATGGGCAGGTCATATATATTGGAGACAGGACGACAGATGGACAGAAAGTCAAAGACCAGGCTATAGATAACATAAAGAGGCCAAGGACCAGACCAGTGACAAGATGGAGTGGCAAAATAACGAAATTTCGGGGCCAAGACTGGAAACTAAAAACGTATGACAAAGTTGAAAAAGATTGGGAGAGGCCTATGCCCTGCAGTGAACTGATTAAGGCTGATGATGATTATTTATATATATATATATATATATATATATATATATATATATATATATATATATATATATATATATATGCATGCACAGTTCCGGAATTATATTTCAGTACACTCGATGGGTCTCATTTTTGTACATTTTTTCTATCATTGGTAGAACCAATATGTGTATTAGTATCTATTTTTGGAATCTACGTAAGCTATTGATCTTATGTTTTCCTTGAAATAAGTGATAAAAAAAGATGGCTTTGCAGGGGTAGTGATACTGGTATAACGGCGTAACTCTTTACCGGGAGTCGTACCACACAGTATGGGAACACACGAGACGATGTCTATATATATGGGTAATAGCGGTATGCTGGGTCACGGGTCAGGTCAGCCAGCCAGGGGGGGAGGGCTAGGCCGACCTTACCGCGTCGAGCTCTGGTCACGAACTGAAGGGTCAAGCGAGATCAGATAACAACGTCATCTACGCCCTCACTGAGTGAATGGTTCCTATTTGGGACTTGGAGCCACATGGTAAACAGCCTCTGGTAACAGAAATAGACTTATGTATATGCTATATTGCTTGGCCACCTACTCGCGCCTCGCCCTCGAGGTGCCTTTGTCATCTCGATCTTGCGTGCGCTGTCCTGGTGCATTTTGGTGGCTGCTCATCGCTATCGTCCTCATCCTCCTGGTCCTCGGTGTAATCTTTCCATCCTCAATGTCCACGCGTCCTCGAAAGTCTTGCACAGGTCTTCCTTAACTTCGGATTCGTCTGGACTTCCTCGTAGTCTTCGTTCAGGCCTAACTCGGCGGCGTCCTCGTCCACACGTCCTCACAGATCTCGTCCAGGTCCTTCACGGCAGCATGCTCCATCTCTACGTCCTCATAATTTTCATCTGGATCTACGGGCGTCGGGCAGGAGGGCGGCATCTCAGAGCAGCTGATACCTGCGCTAACAAGCTCCTGGAGTTGACTGGATCTGCAGGCGTCCGTCAGGCGTCGGCCATCCACAGCATCCTGGAGTGACTGGTACCTGCCCTGGCTAGTTCCTGGTTCTTTGCTGGATCTACAGGTGTCTCCGCAGGCAGCGCCTGTCCACTACATCATGGGACACCTTAACACCTGCTCTGACGAACATCCTGGTCCGCAGGCCTATGGCGATCTTTTGATGACATCCTTCCCACAGCATCCCAAGGTGACCGGTTCTGCAGCAGGGTCCTCCTTCGGTGCCGTGTCGGCTATCATCGGTCCGACTGCAATATATAGTCGGGGAACCAGATCATACACGTAAGGGCCAGAAGTAAGAGAAAAAGAAAGGCAACAGAGAAGAGGGGGTGTTAAGTACCATTGGCCAGTTATTTATATAAATTTGCGGTTTTTAATGTTCGTTTTTAATTTATTTTCGTCTTTTTTTCATTTTGTGTTTTATTTTTACAAAGATAAAGAAAAAATAGCAATCCGCATGGACCTGGCTTGAACTACCAACCGTCTATGATAGATATGAGAGTAGATAAGGGAAACAACAATGACAATCCGCAAGGATTTACTTGAACCACTGTCGTCACACAGAGAAGAAATAAATGTAATTTTTACATCATATACGAGTCACTCTTCATGACTGACAAAATCACAGGCTAAAGAGGCACATCATAGATCTTTATGCCGGCAGTAAAACAGCAGCAAACCCTATTAATGAAAAGGTTTCAGTGTCTTTTGTTCTGCGTGGATGAGTGAGTGAGTGAATAATTGTGTGTGCGTGTGTGCTACAGCGAGAGTGAATGAGAGTGAAAGCGAGAGTGACCTCACACAGAGAATGAATCACAAACACAAATATTAATGTTCACTATAAAAAAACTGAAGTAAATTGGCAATGCTAGCTATATAAAATTATTTAAACTACCACAATGAATTCAACATTTAAGGATATGCAACAAAATGTACGCATGAATGAATTATGACATGAAAAATATTTGCAAACTATTTAACAAGCAAATCTTCTCGGGGTCAGTAATCTGAACTGCTGAGGTAGTTATGTCTAGCTATACATGTTAGACTTCATCGACAGGGGAATCCTATACCCAAAATGCTGTACACTGACTGAAGTGACTCGAGCCAGGAAAATCTATGAATAACCTGCTCTTTTCTGCGTATCTGTGATGGGTGCTCACAACATTCCTTATGAATACTTATGAATCACATGATCGCTTGGGAATTACCCGAAACATACTAGCGACTTCAAGAGGGTGAGAATGGTGTGATTAATGAGCGAATAATTATTCTAGCTTAAACCCTAATCCTACATTAATTAACGGACGTAACCGCGGGTCACACCGACACAAGGGTTGCCGATCGAACAATTAAATTCGGTTTTACCTGTACCTACTATTGAACGTCAGAGCGCAGATCTATTAGGCGTTTACGCAACCCCGGGGTAATATCCGCAATCCTGTGCACTATGATATGGGGGAGACCCTACACTATATTCAATATAATAAATTTTAATAAAATTGCGTTACATGCTCCGTTCTAACGCCGATAGAACGTGTCACCAAAAAGTGATGTAACAATGCTACAGTTAATCCCCAAGGCATCAACAAAACAATAACCAAATTACAGGGAACCAAGCGGTCATGTCTTGACCATTCCCTCGTTTTCCCCTGACCACAAGCGAAAGAGAAAGTGGGGTCAGGTCAGGGCGAGGGGAGGAATGAGATAAAATGAAATGATATTCGTGATAAGATAAAATCACGAGCACGTTAAATTCATTGCAGGTGAAACAACATAAATCTCTAAAAACGAGAGAAATTAATTAATTATTTAACTAACGAACAATATTCATGTTTATTGACCACATACTCGATCACACGGAAATGTGATCGGAGGTCAAAGAATAGTGTGAGAACGTGCTATTTGCTGTCATTTAGCACTTTTTTTTTACCCAACAAAAACCAACGGCTTAACACATATATGGGCGAAGAAGGAAGGGAAAGAAAAATAGAAAGGGGGCCCAAACATGTACTTACGTGTTTTTTTTTTTCTTTTTTTTTTTAGACATATCTTGAAGCGGTCGAGCGGTTTTTCTTCGAAGATTTGCGTTCGTGCTATGAGCCGGAAGGATGCAGCACCCGCCCGGCCACCAGAATGTAAAAGATTATGGAACTTAGTACTTTAATACAATGGTGAACAGAGGGTAGTTATACTTGTAAACGGCGTAACTCTTTATTGGGTGTCGTACCACACAGTATGGGAACACACGAGACTATGCCTGTATATATGGGTAATAGCGGTATGCTGGATCACAGGATCAGGTAAGCCAGGCCAGAGGGGGAGGGCTAGGCCGACCTTACCTCGTCAAACTCTGGTCACGAACTGAAGGGTCAAGCGAGATCAGATAACGACGTCATCTACGCCCTCGCTGAGTGAATGGTTCCTATTTGGGACTTGGAATTTTCGCTACTGTTCCATTAATTCGTGGCGTTTCTGTGAGGAGTCGCAACCACATTCGATCAGCTTAGCGAGAAAGTACGTGCTTTTTTGTTTCAGCAACTACTAGCTGAGTGGAATAGAATCTGATATCTTGAAAAAAAATCTTGCTCATTCTGATGAAATGGGCAGTTCATCTGTCTCCTTTTATTTGTCATTTACTCAATCTTTATTTCCTTCTGTTTGTCAATGCACATCCGTTTACAGTATATGCGTAGGTGTAAATAAAAATGGCATACTTGTATTCTGTCATAAAATCAAAGATTTTGAATGTAATCTTGATGTTTTAGAATTAATAAAATGGATTGTTTTCTTTTCCTCTGATTCAAACAGTGATTCAATAAAATGAAATTATTCTATGTTATAATTAGTTTAGAACATTAATTGAATACAAAACCGTAGTAGGGCTAGTGAGTACATGGATGAATGTGTGTGTGTGTGTGTTGAGGAACTGTTTCGATAAACATTTTATTTAGAATCATTGGAATTATATTTTATACACATTTTGAACACCTTGCGAAAATACCATATAATGTAGTTGACAACACCGACATCAATATATATATATATATATATATATATATATATATATATATATATATATATATATATATATATATATATATATAATATATATATATATATATATATAATATATATATATATATATATATATATATATATATATATATATATATATCAGATTGTATATTTATGTGTGTATATACATAATATATATATACATATATCTATATATATATATATATTTGTTATGCCGGCCGCCTCGTCTCTCTGCCACTAACACGAGGTAGACTAGGCAACGGCGTGCTATCCACAGGGTCGTGAACACTGAACAGCTCCAAGAGGCACCGAGCACCACAGATTCCCAGAACACCACAAGGGGCAACGTCACGTGGCGAGGCAGGGCACGAAATAAACACAAAATGACAGTCTTTCCTTTATTTACACAAGTTATTTACCCGTACACTTTTCTATAGGCACAATACAGGGGGGAAACCAGCATGTCACACTGCACGATACAGCTTATAACAGGGCAACACAAAGTATATCAGGTCACAAGGGCACACACGAGGTCTTCACAGGAGCAGCACCCAACTGCCTCTCTCTTGGCTTGTTCCTCCACTCCTCCGCTCACAGCCAGTTGCGTCATGTTTGCCCAGGTCATCCTTTTCATGTTAACACATGTTTTGCACAGAGACAAACACCCACTGGCGTAGCACTATCCTCCCCTATCAAGCAGACGACCCGTCTGCTCTGACATACCTAAACATGAAACAAACTACAGAAAATTTAAATAAAATTAGTCCTCAGGAACAAACAAAATTCTTTCAAACAAAAGTAACCGTAATTGTAAATCAGTTCTCAGAAACACAAAAATCTTTCATCCAGCGCGGCTTTCTTCGCTCTCGCTGGGGTCGCTCTGGAGGAGGTGTGGGCGGCGGTAGATTGGCAGTGGCACCCAGAGGGTTATCTCCTGCCCCAAGACCTGGCTCATGGTCACCATTGACGTCTGTTGCATCGCCCTCACCATCCATCGTCCTCATCTCATTCAGCATCTGCCATGTCCTCATTGCCGCTACTGGGGCTAATGTTACCTTCTTTTTCACCATGGCCCCAGGAGTAGCTTCCTGGCCCATGGTAGTGCCACAGCCTGTCCACAGATGTTCGTTTTCGCCCTCTGCGAATTTGATAGGTGACATCAGAGAGGGCTGCTACCACCGTGTATAGCCCTTCCTAGGGGCTCTGTAGCTTCGCGAGAGCCATCGCTTCTGATGCGGGTTATGCAGCCACACTCTGTCACCTATGTTGTACCTTACTTCCCTCATGCGCCGGTCATAGGTCTCTTTCATGGCATGGCCGGCTACCTTGAGCTTGCCACGCACTCGTCGGTGCACCTCCGCCAGGTTCTCCTGCAGTACCACTGCATAGCTGGATGTGACAGTTGGCAAGTTCACGTCGGGTGGCCGCCCTGTGGCCAAATCCACCGGTAGCCTGAGCTCACGGCCAAACATGAGTCAGGCAGGTGTGAAGCCTGTTACCTCATGCACAGCAGACCGGTAGGCCATGAGCATGGCGGGCAGCTTGACGTCCCAGTCTTTCTGACTTTCCCTGCAATATTTGGCTAACTGTGAGCAAGGGACCGGGTAAACTGCTTCACCATACCATTGGACTGTGGATGAAGGGGTGTCGTCCATGTCTTGCGCACCCCTAACAGCTCGCAACACTCACAGAACACTCGTGACTCAAAAACTGTTCAGACTGCAGTTCAGAAGGCACACCAAAACGGGTAATGAATTCACACACAGTACACCTGTAACGGGGCACGGTTCTTTCTAGTGGGACCCTTCTTTGCAATGCACACATCACATACTCTACACCACTCAGACACGTCACTTCTCATGCCCACCCAGTAGAAGCATTGACGGAGACAGCTCAGGGCCTTTTTCTCGCCCAAGTGGCCACTGGTAACACCGGCATGTAATTCCCTCAGCAACTCAGCATGCATGGCCCTGGGTACTACAACTACCCATGTGTCACTGTCCACTTCACTCCACTGCACCCAGCGCTTCACTAACAAACCGCTCTGATCCACTCGTAATGTTTCCCACTGGTCCACCAGACACTTGGTGGTGGGGCTCTCCGCTGCCACAGCCTCCCAACTGGGGCGTCCACTGAGAGCCTCAAGCCACCGGACAATGGGAGCAAGGTCAGAGTCCTCACGTTGTGCCTTACACCAATCATCATCCCCTTTAGTGGCGCATTCCAGCACCTGCAGACGGAGGCACACAGGATCAGAGTCCTTCTGGATACAGTGTGAGCAACTAGCCTCACACAGGCGTCGACTCAGGCTGTCAGCGTTGCAATGGACATGACCCGGGCGTTGGACAATGTGGTAGTTGTACTGCTCAAGGCACCCTAACCACCTTGCCAGCTGACTCTCAGCGACTTCAACCACTGTAGGACAGCATGGTCAGTCCGGATGGTGAACTCGGCACCGTAGAGGTACAGGTGAAAGTGCTCAAGACTCTTCACCACCGCCAGCAACGCTTTTCTTGTCACACAATAGTTGCGTTCAGGCCTGCTGAACTTGGCACTGTAGTAGGCCACGACATACTCCTTCCCATCCTTTATCTGTGACAAAACTGCCCTGATGCCTTCCGCACTAGCGTCAGTGTCCAACAGGTAAGGGAGCTTCGGGTCCAGATAGGGCAAGACCGGTGCTTCCACCAGGGCCTTCTTCAGGTTGTCAAATGCAGACTGACACGCCTCGTCCCACTGGAAGCACTAACCTTTTCGTGTAAGTCGGTGGAGAGGAGCCGCTACAATGGCGAAGTCCTGTACAAAGCGGCGGTAGTATGTGCACGGGTCCAGGTAGCTCCTGACTTCCGCCACATTGGTGGGAACTGGCCACTTCTCCACCACCGCCACCTTCTGTGAGTCAGTGCACACACCGTCTTGACTGACTACATGCCCCAGAAATGGTACCTCATGCTGGAACATCGAGCATTTCTTGGGGCTGAGTTTGAGGTTGGCCTTCCTCAACCGCTGTAGTACTTCCTCCAGCTGCTCCAGCTCCTCCTCGAAGGTGCTCCCGAAGACGATGACGTCATCAATGTAGACAAGCGCCGTCTTCCACTGCAGGCCATCCAATACCCTCTCCATCAGACGCTCGAAACAACCAGGGGCATTGCAGAGACCAAAGGGCATGATGAGGAAAAGGCAGTCTTTAGCTTTTCCTCTTCTGCCATCTTCACCTGGTGATAACCCGACTTCAGGTCGAGTGTGGAAAACCACCTGGCCCCCACCAATGCATCGAGTGTGTCATTAATTCTCGACAAGGGGTATGAGTCCTTGATAGTCATGTCATTCAGCGCCTGGTAGTCCACACAGAAGTGTTGTGTACCATCCTTTTTCTTCACCAGGACTACCGCTGATGACCATGGACTGTCTGATCATTCAATCATCCCATGCGCTGCCAGCTCATTGACAGTGCGCTGCAACTCTTCTCGCCTGGTTGGTGCAATACATCGGGGGGGGCTCTTGATGGGCAAACTACTTCCGGTGTTAATGCGGTGCTTCACCGATCCTGTGCGGCCCAGGTCCAAGTCACCCCTGCTAAACACATCTGCATACTGAGCCAGGGTGTGGCGCATCTTCTCTGTCTGTGCCTCCGTCAGGTTAGCGGCGCTCCGGTCGCCAAGTCCTTGAGGAAGTCAGGCAACGGCCCTACACCAACCAACTCCTCGCTCCCTGACGACTCTTCTGGACGCTCCACTTCCTCACTAGTGCCCAGCTTTTCACCAGCTGGCATCTTCTGGACCTTATCGGAGAAGTTAGCTACCAACACAGTAACTAACCCCTCCCCTGGCCCAACAAGGCTCCACCCAACTGCTACGCCATCAGCCAGCTGCAGGTTTTGGATGGGCTCCACAAGGCCCTCTACTCCACACATCACTCTTGACAGTCGACACCGGATTCTAGACTCTGTCCTGGGGGCAAGGTGCAGTCGCTCAGCCATAACTACCTCTGCACAGCCAACCTCTGGAAGCAAGGGCACATCTTCACCGTGCACCCTCACCAGCTTCCATCCAAGGTCGAAACACGCCTACTCTGCACCAGGTAGTCAAGGCCCAGCAAGCAGTGCTCGCCCAGATCGGCCACATGCACCGGCAGCCGCTGCACCGTGCTGCCCACGCCAATACGAGCCTCCACTGGCCCCTTGAGCTGCACACAATGCCCCGTGACACCACACAGTCTCTGTGGTGCGTCTGGAAGTCGCATAGTGGCCAACATATCAGGCTGGACTAGGGTCTTCTCAGCCCCAGTGTCCACTGTCAGGCGGCATGGCTTCCCATCTACTGAGCCCTCCACCTGCATCGTGCTGGTTCGACGGCAGCTTACCCAAGTCGGGGTCCGGGAACCAAGGACGGCTGGGTTTCGGCCCCCTTCTCCAGCCTGTCCGAGTTTTCCGCCTGTACCACTTCCTTAGCCTTAGGACATGCACTCGGATGGTGACCATGCCTGCCATAGTCCTTGCAGCACTGCTGGAAGGCTTCAGAATCCGTCCGGTTGAGAGGACGTGTTGTCCGCTCCCTCCTACACCCACTACGTCTGTGCCCTTCCTCACCACAGCCCCAACACAAGCCTTGGAAAGTGCTCGGGCTCACCTTCCTCAATGCTACCTTCTCCACTTTAGCCTTCCGGCCCCGGAGGTCACGGCGGGGCTGAGCAGCTGGCCCTAGGCCACTGGTTGCCTTCAGGAAGGCCTTGAACTCCAAGGCCCTCGCCAGCGCCACCTGCAGGTCCTCAGGGTGTGCCTGCTTGACATAGATTTGCAGCTGCTGGTCCTGCAAAGCATCAACAAAGAAATCGCGGGCCAGGACCATGATCATCTCTTCTGCAGCCACAGGGTACAACCTCCTTACCAGCGCCTCCACATCCTGTGCCAGCTGGGACAGTGTCTCGCCACGCTCACGAGTCCGCTTCTTCAAGGGGGCCCGATATACCTCGGCCTGGTGGTGGTTCCCGAAACGGCGTTTCAAAGCCTCCGCCACGCTGGTGTAAGAGGCATGTTGGGATGACAGCAGATGCCCCAACACTTCCACCGCGGGACCCCTTAGCGCTGTTACCAGCTGCAGGGCCTTCTCTTCCTGGCTCCAGGCCTGGCTAGATGCCAGCATTTCAAATTGGGCGACATATGCCTCCCAGGCCACCTTCCCGTCGTACTCAGCTGGCTTACGCCTCACAGAATGTCTGGAGGCCGAAGTGCTGCGGGGTGGAGAACGCGTTCCGTGAACTAACACGCCCAGGGGGGAGGAAGGGGGTGAGGGAGGCAATGAGGCAGGTTGACCGGGTCCGAGTTTGCCGCCACCTATACCCAAGGGAGCGGTTCCGATGGGTCCCCAGCCTTCTGCAGCGACCACTGGCTCCGACGCGACGCTGCGAGGCCCGGGGGTTCCCTGCCACGGACCCCAGGCAGACCCCAGTAAATCTGACACTCTGGCATCTGTTGCTAGAACCTCGTCTGCCTTCTCTGCTTGCAACATTACTACCTCGTGACGCCGCCTTTCCACCTTCACTTCCTCCCTCAGGCCCTGAACCTCGCCCTTCAGAGTCTGCACCTCCTCCATCAGTTCACTCTTCACGCTGTTGCAGGCCTTGTTGGTGTACTGCTGAGTTTCCACCTTCACAGATGCAAGACTGTTCTGTAGCACCTCAACAAATTGGCAGAACTGTTCCTCTGCCTTCCTTGCCTGCATCTCGACGAGATGGTGCGCCTGCTCGCGTGCCCTCTGTGCCTGCTCTTCTGCCCTTTGTGCCATTTCTTCCCTCATACCGGCCAGTATGGCAATGATCAGGTCCATCTGACTCGGCTTCACCTCACTCGTGCCTGCCTCAGTTATAGCCTCCTCTCTCTCATGGCTGCCGCTATCTTTGGACGACATGATAAATCGGCACGTCTCACTGATCAAATATCACAAATCCCACTCCTGACCCCATTTGTTACGCCGGCCGCCTCGTCTCTCTGCCACCAACACAAGGCAGGCTAGGCAGACGGCGTGCTATCCACAAGGTCGTGAACACTGAAAAGCTCCAAGAGGCACCGAGCACCACAGCGTCCCAGGACACCAGGAGGGGCAACGCCATGTGGCGAGGCAGGGCACGAATAAACACAAAATGACAGTCTTTCCTTTATTTACACAAGTTATTTACCCATACACTTTTCTATAGGCACAATACAGGGGGGAAACCAGCATGTCACACTGCACGATACAGCTAATAACAGGGCAACACAAAGTATATCAGGTCACAAGGGCACACAAGAGGTCTTCACAGGAGCAGCACCCAACTGCCTCTCTCTTGGCTTGTTCCTCCGCTCACAGCCAGTTGCGTCATGTTTGCCCAGGTCATCCTTTTCATGTTAACACATGTTTCGCACAGAGACAAACACCCACTGGCGTAGCAATATATATATTTTTTTTCGGGGGCTTCAGTGAATTGCGTTCATTTAAAGTTCTATAATGAAAAAGTATAATGTATATATATATTTTTTTTTTGACTAAATCAGTTTTAATAAACATTGTATTTAGAATTTTGTATTTCATACTCATTTTGAACCACTTCTCGCGTAAGATACCATATAATGCAGTTCACAACAGCAACTACAAAATATATATACATAACAAATGCATATACATATATAAATATATATGTATATGAAATATATATATGTATATCTATCTATCTATATTCTATCTATCTATCTATCTATCTCTATATATATATATATATATATATATATATATATATGTATATATATATATATATATATATAATTATTACGGGGGCTTCGATGAATTACGTCCAGTTAAAGTTCTATAATGGAAAAATATACATAACAAATGTATATACATATACAAATATATATGTATATGAAATATATATATATATATATATATATATATATGAAATATATATATATATATATATATATATATATATATATATATATATATATACATATATATATATATATATATATATATATATATATATATATATATATATATATATATATATATATATATATATATATATATATATATATATATATATGGTTTCACTACTTTTATTGTGCGTGGGTGTTGTGTGTGTTTGGTGTGCGTATGAGGTGTAAGGTTCATTTGGTTCACCTCCACCCGTTCGGACGGCAGCTTCGAGTCCACCAAAGCCTCATGTCAGCCATGTTTCACTCGCATCAAGTCAGTTTGAAACGGAACTTAATTCTAAGTGTGTGCTTAGTTTTTTGTACATGTTCTACGATTTTGTTTTAGAATCGTTGATATTCGTTGATATTCGTAATTTTTTATATTTATAATCATGTTCGCGAACTTAGGTAGAACTAGTTAAGTTTTGGCTAAGGAAGCAGGTCTTTCTGCCGCGGACATAATGCTTTAGTTTTAAAAGAGGAAGTTAGATACAAGAACAAAAAAAAAGAAGAAAAGCAAAGAGAACGAAGGGGAGAGATAAAAGGGAGCGAGAACCCTGAAACGCGAAGAGTTAGAAGTTCAGGAGAGGGAAAGACAGCGCGAATATGAAGCGAACGGAGGCCGAGAAGCAGCGTGCCCACGAGCTGGCCCTTGCTCGCGTGAGACCCGAGAACCTTTCATCAATGACAGTCGTGTCATTACCCTAAATTAAGAATGCCTCTATTCACTGATGGTAATGATGATATTGATGATTATTTGCGTAGATTTGAGAAATTAGCTCCTTTGCAAGGATGGAATTCTAATGATTACCATATTTACCTTGGTTCACGTAAGTTTGCCAGACGACGTTTTGAAGAATTACAGTCAGTTATAACGTTGACGCTGACTCGTACCGTAAAAAGTTCAAAGAAAGCAAAGTTGGTGAAACTGAGACTTACGTTCAGTTAATTACGAGAATGACCCATATTTAGATCACTGGTTAATCATGAGTAGTGTCGAAAGGGAATACAACTCGTTGTTTGACTTTCTGATAAGCGACCAGCTGTTGAGTAATTGCCCTCTTGACCTTCGCATCTTTCTCAAAAGAACGAACGTTCCAAGTACAGTGAAAGGCTCAAGCAGCAGATAGGTATCTTTTGCGCCCATAGAGCTGGTAAAGGTCATAAAACACCTGTTAAAAACGAATCTGCTTATAAGAAAGATACGAATGTTTCCCTTAAGGATGTGATTTGTCACCACTGTTCTAAAGTGGGTCACATACGTCCTTCTTGCCCCGAACTTAAATTCGCGAAACCCAAGATTTCTCAGAAATTAAATGCTGCATTTAAGGCTAATGTAAATTACAATCACGGTATTACTTGTGATGGATCCTTAAATGGCAAGCCAGTAATGTACTTTTTGATTCAGGTTGCTCGTCAGTTATAGTGAAGGAATCGCTTGTGCCCGCCTCGGCCCAAGCGAGGAAAGGTGGTTGCGCTGTATGACTACCTGAGGAGCGCGCGAATTCCCCACCGCAACGTTGTCTGATTTGGAGTAAATTCCTGAAAGGGGTGGTTTGACGTCGTGGTTTGCGCCGATAAATTCACGGATGTCCTCATAGGTATGGTGCCGGGGGGGTCAAGGCTTTCGAGCGTGAACATTCCGAACACGAAAGCAGCCGAAACTCCTCAGAGGAGCGAAATTAATGCTGTTGCGACGCGGGCCGCCAAAGCGAAGGAAAATGTCGGTCCTGACAAACTAATTGTTCCCGCTTCAAATTTGAGAAGGGTCTCTAAGCAAGACTTCATGGATGCTCAGTCCTCCTGCCCTTCTCTAGAACCCATTCGTTCTAAGGAAAGAATTAAAGCTTTTGTAACTGTTAAAAGTCGTACGGTACAATTCGAACGAGTAAATGGGTTGATTTACCGTATTTGCGGAAAGAGCAAACACGAACACGAAATCGGAGAGAAACAACTGGTTGTGCCCCATAAATTTATTTCAATAATTTTGTCTATGGCTCACAATTCCCCTTTGGCAGGTCATTTCTCTCATCGAAAGACGGCAAAAAAGGGTATTCCTAAATTCTTTTTGGCCAGGAGCAGGCGAGAGATCAAACGCTACTGTCGCTCTTGTCATTGCTTGCCAGAAAACCGTCCCCTAAGGGCAAGATCAGAAAGGCGCCCATGGTTCAGATGCCAGTCATATGGCGAGCCGTTTTCCCGAGTAGCGATTGTATCGTCGGGCCGATCTCCCGCCCTCGAGCCGAGGCCACAAGTTATGTTGACCTTGATTGACATGGCCAACCAGATTTCCTGAGGCAGTTCCCCCTGAGAAATATCGACTCGGTAACTGTTGCTGAAGCGTTGTTAACCATTTTCGCTCGTGTAGGAATGCTGAAAGAGATTCTTTCTGATCGTGGTACACAATTTAAGTTTGATTTGATGGCAGTGATCAACTGACTGCTTTCTACTAAAGCATTATACACCAGTCCGTATCACGCGTGTTGTAATGGTACCGTCGAACGGTTTCACGCAGTACTAAAAGCTATGTTGAAAAAGCTCTGCAGCGAACGACCATATGACTGGGATCGTTACATCCCATCCGTCTTGTTTGGGTATCGCGAAAATTCCCCCGATACGCAAAAATTTAGTCCGTTGAGTTGCTGTACGGCCGTAAGGTACGTGGCCCTTTATCAATTCTGCATAATTTATGGACCAAAGATGATATTGATGGGGAGGTTAAGAGTACCTATTTAATATGTATTAGAACTGAGATCTAGATTAGAACAATCGGCTCAACTAGCATCCGCTCATGCAAGAATGAATAGCAGAAAGTACAAGCCCTACTTCGCCAGGAAAGCTAGAGCTCGAACATTAAAAGAAGGGATTAAGTACTTGTGCGGGTTTCCAACCTCGCATAACAAACTAACTGTTCATTTGGGAAAGGGTCCCTATTCTGTTGTACGCAAGCATGAAAATGGTGTAGACTATGAATTAAAAATAAAAGGGTAAATAAAGCTTTATCATGTGAACATGCTGAAGAAATATGAAAGACGCGAAAATGACATTTCTCACTCTCAGGTGTGCCAAGCTTGCGTGGTAGATGCTCCTAATCCCTAGATAAGAAAGCTAATGGCGTATGTATACCCGACCCCGTATGAGCCTGGTAAATACGAATTTGATTTTAACTCTGAACCTTTTCTCAAATGAACAAAACCTCAGAGGCTAAAACCATCTAATGCTGATTTTTTTTGACGTATGTCGATAAACCAGGTAACCAGTACCGTAGTTTTATGATATTTTATTTGACTACAGATGGGTTTCCCCTTCATTCAAAGCCTTATCCATTCCATATCATTTACTTTAAAAGCTTTTGACGAGAAAGTGGAAAGTTGAGGGAATTGCGAGTAATTTACCGTCAAACCTCTCTTATTGTTCACTTGTAGTACTGGTGAGAAGGCCGACAACTCATGGCGCTTTTGTGTAGATTTCCGGTCTCTTCAAAGACATAAGCCTCCCTTTTTACGCTGAGCCGATGCCGACCATGGAAGAAGCGTTGGGTAGTTTCGTGGGAGATTCATACTTTACGGAAATTGTCTCTGTAAGGTAACTGGCAAATTCCTTTGGAGTGATAAGGCGAAGCAGTACACCGCGTTTGCCCAAAACCCCGAAGTATGGCCTTATGCAGTTTAGAAAATTACCATTCGGTTTACGTACGGCGTGCGCTACTTTCATTAGACTGATGCGTAAGGTAATTGCTGGTCTAAGCAATGTTAATTGTTATTTTGACAACTTGGTTATACATAGTCAGACATTTTCTGATCATCTTTTGCATTTGATGAAAGTTTTGGAGCGTTTATGCGAGCACGGGTTAACCGCCGGGCCAAGTAAATGTTATTTAGCTTATCCTAGCATAAAATGTCTAGGATTTAATATTAGTGATAAGGGATTAAGTACACTTCCTGATAAAGTTAGTGCCATTAAGAACATGCCTTTACCGGAGACGAAGAAGCAGTTACGCAGCTTTCTCGGAACTCTCTCGTTCTACCGTAAGTTCATGCAGAATCTGGCAAATCTTGCATATCCCCTGAATGCTTTGTTAAAGAAATTTAGTCCTAATAAACTGAATCTGACCCCTAGCCTCGTCGACAGGATTAACGAATTAAAAGATCTCTTGATGATGCCAGGTTTGTGTATGTATATATATATAATACCTTTGTAAATGGTTGTCGTAGCTGTACCATCTGGTAGCGGCTAATGAAACTAATGAAGTGATAGTTTCTTTTTTGCCAGAGCTGTGAACTAAAATACTGATTCAATAAAAAAAAATTATGCTGCACAATTTTTTCCATTATAAAACTTTAACTGAACGTAATTCACCGAAGCCCCCGTAATAATTATATATATATATATATATATATATATATATATATGCATATATATACATATGTATACATACATATATATTTATATATATATATATATATATATATATATATATATATATATATACACAAATATCTATGCAGATATATATATATATATATATATATATATATATATATATATATATATATATATAAATATATATATATATATATATATATATATATATATATATATATATATATATATATATATATATATATATATAAATATATATGTATGTATACATATGCATATCTATGCAGATATATATATATATATATATATATATATATAAATATATATATATACACATGTGTGTGTGTGTGTGTGTGTGTATGTGTGTGTGTGTGTGTGTGTGTGTGTGTGTGTGTGTGTGTGTGTGTGTGTGTGTGTGTGTGTGTGTGTGTGTGTGTGTGTGTGTGTGTGTGTGTGTGTCTTTGAGTGTGCACATGAGCAAACAAATTTGGGTATTTTGTGTTTGACTTTGAAGTAGCTTTCTATACGATCTAACACCAACCGAGCTACTATTGGATGACAGGAAAAGATTGACACTCATAAATAAATATCAGGCTTTAGAACGATTCCATACCTCTTCCTTCTACTCATCCCTTTCCGTCGCTAAGATCCCCACCTCATAAAAAGACGTCAGGCTAAAGAGGAAGGAGAAGAAACCGTATCAGAGACGACCCCCACCCCGCACGAACCACCAAAACGACCATGAACCACACAAGACGAGTCGGCGCCCAATCGAACGTCTCAGGCAATATCGGCAGACCACAATCAGAGCCGATGCCGAGGAATCATCCAATAAGCTTGCTCGGGCCATTCACCGCCTGCCGCAATTGGAAAAAGTGAATAGCTTCTAAGATCCCTTTGTAGGTATTCTCGTCGGGTAGAGTAGCAGCAAAAGGAGGAGAGAGAGAGAGAGAGAGAGAGAGAGAGAGAGAGAGAGAGAGAGAGAGAGAGAGAGAGAGAGAGAGAGAGGAAGAGGAAGAAGAAGGGGAGGAAGAAGCAGTAGGATGGGAAGTTATATGTTTTCACTCTTTTTTTCTTATTTTTATTTCTGAATGTCTCATTGTAGTTGTTTGCCTGTTTCTAGTGTTTGAACTTATTTATTTATCCATGCCTGTGCCTTCACATATTAAATTTCTGCTAATTCCGGGGATTAGCAGGATCATTTTCCTCAAGGCAAAATATGATGGTGAATTAAGGCGGTTAACATGCCGACATGCAGACGAATGAGAAGATCTAACCACGCAAATTAACTAAAGCAAGCACATTGGGGCCCTCATACTTGTGAAGTCATGTAGGGAAACAGTAATGTTCAGGCATACTGATAAGTGAAAAAGGCAAGCAAGTAGGAGTAAAGCAGGGCGAAAAGCAGAGGCGTGAGTATTTAAAGTTCGAGAAAATGTCGAAACAATAAAGTGCCTGCAGCACTTCCAGCAGGATTGCTTCCTTCTTGAGAAATCCGGGAGAATGAGTCTCCTTCTCCAAGTCATTTTCTACTTATGATTTCCTTTCCCTTCCTCTTGCTACAGCTTTTTGGTTTTATTTCGTTTGATTTCGTATTTGACTGTCTATCTTTTGTTTGAGAGCTCTGTCTTTTTGCTCAAGATTACACTTTCTACTTTGTCTGCCAATTAATACAGATATCATCCAGATTCCTTTTCTTCTTCTACTTCCTTCATTGTAGTTTTCCTCCCTTTGATAAAGAGTAACTTTTTCCCACTCTAATCTTTCCCTTTCATTTTCCTTTTTCCTTCGCGGACAATCGTTGGGAGGCCTTCTATTGTCCCGCCTGACGTATGTTCTCATTAGAAATCATAAACTACCTTGTTGAAATAAAATAATAATTGTATTTTCAGTGTCTACTAATAATTGTACAGGGATGGGGAGGCGGGAAACACGCACGCGCGCACGCACACACGCACACACACACACACACACACACACACACACACACACACACACACACACACACACACACACACACACACACACACACACACCACACTCACACTCACATACAAACGCACAGATATTTCTGAAATTATGGCAACATAAACAATAACAAATGGTAAATTAAAACATTTTCTTTCTTAATTAATTTATATTGTTCTAATCACTGTTCTAATCAGCTGCATGCCTTCCCTGTAGGTCATTTACCGCTACGAATTCCAAGGATCAAGAAACTTAAGAAGGGTACACAAATACGCGGAAATGGTAGAAAGGCCAGGTGATAAGCGTATGTGTGTATGCATGCGTGCCTGCGTACTGAGCTTAGAGACAGGTAGTTATAAGGATAGAAGTGGTGTAGCAATTACTTGAGCTTTGGGATCTGGACCACAGAGAGTGCAATAATAACAAGTGAAAATACCAAAGTGTCATTGTCAACCCTGGTCTAACGTAAATGTACAGTAAATTTACTGTGTTTTCAAAGAATTGCCTTGCTGCTACCCCCAGTGGTTATTTCCCTTGCCATATTGACGATGGAACGGGAATACTACCTCTCCTCAGACCCGGAGCCCTATTTTTTACAGGGAATAATGAGACCCAGCAGTCTGAGGTGACCTTTTGTTGTTTTTTTCTCCTCCTAAACTCCTTGACTTTCTTGTGACCATCTGGACCTACATAAGCCCCCTGTTTTTTTTTTTTATTCATCTAGTGGTGCGCTTCTACCTGCTGCCCCTTTTAAGCAGGGATTGGCAGCAAGAGAATAGCCCTACACAAAAAATCCAGTCCTCTAGTGTGCTGGAGAACGCAGCCAGGCTGTCACAAGGGGGTGGTACAGGATTTTCCTTACATTTTCCCCTTTCTCATCTCACACTTGTACCATCCTTCATACCACCTCTTATACTGTCTATATCATCTATATCACCTTAAGATGGTTAAGATTATGATCATTGCCCGTGGTGGCCCCAGCCCTAGCCGCCGGGACGCCCTACCCAAGGCACTCTTTGATGCCAGAATCAGGGTACTTCAATACTATAAGGTTCACGAAGAAGACCTGGCCATACTGATAAATTTGGGGTTCACTCCCGCGCTCCCTTTAGACATGGAGGTCAAGCTCACCCTGATATTTGATAAGCTTGACCAGACATTTGGTCAACGAGTCCAAGTCAACCATTGCCGATGAGATCATGGTAGCTGCCTCAGACACCTCAGTTGAACACGTGTATGTTATGAAGACAATTTACTTCATGAAGGTAAGATTGTCAGACCCCCAGTCCGCCAACAATATCAAGGAAAATGGTATTTACCTTTTCAACCTATTTGTAGCCCCATGGCAGATCGAGTTCACGCCTCTTAGGCTATGTCCATCTTAAAGGCAATGCAAAGAAATAGAGGAAAGATGTTCTGAGTGTCTCTGGCACTCACAACTACCGAGACTGTAAAATCAACTAAAAGTGCATCAACTGTGGTGGTGACCACTGCACCTTTACTAATAGCTGCTCTGTGCGAAAAGAGGCCGTCAAGGCCTCTGAAGAAAAAGAGAAAGTAGCCAGGCCTCTTAGAGTCATAGCGCAAAAGGCAGCACTGGAGAAGGTGCAGGCAACCACAAACGCCTGGAAGCCCTTCGTTAACCAAGTAAGCCGGGACATAAAAACAAATGTCACTAAAGCAGAACCAGTCATTCACCTGGGCCTTCCAAATGATCTCTACAAAAAAAATTATCGAAGTACTTCTGCACGCCCATCTACATAATCTCACTGCCCCTGAAAAGAGTTTCAGGCACCATACCAGAGAAGCCCTACCAAAAAAAAAAAAAAAAAAAAAAAAAAAAGTACAGCTCTCTGCAAAATACCCAAAAATACCCTACAACAGGTGAGACATGGCCCTGAAGACTCAGCTAGATATGAGCCTCCCAGATCTCTCAAACATACCTGTGACAGCTCCCAAACTTAACATCTCTGTAAGACCCAAGGTGCATAAACAAACACAGGCACAACAGGATCTCCCCAGGGAGGACCATCCCACCTCCCCTGATCCCCGGATCGCCTTATGGATGGTACTTTCATCGACCTCAAATTCTATGATATTTGACTATTTGCTGAAAGTCCACAAAAATAATCATATTCTGGCAGAGAGGAAATTGGGCTCGAAATAATAATGAAAAAAGAACCAAATCAAGTGGCTGATGGTCAAAGCCGAACATTACAATATGGTCAGACTCAAACCCTTCATGTACACCTCTTGAAAGGTAACATACACAAAAAAATACTCTGATAGAACAATACAACAATATACGCAAAATAACCATCAGACATCTCACAGAAGATTCAACACAAATAACAGGTAACACACACATGATACATAATACACCACACTGACGCTTCACAATCATACAACACAATGTATTATACTGGACAGAATGAAAAAGAAATAATACTCAATAAAGCTTATCCACCTAAAATCTACACAAGCCACAGGCTATTCTTTCAACAAGTCAAAAAACTCACATTCGAAATGTACACACAAGGATTCATCATACTGGCAATCTCTTCATAACCACCATTTAGAATTTATATACCAGAACCTGACATCTTGCAGCTCGTGAGCCTTAACAAACAAATATACATTATGGAAGACTTTAACGCTTGGCAACAGTCATACTAACAATGTAGGCAGTGACCTTACCTCATACACACAACAGAGCATACTTACACACCTCGGTCCACATACACCAGCATACATTGCCTATAACACAGCAACAACACCTGACCACAACATAACAACAGACGATAACACATCTAGCGACCACCTTCGACCACCTTAACAAACACAGCCCCGAAAATCCTTAAAACATGAAAACTGGGAAGGCTTTAAACAAGTACTTGTAGAAACATGTAACTGATCTCAAGGGGCAACCCACGCACACAATAAGCACCCATTTTAAACGGTGGTATAGTCATACAAACGGCCAAGCATGTGAACATCCCCAACACAACTATTCCTCACATCGTCTGAAATTGCTTAAAATACAATACAGGCACTTACATGACCTCTCACTAACACAGGGCTGGGACGCACAACTAGTGTCCATACACAGTACAGAGAAGTCCAGATGCAAATAATACACAAAATTAAAGTAATGAATAAACATCTATTAACATAGAGACTATGTCAAAACACGAAAGACCCCAAGAGCTCCTTCAAATATTTATGGGGTCAAACAAACAACCACGTACCTGTACAAAACACATGGACAATGGTTGTTTTGGTAGAGGAGATCAAGCTTCTCCACAGGGAATTCTGGCAACAATTTCCAGATCTCCCCTGCATAGAACGTCTGATTCAACCACACTACCTACATCAACACAGAAACACAGTTCTTCCAGAAAACAAGCAACATAAACAAAATCATTCAACATCTGATACCCACAATGATCTGCAGGCTATGCC
>NC_051390.1:27667665-27672665 GCF_015228065.2 Penaeus monodon
CTCTATGAGGCAAGGGATGGTCATTTTCGTTTTACGCATTATCAATTCTAGCGAGACCCCGGTCCGCCTTGAGCGTGCTACGAGAGTGCTTGACTGCGAGGTCACGCCACTCCCTAGTCGAGTTCGACTTCCCTACACCTACATTGGGTTACCCTGTCACACCTACCCGGGCTCACCGACGCATGCATCTCCAGCCACAGGCTCACTATCATCTACAGATTTACACCAAGTGACTTTTTGCAAAGGTAGGGCTGTTTTACAGCATCTTTTCAAGGAATTCCCGCAATTGCTCCCAACCCCAGAGCGCCCCATTGGAAGGACCTCAGTGCTCAAGCATGAAACCCGGTTACAGAATGATCAAAGCCGGTCTATTTTCCTGCATACCATGTACCGCATCGCCGTAGATAAGCTTTTCAGTGAAAAAGTAAAAAAAATTTTAGAGATGGATCTAAAGAACCAAGCCCCTCACCGTGGAGTGCCCCCATGATTTTAGTGCCAAAGAAATATGGCTCCCTACACCCCGTAGTAGACTATCGTAAATTGAATGCTCTCACTATTTCTGATTGTTTCCTCATCCCCTCACTATGATCGCTTCTGCAGGATGTGGGGAAAAGGACCTTCCATGTTCTCCACCTTAAACTTCCCAGGCAGGTTTCTTTTAAGTAAACCTCGACGTAAATTCTCGAGCGTTTACAGCCTTTTCCACCCCACAAGGTCATTTTCAATTCAAGTCAATGCCATTCGGACTCAGAATTCCCATTACATTTTCTCGTCTTATGGCAAGTCGTTATACCTCAACGACGTTGCTATTTGTTTCTAATGTTTGTGACTGACCATGAAGTTAAGTTTAGAATTTTTTTTTAGAGACTGTCCAAGGTAGGTTTAACTATAAATCCTAAGAAATGTTCTTTTTTCCGAGAGCAGATTGAATACTTAGGGTACACTATCAACTCTGTTGGTATATCACCTAACTCCAGTAAAGTAAAAGATATATTGGATTTTCCCGCCCTGAATAATGTCAAGCAAGTTAATTTCTTTCCTTAGTTAGCAGGATTTCCCGACCATTCTAAAGGGATTTGCCTCCATTGCTCACCCACTCTAAAAGCTCTTATCGAAGGACGCTCATTTGATACATTAAGAAAACTCCTGACGGGGAAACCCCTGTCCTCGGTTTCCCCGATTTTAATAACTTTTAACAAGTTTGGGTGCCGCCCTCATGCAGAGGTCTGCCAGGCGCCTCCAACCCATAGCTTATGCTAGCAGAAAGCTGAACGGGGCAGAGTCTCGTTTTCAGCATCACTGACCTAGAGGCGTTGGCTGTTTTTTGGTCCCTGAAACATTTCAGGAAGATAGTCCTGACGGACCATCCGGCCATTATATTACCTCCTCACTGACTCCAAGTCGCCTACTGGTCATCAGGCGAGATGGATTGGGCACTATTAGAATTAACCCTACAATTCGCTACACTCCAGGAGCAACTAACAAAGTCGCTGACTTATTATCCCCCATGCCTGTTTTTTCATCTCGATGTCCTAGTAGCCCACGACGTGCGCAAGCAACAGAGGGAGGATCCACTTTATTCTGATTTGATTACACTATTATAAGGGAAATCCGTCATTACCCTTGCCCAGACGATCCCACATTCCCACGAAGGACCTTTTTCTCAAGGATGGACTCCTGTTCCACCGTTCCACCCCAAGGAGAGGGCGTGGATCCTGTCAAAGACACACATACAATCAGCTGGTTATCCCTGAGACTCTTGTACCCACGGTATTTAAACTCCTCCACGAAGCCTCATGTCCTCCCACTCTGGCGTTGACAAAGCAATTAAGACCGCAAGATCACGTTATTTCTTCCCCCGACTAGCGTCTCGGATCACAGAACATGTACGTAGATGCCAGCTGTGTCCATTATACAAGGGCTCTTGTTGGTACCATCCCCTACGCTTACCTAAACATCCCTGATAGAACCCTTTCAGCGTGTCAGTATTTACGTCCTCTCAGGTTTGTCTGTTTCTGCTACAGGCAATAGGAATCTCTTAGTCTTCATAGACAATTTTTCCAGATTCTTTGAGCTTGTCCCCATTCCCGACAAGTCTGCTACTACGGTCTCCCGCGCGTTCCTGGAAAGTGTAATTTGTAGGCATAACACCCCGGATGAGATTGTTTCAGATAATGGGTCTAAGTTCAACAACTCACTCCTACATTCTCTCTGCAGTATGCTCAGGATCAAGAAAATCAAAATATTACCCTATAGGCCGCAGGGTAACGAATTACGGAAAGATTAAATAGGACGATGCTGTGGACATCACTGGCTTCTTCCACTTCTTGTTGGGATGTATGGGTACCTATCATTCAGATGGCGATCAACAGTACTTTCCACAGCTCCTTAGGTGACATCCCTCATTCTATCATTTATGGCGAGGACAGGACGTTTGCCATATGAACCGCTGGAACAGCGACGTTACCGGTATATGATGACAACTACATCAAGTTAGCTATGTGTAAGAAGAGGAATTTAAAATTGCACATGTTCATTAAGAGTGGAGAGGGATAGGATCCTTAGACAACAACACAGGCTTGCACAGCGTAAACACATTGATGTGGGTATGCTCATTTTCCACTTAGCTACTGACAGGACTGTTCCTTCACCTAAGCTTTCACCTAAGTTCGAGGGTCCTTACAGAGTTTTATTGGTCAGAAATAACAAGACGTTATGCAAATGCATAGTCCCCTCCTCTCAATCCTGGTTCCATTTCGATACCCTTAAGCTGGCCAGCAGAATTATGAGGACGAGTTTTATAGACAGAACCCCAGAGATGCTGACATATCTCCCCCCACAGATGACGCTTATCCCGCTCCTCCTATCTCTCCTTAACCTGTCCGGCGCTTCCCTCCCGGCTTCCAACCTACTACAAAGTTGGTAATATTGCATTCGTCGGAAACTACGTCGAGGGAGATATCAGCTTGGCATCCTCCCCTCCTTCTATAACACCGCATCTACACACCTCTCCCTGATAGGCCAGTACTCCACACCCGTTTCCACGGACAGCTCACTCACACGGTTCAGGCTGACTCATGACTATCGTTTCTAAACGGGATCTCGATACGATTTGTTACCCTTTTAAAGGGCAGACTACCGCGCCCACGGTGACGTCGTGTCGCCGCGGTTTATTCAATTTTATGGGCGACGCTACTTTGTACTTTTCAGCATCGCTATACACGATGAGCTTGACGCTCGTTTCCAGTGATATGAGAGCCACTTGGGCTCTGTTGTTCGCAAATTAAAGGGACCTTCAAAGCATTTATTCTATTAGTGACACAGTAAACTCTCTAAATAACTTACGCGTAATCTGGTCATCTATACTGATGGTAAGCGCAGCCAAATTGCTAGTGAACAAAATTTCTTCTCTCCTACTTGCACATATTTCCCTTACCAGTCTCGTGTCCGTCTGTTTGTGGACCACTTGCACACTCTGTTTATGACCTTATCTTATAATGTTATGCCCTCGCTTATTCCCCCCACAGTGACCGTATCTCCCCAACCACTCCCCACCGACCTTGTTTTCGCTTACAATATTACTCTTCTTTACTCACAACTAAAATCCTTTACTACACCTCATTACACCTATTACGCCTGTCAATCTGATTCCCCTCGCCTGACACCTCCTTCACAGCCTACAGGATACACCCATTCCCCCTCTCCTTAGACAAAAAATGTTTACGTACTCTCACCTGACACCGACATTATCTCAGGTCAAGCGACCATAGCTCTCTCTCCCTTATATCATTCTGATATTCTTACCCCCTGCTCCCGTGTCTTGTCCAGTTTGCGAGTCTGTTTCGACGTTCTAGTTCCCGAGCGACCATATTTTTTACTCCTCTTGCCATATGGCTCTGATCACGGGCAGGAACGTTCCGCGTCCTGCATGTTTATTAACTAAAAAGTCACGGGGCTGCCCCTTTCTGCTCACCCTTCGACAAAACATTTATTATACTTCTTTACGACACGCAGTTAAGCATCACCTGTAACAGCATCTTGTGGCCGTTGGTGCGTTATCCCCCCGCGGTTTTTTCGACTTGACTCCCGCCTCATCATTTACGCCCCTATAATCATTTTCACTACTCATACACACCGTCTTCCCCTTGCTCTCGCAGGGCCTCGCTAAACCTCTCTGTCAGCAATTTTTCCCTCCCTATCGCGGGAAAGTAAGATTCCCCCCTTCATTCGATGATCATTTGGATCCATTTGATTTCTTCCCCCCTCACATTAACCCATGGCCTGCCCATACTGTCTACATTATTCGTATATTAGCCGTCGTGCTTGGTTTGTACTGTACCATTGCATAGTGTTAAGACATTAGCACGCAGAATGCCTGTCAGTACTGGTGATGCAGACGCCGTCAGCACTTTGCGTTGTATATTCTCTTACATTGTCACTGCCCAGGTCCGGTGTTTATCTTCTACATCTTCTTTTAATGTTCCCACGTATATTCTTTGTTACTGTTACATCGTATTTTACGCTTTAAAATATTACTTATTCCTATGATTAAGTTTGTGTTATTTGTATTTTCGTTTCGTGAGTCACATGAATGTTCATGTTATTTTATATGATATACTGAGTTATACATTGTATGGGTTAAAATTATTTTATATGATTTATTTAGTTTCTACATTGTATACCTTCTTTATGCACTCACTGTTATCCGTTTGGATTTTTGTTCACTTATTTTCTGTGAGTAGGATTTTTTTTTTTTTTTGCTTAGGTTTGTAGTGTTTAGCTAGCTGCACCTTTTCACTTTCTCTGGCGGGGACCGAACGATGTAATACCTATTCACATAGGCCTATTTCACCTCACATCAAATCACCCCCAGATATGCTCACTAAAAGGATCATGGGGTGTTTCGTATAACCCTTATAGTTACAGGACTCCCTTGGGGGCCCCTTGTAACAGATACCTTCCATCACTCTACTATTGCCATCCATATAACACTATTAACT
>NC_051390.1:27675165-27680165 GCF_015228065.2 Penaeus monodon
CCAGGAGTTGTTTGCAAACAGCTCATTATCTTGTTCTATGCATCTGACTATTTTATGTCTTAGGCTTGTATTCCTGTGAGCCTGGATTACCTTTGATAAGAATTGTGCTGGTCTTTATGGTTTTTTTTTTCTTAATGCCAATCAGAGCAAGGGAAGCATAGTCCACAATGGGCCTAAATAATTTTCGGCTTTGATGTATTATCGTGGGATTAGGGGGAATACCCCTGCCAACTTCGGCTAGTCTGTCAGCAAGCTCATTCCCTCTGATCCCTATGTGGCTGGGAACCCAGTTCATGATAATTCTTCTACCCTGTGCAAGAATCCTCTGTGCCAGTGTGAGGATAGTAGTCAGAAGGTAGATATTGTCTACCTTCTGAAGCTGCAGGTGGAAGGAGGTTGCTGTCACCATACACTTCTTCCTAAATAATTTTCGGCTTTGATGTATTATCGTGGGATTAGGGGGCATACCCCTGCCAACTTCGGCTAGTCTGTCAGCAAGCTCATTCCCTCTTCTACCCTGTGCAAGAATCCTCTGTGCCAGTGTGAGGATAGTAGTCAGAAGGTAGATATTGTCATTGGGTGAGAGCTGCTGAAGACAGCATAGAAAGACATAGAAAGATCTTAGTACTCTGTGTCTGGCCCCTATGCGTCTTCCACTCATTGCTCTCATGACAGACAGTCTTGATTTTGTTCGGTCAACCAGGTACTGGACCTCCTTCTGGAAGGAGAGGGTCCGGTCTATCCTTACCCCAAGGTAGAGGTAGTCCTGAACCCACTCCAAGTCCATTCCCTGGATTTTCAGACTTGTGCCTTGAACTTTTTGTTTCAGAGCCATGGCTTTGGATTTGGCTGCAGAGATCTTTATTCCTGTCCTACAACACTCCTCGGATATGGGGTCCAGACAACGCTGACTTTATTTAGGCAGTATGGTCTAGTGGAGATAATAGCAAGATCATCTGCATAGGAGATTATCTTGCATCCCACTTGGAGGTTTATGTTGAGGATACAAGACATTAATGTGTTAAAGAGGGCTGGACTGAGAACCCCACCCTGTGGTGTTCCATTCTCTAGTGGCATGTGCTGTGATAGGTGACCTTGGAATTTGACTCTGGCTGTTCTATTCCTAAACTAGTCACCTATCCAAGCCAAGAGCTTACCTCTGATTCCTTTTTGGATCAGGCTCTCCTGAATGGCAAGAGGACAATTCAAAAGCCTTCTCCAGGTCAAGGAATACTACCACAGATGTGCCCGTGCATATTGTGCTCAAGAGCATGGCTATGCTATGCACTGTGCTCATGCCCCTGGTGAATCCGTGGAGGTGTTCCCATTTTCCATCGGAGCCGGTTCAGTACCATCCTCTCGGTCGTCTTGGCCAGACAGCTGAGGAGAGAGATGGGGCGGTACTTCCCTGGCTCCTTTGGTTTAGGGATGGGAACTATGGATGTTTCTCAGGACTTGTTGATGAGTTGCAGGAATGCAAGCTCCCCTACTAGTCCCAGGTGGGAAATGATAGGGTACAAGATCCCATCAGAGCCCGGGGCTGTGTTACAACTGGCCTTATATATATTTCTTAGTTCCAACAGAGAAAAGATAACGTCTGAGTTATCGGGTTCGGCTGCCCTTTCTCTGATATGAGCAAGTCTGGCTGGTTGTAGGCGTTCTTGTCTTGTCCTCAGTTCGGCTGGCAGGCTGTTGCTACTTGTTCTCGCAGAGAACTCGTGCGGCAGTCTGTTTGCCTTTGACTGGGGGTCATGGTGCATGCATCTCGGGGCTGAGCGGCTTGACCCGTTGCCATAGCTCTGAGAGGGTGGTATGGTGGTCGAAGGACTCACACCAATGCAGCCACTTTTCCTGCCTGACTCTGTTTGCAGTTTCCTTGGCATCCCTGACAGCCTCCCTTAGGAGGGCTAGGTTGTCAGGGGTTCTTTGCCTTCGGAAATGTTTTCGCCACATATTTACCCTATGGTCGACCTCCGTAACCTCATTGTTAAAGTACCAGGCGTCTTTGTGACTCCTGGACTTATGCCGAGTTTTGGGTATGGTCAGTGAGGCTGCCTCATCAATGGCATTTACAAGTCTGCCTTGTAGCACTTCCACATTTAACTTTGTGTGGGTTCATTGCTTCTCAGACAGCGGGCCAAGGCGTTCTGAAACGCCTGCCAGTTGGCCTTGTCTGTTTTCCATCTTGGATTCGGTCGTGGCATTTCGGCTGGGCCACTATCCATGAGGGTAGTTATAGTGCCGTAATAGTCAATAGTGACGGTCTCATTGACACGCCAGCCAATCCTCTCCACCAGAGTCACAGCGGCCAGGGTGAGGTCTAGGACCCCTCCTATGACATGCATTGGCTCTTGGGTATTGAGGAGAGTGATCTCAGGGAATGTCTCAAGGATACGGCTGGCTATGTGATAGCCAGCCGCATCCGGTGCCCAGCAGGGAGCCAGGATGGGGTGGTGTGCGATGAAGTCTCCCCCTATTATCACTCGGTCATGAGCTGCAGAAGCACAGACCTGGCTGATATCTAAGATACTACAGTGTGGCCAGCTGTACACATTGTACAATATCAGGGCCTCCCCGGTCAGGTGAATCTCGACAGCAAGAGATTCAGCATCGTCTCCACAGTGCGGTGCATCGGCTATTGCGGAGCCGGGAATTGTTGCTCTGACAAGGGTGATCAGGCCTCTCTTGCCATCAGTACATGGCAGCATGAAGACATGATACCCGGAGAAGCGAACAGGTTCCACTGTTAATGTCTCCTGGAGCATGACAATGTCAATGCTCCTTGATCACACTATTGCGTGGAGGATGGCACTCCTTGTGGAGAAGCCATAGATGTTCCACAGCAGAATGCTTTGATAGCATGCCATGATGTTACTAGATGATGGTTACATCAGAGACATCGTCGTATTTGGATTGACTAGTTTTGGAGTCTGACAACTCCATTGTGAAGTCCTCATTGCTTGAGGGGTCTTCTTCAGCTGTCAGGCTATCCCTGGGTCCACTGGGGGGTGGAGAGCCTTTGGTAGTTCTGACTATGTGTATCTGGACTTTTCTCTGTTCAAGCTGTTGCCTGGGCAAGGTCACCTTGTTCTGATTTTGGCTCTGGCACTGAATCAGACTGGTTTGGCTCTGCCTGTGTGGACATGGCCTGGATTGGAGTGGGGAGGGGAGTCTCGTCCTGGGGTAAGGGTGAGGATGGGGCTGGCTTGGCCCTTTCCAGCTTCCTTCCCTTTAGGACTGCGACAGTCTTGGTCATTGCCGTCATGGCGATCGCAACTGCCTTCTTGGCCTCTTCACTCGTCCTTCCCAAGGCTGCTGCTACTGCTGTGACTACAGCTGCCAACAGGAACGACATGTCCTCCTCATCGAGGAGGAGGTCTTCGGCTCTTAGGGAGGACTTTGTGGTGCTGTTTGAACATTTATTCCTGTGGTTCTTCTGCACTTTTTTTCATTTTGGAGAACTCCTATTTGTTGGAGATCTCTGGTTTCGGCTGGGGGGCGGCTTCCTTCCTCTTAGGAGGTCAGGAGGCCTTTTCACTTTTGTTCTTCCCCCAGACATAGGTGCCTGGGGGGGGAGGGAACAAAGTCTGGTTGCTTCTTAGCAACCTCTTGCCGCTTGAGGGCCGCCTCTTTCCTGACAGAGCAAGCCAGGCTGCAGGCGTGATGCTTCTTGGCACAGTTGGGACATTTGGCTGTTGTGTCCCTCTTTTCCTCTTTGTAAGCCTTGATGCACACCTCGGTGGTGTGTGCCTTGCTGCAGACACCACATTTAGGCTTGGCTGTGTAGCTAGCCTGGTGATGTCCGTACTTTTGGCACTTGAAACACCGAAGTGGATCAGGCACGTATGTTCGAAGGTTGTAGGTACCCCAGTTACCCAGATCAAGGGTAGAGGTTGGGGTACCTTTCATGGTCACCAGGACTTGCCTGGTTGGAGTCATTCGGAAAGCCTCCACGACCTGTGGGTGTGATGTGATCACCTCCACATCATATGAGACTGAGAAGCCAAGTAGCACCATCTTGAACCTCTTTTCCTCGGGATTCAGAGGTGAGAGGCTCACTTTCCTCCCATCTTTTAGCTCCTTCGTTTCCTGCAGAAAACAAAGGCTAGCTTGATCTTTGGGCATGATGATCATGCCCTGATCTCCTGCAACCCAGATCGACAACGATTTGTGCTGGCTCTCCAACGCCCTGACCATTTGGTAGGCATTGTCGAAGCCTTCAGGTTTGATTGGCATTTTGAATTGTGGGGAAAAGCTTTGGGGGTCCAGACTCTCCCTCAGAGTCCGTCTCCGGCCTCGGACGTTTCAGCTTTGGGGCTTGGTTGTGGGGCCACCAGCTGTTTCGGCTGGTTCAGCTTGTGCTCCCGATTCGGTCAGGGGGGTCGTCTGAGGGGTACTCAGAGACCTTCCTGGCTTGGGTGCTGGCCTGGAGGGGCCAGCACGAGAGTCCATCTGTTGGACAATCTGGTGGACAGACTTATTTTTACATTGCTTTTCTGTCTTGTCCATTGTCTTGGCAGCAGGCATGTCAGAGTCATCCTGTGCTCGAGGTTTTCTTTTACCACCCGGAGGCACGTATGGATTCAGGGTGGCTGCCGTGGTTGCATGAGTCGTCAACGTTAGCATCATCATCCACCCACGCCCCCACCCACCACAATGTCCAACAAGGGGAAGCTGAGTGTGTGTCACTGTCTAACAGCAACAGGGGTGATGAGTGGATATACGCAGCCAATTAGCCGTTGCAGCGGCACTCACGGACCAGTGTGAGTACCAACGGCAGCATTACTGCTTGACTCTAGCTTCCCGAGGGAGACCAACCGATTGACCTAACCGGGCCTGGATAGGCCGCCTGTCTTGCCGGAATATAGGATCAAAGAGGCGTGTTGCTAGCCGCAGGGTGTACTCATTCACGGCATCGCTCAACCTCCAGGACTCCCTTCTCCACAGCGCACAAGACTGCCATGCACACGTGGATAGGTGTGAACCCTTGGGGAGAGACC
>NC_051390.1:27687665-27690165 GCF_015228065.2 Penaeus monodon
GTACATCTTCCCTTTTCTTTTTATTTATAGTCTTTGTTAGTTCGGCTAATTCTATCTTGTCCCTGATTGACGATATCTTCATGACCCTACGTTTTTGCATAAGCTCTTTAGTTTCTACCGAGAACTTGCTGGAGCTTTGCTTGACATTCTTACCGCCTACTTCTAGTGCAGATTCCTTTAATATGTCATTAAACTGTTTGTTGATTTGGTCAATGTTGAGATCTTCGTCGTTGAGAAGTGAATATCTGTTTTGGATGTTAAGGTTAAATTCTGTCGCTCTGGTCTTCAAGTTAGCTAAATTTGGCTGTGTTTTTTTATGAGTTTACACCTTTCCCTTCTGAGGTGTAATTTAATTTGGCCTCTGACCATTTTATGGTCGCTGCCAACATTTACTTTATTAATAACTTCCACATTTTTTACTATATCGCGCCTATTTGAAATTATGAAGTCAATTTCGTTCTTGATGTCAGATGGCGACTTCCAAGTCCACTTCCACTCTATCTTTTTTCGAAGAATGTATTCATGATTTTGAGTGATCGAGCCTCCGCAAAATCAACTAGCATTTGTCCCCTCTCATTCCTAGTACCTATTCCGTGATTCCCTATTGCGGTTTCTCCTACTGTCTTTTTACCTATTTTTGCATTAAAATCTCCCATTATTATTGTGAAATGGGATTTTACTCTCTCGCTGGCTAAATGAACATCTTCATAGAAGCTCTCTATTTCTTCATCACTGTGGCTGCAGGTTGGAGCATAGACTTGAACAATCTTTAAGTTGTACCTATTGTTTAGTTTTATTGTTACTGAAGCCACTCTTTCGCTTATGCTATAGAATTCCACGATATTCTTTTCTAAACGTTTGTGAACAAAAAAGCCCACCCCTAATTCCTGCTTGCTACCCTGGGGTTTACCTCTCCAATAGAGCACATGTCCATCATTTAGTATCTTCTGTTCTTCGCCTAGTCTTCTAACCTCACAGAGTCCTACAATATCCCATTTGATGAAAGAAAGTTCCTCAAGTAATGCTAGTAAGTCGGATTCAGTTCTCATTGTCCTTATATTATATGTGCAAAGGTTCATCAACGTGGGGCGGCCTGTTGTTGTCCGGGAATTCTTAGCACCCTCTGTTCTGGAACAGTCCTGATCGCCGCCGTAACCAGGGGCTCCTTCGCCACCGGGGAATGAGGGCCGTTGCTCTGTTTGTGCAGTCATGGTTTTTTGATTGAGAGGTATACAGCCGAGTTACCTCCCACCTACTGGCTTAGGTGTATCTTGGTGGAAGGGGGAGTAGTTTAGCCGGGATGCCACTGATAAGCCCCTCCAGCAGGGTTGGCCCTGTTTAGCGCGTACTTATCTGTCGCCACGCACGGCCTGCTCACTACACCAGGGTATACTCCCGTGAGCATGGGCTTAACTATCAGAAGTGTGTATATGTGATTGTATTTTATACACTGATTTATTATGTGCAGTACGCCCAGTGCAGACACAGTTGTTCACCTGCAAATGCTACGCATATGTTCATTTTCTTGCACATGCACACGCAAGCATACACCTTTACATATGCTCCCTTGTATGTGATATGCATACACACTCTTACATTATACGTAACTACATACGAGCCTCGTGTACCCATGTATAGACGCATGCACACATCACATGCGCATACACACGTGCATACTCACCCCCATGTATGCGAGCACACACCTGCGCATACATCCTGTGCATCTGCTTATGACTGTATATACACACATAAAAATAGCAATGCGTATGCTGACGCACACGTATATGCGCACATACGTTTGCACATACTCATGCATACACATATACATTCACGCATACATATACATAAACATACATACACGCAAAATTCACTTCTACACATATATACGCATGTATACACTTACTCACCCTATCTATTACATATATATACACATACACATATACATATTCATATATACACACATACATATACATACACATATACACATACACATATACATGCACTACACACACTCGCACACATACACACATACATATACACGCATATGAATATATACCATAAATATACGTATATCCATGTATATATTGCTACTCTTACATATACACCGCATGGATACGTACACGCACACACACACGCATACATCTGCGCGTTTTCGTGCATACGCACCCACACTCGTGCACATACGTTTGCACAGCGTCTGCATGAACGCACACACACACTCCATTATAATGAGCCCAATCATTATAATGTGCATAAATTGTAGGCTTAAAGTACGGAGGTGGGTTATGTGGGAGGGGAGGATTTAGGATGTTTAATGGGTAGGGATGGGCTTTGGGGTTAGAGGGAGTTAAAAGGGTGGTTTTGTATCTGGCAGTTTTTCGGAGAGGTGTCGCATTCCTTAGCGGTTGCTAAGCCTACCGTCCGGTGCCCTCGGCGCTCCCGGCTTCGGGTCGCGGGGTCAGCTTCTGGCACTAGTCTGAGGTGCCATCGCTTGAATTAC
>NC_051390.1:27692665-27695179 GCF_015228065.2 Penaeus monodon
GTGAGGGTTGTATATATAATATATATATATATATAGATATATATATATATATAATATAATTATATATATATATATATATATAACACACACTCACACGCACACGCACAACACCCCAATCTGTTTGTATATATATGTAATGATATATATATATAATATATATATATATATATATATTAATATATATTATATATATATATATAACACACACACATATATAAATATATATGTGTATAGAGTACTGTATATATGTCTATAATATTTGATCATCTATTATATTATATATATATATATATATATCTTATATATTTATATATATATAATTATATTATATAATACATATATATTATATATACCCCATATTATCTTAATATTTTATATACATATATACATTTATATATCTACATTAAATATATATATGGATATATACATGTATATATTGTATATAACCATTAAGATATATATATATATATATATATATATATATATCTATATATATATATATTATAGGCATATTACATCCATACATACATACATACATGCATACCCATGTGTGGGTGCGTTGTGGTGTGTGTGTGTGTGTGATGTGTGTTTGTGTATGTATGTATGTATGTTTGTATGTTATGCATATAAATATATATATATATATATCTATATATATATATAATACATATATCTATATATATATATATATAATATATATATATATAATATTAATGTTTAGTATACATATATACATGTATAATTAATACATAGAATAATTTTATATATGTTATATATATACATGTAATTACTGTAATATAAATATTATATATATATGTTTATATATATATATATATATATATATATATATATATATATATACACAGTAGAAATTAAACTAAATCGTAACAGTTTTTCGAACTCTTCACGAGTGTCCTATTCAGACGAATAATAAACCGAAATGAATGTTCCACTTTCGATTTATCGACTGAACGGTTCCGCTAGGATGCCCCCTAAAGTCCCGAATATTGTTTCTTGATACCAGGAGACCTCTAGGCTAAGGGTTTCGCCTCATTGCTAAATGCATCCCCAAAGAGTCGCCGCCAGTGACGCCAGGGATTCAGATACGAATAGAACAACATCATCGGCAAAGTCAGATCTAAGACCTTGATATTGCCAAGTTCCTCCATACGGACTTTGGCTATTAGCTCTGGCCCATTATCCAGTCTATGGTATGTGTTGACAAGTGTTGGTGCAAGGAACAGCCTTGCCTCACACGCCTGGGGGGAATTATCAGGGAAGAAGTTGACAGGTACCCTACCACACTTTTACAGCACTTTCATATTTCTGGTATATAGGTTTGCATTATGCCAATAATCTTTTTGGAATTTCTCTGAGTCTCAGGACCTCATATAGCGATTCAGATGCACCGAGTCAAACGCCTTTCTTGAGGTCGTGGAGGTCTGCAAGAAACCCACGGCGAAACTCACGAGGGCGTTATCCGTAATTACTCGAAGCGCTAGTATTCATTCTATTGTGGACTTGCCAGGAGTGAAACCAGACTACTCCAGTCTCTGGTGCCTTAGTAGGTAGCCACGGATCCGTTTCAGAAGAATGTGGGCAAAAACTGCTGGTATGCTGAGTAGTGTAATGCCACGGTAGTTGATACAGTCCAAACGATCCCTTTTCACCTTCCAGAGAAGGATGACCACGCCCCTCAACAGGTCAGGGGGAATAGTACCAGACTGTCAGATGGCAGTCAAGGCTGTATGCAAGCCCCGAGCCATAGGTTCACCCCCAGCCTTTAGCAGTTCAGCAGGGATATCACATATGCCTGCAGCTGTGTGTTCCTTGCTGATGGGTGGGTCCGGCACAGGTATTGTGATATCGCTTGCATCCAAGCTAACTGTTGGAGGGTCTACCTGGTACAACTGCTCAAAATACTCAGCCCAACGTTCACGAGCCTCAACATGATCTGAGATCTGTCCATCCACTAAGCGGACTGCAGTCATCTACAAGGTGGGCTTAGAGTTGCGCTTCCTCAGGACTTGGTAGGCAGGGTGAAGGTCATTTACCAAGAAATGCCTTTCAACCTCCTCAGCAAGATTCCTGATGAACTGTTCCTTGTCCCTACTCAGGAGTGTCCCATCCGTACGCACCAAAGGGCGACGCAAGACCTGATTGCCATTTAGCCGAGCAATGCGACACGCTTCAGTGGCCTCTAATGTCTTCTAGGAGATGGGATTTTGCCTTGCCCTGGGGAGTATGCCAATGAACTCATGCGCTGCTTCAAGTGTTTTGATCTTGAAAAACTCCCTAAGAACAACTGTGGGAGTTATATATGTATATATATATGCATATATATATATATATATATATATATATATATATATATATATATATATGTGTGTATATATGTATATATATATAATATATATATATATTAATATATAAATATATATAATATATATATTATATATATATATTATATATTATATATATATATATCTATATGGATATAATATATCATATATA
>NC_051390.1:27695279-27697779 GCF_015228065.2 Penaeus monodon
GATTACACTAAACTTATCTCCTTTCACATACTGCTACACAACTTACTTCTTCCTTTTTCAAATACTTACTGCAATGACCGTCCTCTCCCGTCACCGTACGAGTCCCACTTTTACACACACTCACCCCCTTTCACATACTGCCACACAACTTACTTCTCCCTTTCAAATACTTACTGCAATGACCATCCTCTCCCAGACTCTGATTTACCCATTCATTTGTATTCATACACAAAAGACCGGGCACAGTTTTCAACACGTTTCCACATATATGCAAAAAAAACTCGTCGAACAAGCACAAACATGACATATAAAAACGTATATCCAACTATGCATATACACATATATTTGTATAATCATATTTACACATATCAATTTTTATATTCATACAAAATGGCTCAAAAACATTCATCTATACAGGGATACAAATTGCACGTGTGTACGCGTCCCCGTCGGGAAGGGTTTAATATGCCCCGAGATTATCTATATCCCAGAGGATACCATAAAAGAACCTATGGTTAATTGCAAATAAGATCAAAGAAACCACGGACAATCTGGCGCAGTGAGTAGGATCCTCTTATAGATTACTCAGGGCTTGTGTATTTATTTACTTATGTACTTTCTTTTACGCTCACAGAATGTAATGTGGAACCCGGAGGAGTGGCCAACCATAGAATGGTGATGCGGAGCACCAAATGGAGGAATGGTGCTGTGGATACTTTTTTTTTTTGTGAAGGAGTGTGACGACTCGCGCTGCGAGTTGTATGTTACATACGGAACACTACGTCATACGCGATAGGGTTAAGAGTGAAGCTAGTCCGATCGTGCCTCCTTTTCACCGTTTACCGACGTGCATCGTCGCGAGTGTTCAGTTAGGTGATTCTATTTTACCTCGCTGTATTTAGGGAGATCAGTCAGTGACGACTGTGGTGTACCCCTGTGGTAGTTTTTAGATAACTACGTTTATCCTAACTGTGATGGCCTTGAACATTGTACACCTGTGCGTAAGCCTACCATTGCTGTTAACGATGTTTTTGCGCTGAGTTAGACTAACCGTTGTTGTGCGATAGTCTGTGCACCGTTTTCTTTAAGCTGTTTCGCTCGCATTAAGTCAGTTTGAAACGGAACTTAATTCTAAGTGTGTGCTTAGTCTTTTGTATATGTTCTACGATTTAGAATTTAGAATCGTTGATTTTCGTAATTTTTGATAGCGTGATAACACGTTCATCTCTTGTTTATCAAATTCATATTCAATTGAATCTTTTTATATTTATAATTATGTCGCTGAACTTAGTAGAACTAGTTAAGTGTGCTAAGGAAGCAGGTCTTTCTGCCGCAGACATAAATGCTTTAGTTTTAAAAGAGGAAGTTAGATACAAAGAACAAAACGAAAAAGAAGAAAAGCAAAGAGAACGAGAGGAGAGACAAAAGGAGCGAGATCTGAAACGCGAAGAGTTAGAAGTTCAGGAGAGGGAAAGACAGCGCGAATATGAAGCGAACGAGGCCGAGAAGCAGCGTGCCCACGAGCTGGCCCTTGCTTGCATGAGACCCGAGAACCTTTCACTCAATGACAGTCGTGATCATTACCCTAAATTAAAAATGCCTCTATTCACTGATGGTAATGATGATATTGATGATTATTTGCGTAGATTTGAGAAATTAGCTGCTTTGCAAGGATGGAATTCTAATGATTACCATATTTACCTTGGTTCACTCTTGGGAGGTAAGGCCTTGCAAATTTACGTAAGTTTGCCAGACGACATTTTGAAGGATCACAGTCAATTAAAGGACGCGTTGTTGAAGGCGTATAACGTTGACACTGATTCGTACCGTAAAAAGTTCAAAGAAAGCAAAGTTGGTGAAACTGAGACTTACGTTCAGTTAATTACGAGAATGACCCAGTATTTAGATCACTGGTTAATCATGAGTAGTGTCGAAAGGGAATTCAACTCGTTGTTTGACTTTCTGATAAGCGACCAGCTGTTGAGTAATTGCCCTCTTGACCTTCGCATCTTTCTCAAAGAACGAACGTTCGCAAGTACAGTGGAAATGGCTCAAGCAGCAGATAGGTATCATTGCGCCCATAGAGCTGGTAGAGGTCATAAAACACCTGTTAAAGACGAATCTGCTTATAAGAAAGATACGAATGTTCCCCTTAAGGATGTGATTTGTCACCACTGTTCTAAAGTGGGTCACATACGTCCTTCTTGCCCCGAACTCAAATTCGCGAAACCCAAAACTTCTCAGAAAGTAAATGCTGCATTTAAGGCTAATGTAAATTACGATCACGGTATTACGGTATCCTTAAATGGCAAGCCAGTAAATGTACTTTTTGATTCAGGTTGCTCGTCAGTTATAGTGAAGGAATCGCTCGTGCCCGCCTCGGTCAAGCGAGGAAAGGTGGTTGCGCTGTATGACTACCTGGGGGAGCGGCGCGAATTCCCCACCGCACGTTGTCTGATTAGGAGTAAATTCCTGAATGGGTGGTTTGACGTCGTGGTTG
>NC_051390.1:27702779-27705295 GCF_015228065.2 Penaeus monodon
TTAATTATTAGAACAGTAATAATTACAGTAATAACGATGTTAATTAAAATAATGATATAAATGATTATTATGAAAACGTTATTATTGTTATTATTATTGTTATTACTATTATTATTGTAGTTGTTATTAGTATAGTTGTAAAAATATATATTTAACTGCAATAATTGCAATAATAATGATAATAATTGCAATATTGATGATAATAATTGCAATATTGATGATAATAATTGCAATAATGATGATAATGATGATAATAATGATGATAATGATGATGATAACGATAATAATGATGATAATCATGATAATAATGATGATAATCATGATAATAATGATGATAATAACAGGAATTGTGTCCATAAATAATAAAAAGGTAAAAGAAAAAAAAATCCCAAAAGTCGAAAAAGCGGCAAAATCTAGCGAAATATAGCCTTTTGAGAGTATACTCCAAAATGAGTTTTTTTCCATTCATTTGATGATTTTAGCAATTATTAGGGTAACAATGATAATAATTACCAGAATTCTATTAATCATGACAATAATGATGATAAAAGTGAGAATAAAGAGAATTTGGATAACATTTGATGATTATTAATATTATTACTATTATCATTATTATTGTCAATATTATTATTATTACTATTATCAATATTATTATTATTATTATTATTATTATTATTTTATTATTATTATTATTACTATTATCATCATCATATCATCATCATCATCATTATTATTATTTTATTATTATTATTATTATTATTATTATTATTATTATTAATATTATTATTATCATCATTACTTTAATTATTAGTCTTATTGCCCAAAAATATATTATAACTAATAATAACAATAATAATAATAATAAGTACAATAATAAAAATAATAATAGTTATAATATTGTTATTAATATCATTATTGTTATTATTACCATTATTATTCTTTTTTCTGGTAGTATAATTGCAAAAATAATTAGTAGAGCAGTAATAATTACAGTAATAACGATGTTAATTAAAATAATGATATAAATAATTATTATAAAAGCGTTATTATTGTTATTATTATTGTTATTACTATTATTATTGTAGTTGTTATTAGTATAGTTGTAAAAATATATATTATAACTGCAATAATTGCAATAATAATGATGATAATTGCAATATTGATGATAATAATTGCAATAATGATGATAATAATGATGATAATGATGGTGATAACGATAATAATGATGATAATCATGATAATAATGATGATAATCATGATAATAATGATGATAATAACAGGAATTCTGTCCATGAATAATTAAAAAGGTAAAAGAAAAAAAATCCAAAAAGTCGAAAAATCGGCAAAATCTAGCGAAATATAGCCTTTTGAGAGTATACTCCAAAATTAGTTTTTTTTCCATTCATTTGATGATTTTGGCAATTATTAGGGTAATAATGATAATAATTACCAGAATTCTATTAATCATGACAATAATGATGATAAAAGTGAGAATAAAGAGAATTTGGATAACATTTGATGATTATCAATATTATTATTATTATTATTATTATTATTATTATTATTATTATTATTATTATTATTATTATTATTATTATTATTATTATTATTATTATTATCATTATTATTATTATTATTAATATTATTATTATCATTATTACTTTAATTATTAGTATTATTGCCCAAAAATATATTATAACTAATAATAACAATAATAATAATAATAATAATAATAATAATAATAATAATCGTTATAATATTGTTATTAATATCATTATTGTTATTATTATCATTATTATTCTTTTTACTGGTAGTATAATTGCAAAAATAAGTATTAGAACAGTAATAATTACAGTAATAACGATGTTAATTAAAATAATGATATAAATAATTATTATAAAAACGTTATTATTGTTATTATTATTGTTATTACTATTATTGTATTAGTTGTTATTAGTATAGTTGTAAAAATATATATCATAACTGCAATAATTGCAATAATAATGATAATAATTGCAATATTGATGATAATAATTGCAATAATTATGATAATGATGATAATAATGATGATAATGATGATGATAACGATAATAATGATAATAATCATGATAATAATAATGATAATCATGACGATAATAACAGGAATTGTGTCCATAAATAATAAAAAAGGTAAAAGAAAAAAAAATCCCAAAAGTCGAAAAAGCGGCAAAATCTAGCGAAATATCGCCTTTTCAGATTTTACTCCAAAATGAGTTTTTTTTCCATTCATTTGATGATTTCGGCAATCATTTGGGTAATAATGATAATAATTACCAGAATTCTATTAATCCTGACAATAAGTGAGAATAAAGAGAATTTGGATAACATTTTATTCGGAAAAAAAGTCCACAAAATATTTTTATCACCCATTCTTATGTTTTTCTGTTGCTTTATTTCTGATTTCCTTATTACAGGGAAGTAGTAAAACCTAGAGGTCGTCATTAGCATTCGTTTATTTATGAAATACTCGTATGATA
>NC_051390.1:27705395-27707895 GCF_015228065.2 Penaeus monodon
ATATATATATTTTTTATTTAAAATAAAATAGTATATATAATATAATATATAATTATATATATAAAAATATATTTTATTATGTGGGGTGGGTGTGTGTGTGTGTGTGTGTATCTGTGTCCGGTTTGGGGTGTGTGTGTTTTTTGCGTCTATGTATAATGTATATAAATATATTATATATATATATATATATTATATATATATATATATTATATTATATATATGGGGGGTTTATCTGGCAAGAGTAAGAGATTGTCGGGGGTTAGACCCAGTGAAATGGGTTTGCAAAAAATTAAACGAGTGAAAAAGTGATCTGTGAAAAGTGCTCCATAAAGAAAAATTTTTCGTGAATATATAGAGCTTATAACCCGGCCAAAATAAAAATGATAATTCATCCATATGCTACACAAGCTTAAAAAATTTAAAATTTTGGGGCCCATGCATCCCTGGCCCCTTTAAAACAATAAAGATGCCAAAAGTCCCAAAATAGAATGCTGGGACTTCATTCCCGTGCTAAATAAGGTCTACCCTTATGCTTATCGAGAGGCCACGTTTAGAAAAACCCCAAATAAAGAAAAAACCCTTTCCCCCCAAAAGAACAAATAAAAAATTACAAAAAATTTTTACAAAAAAAAAAAATCTTTTAGAAAAAAACAACCTTCACGGGTTCCCCCGAGTAACAGCCAAATCGCAGAACCACGGGTTTCCCCTCAGGTAGATTCGCAAAGGGAAACACCCAAAACCCCGCCAGTATGAAATTACAGTATATCCAAAAAACAGGTGGGTTTTAAATATGGTTCCCAAATAAGCAAAAAATAATCAGCCCACCCGACAGAAGAACCCCCCAAAGGAAAAACCCGGCACTCAAAAAGCGAAAATTCAAGCGATGGAAACCCAGATAGTGCCAGAAGCTGCCCCCGCGACCCCGAAGCCGGGGCCCGGGGGGCCCCGGGAGGGTGGGGCTTAGAAAACCGCTAAGGAATGCAACCCTTCCCCCGAAAAACTCCCAGATACAAAACCCCCCTTTTTAAACTCCCTCAAACCCAAACCCCATCCCTACCCATTAAAAAAACAAAACCCTTTCCCCTCCCACATAACCCCCCTTTCCTTTACTTTAAGCCTACAATTTATGAATTTATGGATTGGGCTCATTAAAAGAGTGGTGTGGGTGCTTTTCATCAAGAGCTGTGCAAACTTTAATGTGAAACAGGGGGGTTGCTTTATGCACAAAAAGGGCCGCCAGATGTAGCGGTGTGTGTGCTTGTACGTATCCATGGGGGTAATGTAAAAAGTAGAAATTATACATGGTTTATAGTATATTTTTTGGTATATATTATATGCGTGTATTTTTTTATTTTGTGTATGTGTGCGAGTGGGGAAAGTGCATGTATATGGGTATTTTATATGGTATGTTTTATTTTATTGTGTTATATGAATTTTTAAATTGGTATGGTATTTTAATGAAAAGATAGGGTGGGGAGGGGAGTAGTGTATACATGCGTATATTATGGAAAGAAGTGAATTGCTTTTTTGTAGTTTAGGTATATGTATGCGTGAAGGTAATGTGTATGCATCGTATGGGGCAAACGTATGTGCGCATATACGTGTGCGTCCATACGCATTGCTATTTTTACCGGTGTGTATATACATTAATAAGCGGGGATGCACAGGATGTTGCGCGGGTGTGTGCTCGCATACAGGGGGGTGAGTATGCACGTGTGTAGGCGCATTGATGTTGATGCGTCTATACTTTGGTACACGGGGCCGGTATGTATTTACGTAAATGTAAGAGTGTGTAGGAAATTCACATAAAAGGGAGCATATGAAAAAAAATTTGACCTTGGGGGCCCTGTGCAAAAAAAGGAAACATATGGTGGGCATTTTGCGGGTGAACAACTGTGTCTGCACTGGGCGTAAATGCACATAAAAAAAATCAATGAAATTAAAATACAATACATATACACACTTCTGATATTTTAAGCCCATGCTCAGGGGATTTATCCCCTGGTGTAGGGGGGCGGGCCGTGCGTGGCGACGGGATAAGTACGGCAAAACGGGGCCCAAACCCTGCTGGGGGGTTATCGGGGGGCCATCCCGGTTTAAACTACCCCCCCCTTCCCCCAAGTTTACACCTAAGCCAGTGGGTGGGGGGGAACTGGGCCCTGTATACCCTCAATCAAAAACCCATGACTGCACAAAACAGAGCCCCCGCCCTCATTCCCCGGAGGCGAAGGAGCCCCGGGTTACGGCGGCGATCAGGACTGTTCCAGAAAAGAGGGGGCTAAGGGTTTTCCCCGGGCAACAACCCGGCCGCCCCACGTTGAAGGGAAATTTTCAATATAATATAAGGGGCAATGGAAAAAACTGAATCGACCTTTCTAGCATTACTTTTAGGAACCCTTTTTTTCATCAAAAAGGATTTTGTGGGGTCTGTGAGGTTTGAAGGACTTTTGGGGAAGAACAAAGATACTAAAAAGATGGACATGTGCTCATTGGAGAGGTA
>NC_051390.1:27715395-27720395 GCF_015228065.2 Penaeus monodon
CTTAGAGTGCCTGCCTTACGGTGTGCATAGAGTTGCCATTATATTTGCTAGGGACTATCGCTGTTTCGATAGGTACGATAGGCAGGTAGGAGCCCCTCCCTTTGTTAGGAGCTCAGCCTGGTTCTGTCTAAGTAGTTGCTGCTAGACAGAACACTAACTTCCTGTCCTGCCATAGGAACCGCCTGAAAAAGTTAGCTTCTCTCCCTCATTGTGGTGAAATAGCCTTTGGGTTGCTGTTTCAGAGGGATGAAGGAACTTACTCGAACTTACTCTTCTCTCACTGAGGTGAAACAGCCTTTCGGTGGTTGTTTCAGAGAGAAGAGGGATTCACTTTTGAAAAGGTACAGGCCTCTCCTCCCTCAATAAGGTGAAACAACCTTTGAGTGGTTGCTTCAGAGGGATGAGAGAAACTGCCTGGAAAAAGTGTAAGAGTTCCCTTCCTCACTGAGGTGAAACAGCCTCTGGGTGACTGTTTCAGAAGGAAGAGGGATCCACTTTGAAAAGGTACAGGTCCTCTCCTCCCACACTGAGGTGAAAGAACCTTTGGGTGGTTGTTTCAGAGGGATGAGAGGAACTGCCTGCCTGGAAAAAGTGTAAGAGTTCCCTTCCTCACTGAGGTGAACAGCCTTTGGGTGGCTGTTTCAGAGGAAAAGGGATTCACTTTGAAAAGGTATAGGACCTCCACTCCCTCACTGAGGTGAAACAACCTTTGGGTGGTTGTCGCAGAGGGATGAAAGGAACCACCTGGAAAAAGTGCAAGGGCTTTCCCTCACTGAGGTGAAGCAACCTTTGGGTGGCTGCTTCAGAGGGATGAGCAAAAGGGTTCCAAACAATATGATGTCCTGTAGGTGGAAGGGCATCCCCTCTGGTCTCTCCCCAAGGGTTCACACCTATCCACGTGTGCATGGCAGTCTTGTGCGCTGTGGAGAAGGGTCCTGGAGGTTGAGCGATGCCGTGAATGATACACCCTGCGGCTAGCAACACGCTCTTTGATCCTATATTCCGGCAAGACAGGCGCCTATCCAGGCCCGGTTAGGTCAATCGTTGGTCTCCCTCGGGAAGCTAGAGTCAAGCAGTAATGCTGCCGTTGGTACTCACACTGGTCCGTGAGTGCCGCTGCAACGGCTAATTGGCTGCGTATATCCACTCATCACCCTGTTGCTGTTAGACAGTGACACACACTCAGCTTCCCCTTGTTGGACATTGTGGTGGGTGGGGGCGTGGGTGGATGATGATGCTAACGTTGACGACTCATGCAACCACGGCAGCCACCCTGAATCCATACGTGCCTCCGGTGGTAAAAGAAAACCTCGAGCACAGGATGACTCTGACATGCCTGCTGCCAAGACAATGGACAAGACAGAAAAGCAATGTAAAAATAAGTCTGTCCACCAGATTGTCCAACAGATTGACTCTCGTGCTGGCCCCTCCAGGCCAGCACCCAAGCCAGGAAGGTCTCTGAGTACCCCTCAGACGACCCCCTGACCGAATCGGAGCACAAGCTGAACCAGCCGAAACAGCTGGTGGCCCCACAACCAAGCCCCAAAGCTGAAACGTCCCGAGGCCGGAGACGGACTCTGAGGGAGAGTCTGGACCCCCAAAGCTTTTCCCCACAATTCAAAATGCCAATCAAACCTGAAGGCTTCGACAATGCCTACCAAATGGTCAGGGCGTTGGAGAGCCAGCACAAATCGTTGTCGATCTGGGTTGCAGGAGATCAGGGCATGATCATCATGCCCAAAGATCAAGCTAGCCTTTGTTTTCTGCAGGAAACGAAGGAGCTAAAAGATGGGAGGAAAGTGAGCCTCTCACCTCTGAATCCCGAGGAAAGAGGTTCAAGATGGTGCTACTTGGCTTCTCATCTCATATGATGTGGAGGTGATCACATCACACCCACAGGTCGTGGAGGCTTTCCGAATGACTCCAACCAGGCAAGTCCTGGTGACCATGAAAGGTACCCCAACCTCTACCCTTGATCTGGGTAACTGGGGTACCTACAACCTTCGAACATACATGCCTGATCCACTTCGGTGTTTCAAGTGCCAAAAGTACGGACACCACCAGGCTAGCTACACAGCCAAGCCTAAATGTGGTGTCTGCAGCAAGGCACACACCACCGAGGTGTGCATCAAGGCTTACAAAGAGGAAAAGAGGGACACAACAGCCAAATGTCCCAACTGTGCCAAGAAGCATCACGCCTGCAGCCTGGCTTGCTCTGTCAGGAAAGAGGCGGCCCTCAAGCGGCAAGAGGTTGCTAAGAAGCAACCAGACTTTGTTCCCTCCCCCCCCAGGCACCTATGTCTGGGGAAGGAACAAAAGTGAAAAGGGCCTCCTGACCTCCTAAGAGGAAGGAAGCCGCCCCCCAGCCGAAACCAGAGATCTCCAACAAATAGGAGTTCTCCAAAATGAAAAAAAGTGCAGAAGAACCACAGGAATAAATGTTCAAACAGCACCACAAAGTCCTCCCTAAGAGCCGAAGACCTCCTCCTCGATGAGGAGGACATGTCGTTCCTGTTGGCAGCTGTAGTCACAGCAGTAGCAGCAGCCTTGGGAAGGACGAGTGAAGAGGCCAAGAAGGCAGTTGCGATCGCCATGACGGCAATGACCAAGACTGTCGCAGTCCTAAAGGAAGGAAGCTGGAAAGGGCCAAGCCAGCCCCATCCTCACCCTTACCCCAGGACGAGACTCCCCTCCCCACTCCAATCCAGGCCATGTCCACACAGGCAGAGCCAAACCAGTCTGATTCAGTGCCAGAGCCAAAATCAGAACAAGGTGACCTTGCCCAGGCAACAGCTTGAACAGAGAAAAGTCCAGATACACATAGTCAGAACTACCAAAGGCTCTCCACCCCCCAGTGGACCCAGGGATAGCCTGACAGCTGAAGAAGACCCCTCAAGCAATGAGGACTTCACAATGGAGTTGTCAGACTCCAAAACTAGTCAATCCAAATACGACGATGTCTCTGATGTAACCATCATCTAGTAACATCATGGCATGCTATCAAAGCATTCTGCTGTGGAACATCTATGGCTTCTCCACAAGGAGTGCCATCCTCCACGCAATAGTGTGATCAAGGAGCATTGACATTGTCATGCTCCAGGAGACATTTAACAGTGAACCTGTTCGCTTCTCCGGGTATCATGTCTTCATGCTGCCATGTACTGATGGCAAGAGAGGCCTGATCACCCTTGTCAGAGCAACAATTCCCGGCTCCGCAATAGCCGATGCACCGCACTGTGGAGACGATGCTGAATCTCTTGCTGTCGAGATTCACCTGACCGGGGAGGCCCTGATATTGTACAATGTGTACAGCTGGCCACACTGTAGTATCTTAGATATCAGCCAGGTCTGTGCTTCTGCAGCTCATGACCGAGTGATAATAGGGGGAGACTTCATCGCACACCACCCATCCTGGCTCCCTGCTGGGCACCGGATGCGGCTGGCTATCACATAGCCAGCCGTATCCTTGAGACATTCCCTGAGATCACTCTCCTCAATACCCAAGAGCCAATGCATGTCATAGGAGGGGTCCTAGACCTCACCCTGGCCGCTGTGACTCTGGTGGAGAGGATTGGCTGGCGTGTCAATGAGACCGTCACTATTGACTATTACGGCACTATAACTACCCAAATAGATGCTGGCCCAACCGAAATGCCACGACCGAATCGAAGATGGAAAACAGACAAGGCCAACTGGCAGGCATTCAGAACGCCTTGGCCCGCTGTCTGAGAAGCAATGAACCCACACAAAGTTAAATGTGGAAGTGCTACAAGGCAGACTTGTAAATGCCATTGATGAGGCAGCCTCACTGACCATACCCAAAACTCGGCATAAGTCCAGGAGTCACAAAGACGCCTGGTACTTTAACAATGAGGTTACGGAGGTCGACCATAGGGTAAATATGTGGCGAAAACATTTCCGAAGGCAAAGAACCCCTGACAACCTAGCCCTCCTAAGGGAGGCTGTCAGGGATGCCAAGGAAACTGCAAACAGAGTCAGGCAGGAAAAGTGGCTGCATTGGTGTGAGTCCTTCGACCACCATACCACCCTCTCAGAGCTATGGCAACGGGTCAAGCCGCTCAGCCCCGAGATGCATGCACCATGACCCCCAGTCAAAGGCAAACAGACTGCCGCACGAGTTCTCTGCGAGAACAAGTAGCAACAGCCTGCCAGCCGAACTGAGGACAAGACAAGAACGCCTACAACCAGCCAGACTTGCTCATATCAGAGAAAGGGCAGCCGAACCCGATAACTCAGACGTTATCTTTTCTCTGTTGGAACTAAGAAATATATATAAGGCCAGTTGTAACACAGCCCCGGGCTCTGATGGGATCTTGTACCCTATCATTTCCCACCTGGGACTAGTAGGGGAGCTTGCATTCCTGCAACTCATCAACAAGTCCTGAGAAACATCCATAGTTCCCATCCCTAAACCAAAGGAGCCAGGGAAGTACCGCCCCATCTCTCTCCTCAGCTGTCTGGCCAAGACGACCGAGAGGATGGTACTGAACCGGCTCCGATGGAAAATGGGAACACCTCCACGGATTCACCAGGGGCATGAGCACAGTGCATAGCATAGCCATGCTCTTGAGCACAATATGCACGGGCACATCTGTGGTAGTATTCCTTGACCTGGAGAGGCTTTTGAATGTCCTCTTGCCATTCAGGAGAGCCTGATCCAAAAAGGAATCAGAGGTAAGCTCTTGGCTTGGATAGGTGACTAGTTTAGGAATAGAACAGCCAGAGTCAAATTCCAAGGTCACCTATCACAGCACATGCCACTAGAGAATGGAACACCACAGGGTGGGGTTCTCAGTCCCAGCCCTCTTTACACATTAATGTCTTGTATCCTCAACATAAACCTCCAAGTGGGATGCAAGATAATCTCCTATGCAGATGATCTTGCTATTATCTCCACTAGACCATACTGCCTAAATAAAGTCAGCGTTGTCTGGACCCCATATCCGAGGAGTGTTGTAGGACAGGAATAAAGATCTCTG
>NC_051390.1:27725395-27730395 GCF_015228065.2 Penaeus monodon
AGTATAGATGACCAGATTACGCGTAATGTTATTTAGAGAGTTTACTGTGTCACTAATAGAATGAATTGCTTTGAAGGTCCCTTTAATTTTGCGAACAACAGAGCCCAAGTGGCTCTCATAATCACTGAAACGAGCGTCAAGCTCATCGTGTATAGCGATGCTGAATAAGTACGAAGTAGCGTCGCCCATAAAATTGAATAAACCGCGGCGGACACGACGTCACCGTGGGCGCGGTAGTCTGTCCTTAAAGGGTAACAAATCGTATCGAGATACGTTTAGAAACGATAGTCATGAGTCAGCCTGAACCGTGGTGAGTGAGCTGTCCGTGGAAACTGTGTGGGAGTACTGGCCTATCAGGGAGAGGTGTGTAGATGCGGTGTTATAGAAGGAGGGGAGGATGCCAAGGCTGATATCTACCTCGACGTAGTTTCCGACGAATGCAATATTACCAACTTTGTAGTAGGTTGGAAGCCGGGAGGGAAGCGCCGGACAGGTTAAGGAGAGATAGGAGGAGCGGGATAAGCGTCATCTGTGGGGGGAGATATGTCAGCATCTCTGGGGTTCTGTCTATAAAACTCGTCCTCATAATATCTGCTGGCCAGCTTAAGGGTGTCGAAGTGGAACCAGGACTGAGAGGAGGTGACTAGGCATTTGCATAATGCCTTGTTATTTCTGACCAATAAAACTCTGTAAGGACCCTCGAACTTAGGTGAAAGCTTAGGTGAAGGAACAGTCCTGTCAGTAGCTAAGTGGAAAATGAGCATACCCACATCAATGTGTTTACGCTGTGCAAGCCTGTGTTGTTGTCTAAGGATCCTATCCCTCTCCACTCTTAGATGAACATGTGCAATTTTATAAATCTCCTGCTTCTTACACATAGCTAACTTGATGTAGTTGTCATCATATACCGGTAACGGTCGCTGTTCCAGCAGGTCATATGGCAAACGTCTGTCCTCGCCATAAATGATAGAATGAGGGATGTCACCTAAGGAGCTGTGGAAAGTACTGTTGATCGCCATCTGAATGATAGGTACCCATACATCCCAACAAGAAGTGGAAGAAGCCAGTGATGTCCACAGCATCGTCCTATTTAATCTTTCCGTAATTCCGTTAGCCTGCGGCCTATAGGGTAATATATTGATTTTCTTGATCCTGAGCATACTGCAGAGAGAATGTAGGAGTGAGTTGTTGAACTTAGACCCATTATCTGAAACAATCTCATCCGGGGTGTTATGCCTACAAATTACACTTTCCAGGAACGCGCGGGAGACCGTAGTAGCAGACTTGTCGGGAATGGGGACAAGCTCAAAGAATCTGGAAAAATTGTCTATGAAGACTAAGAGATTCCTATTGCCTGTAGCAGAAACAGACAAACCTGAGAGGACGTCAATACTGACACGCTGAAACGGTCTATCAGGGATGTTATAGGTAAGCGTAGGGGATGGTACCAACAAGGAGCCCTTGTATAATGGACACAGCTGGCATCTACGTACATGTTCTGTGATCCGAGACGCTAGTCGGGGGAAGAAATAACGTGATCTTGCGGTCTTAATTGCTTTGTCAACGCCAGAGTGGGAGGACATGAGGGCTTCGTGGAGGAGTTTCAATACCGTGGGTACAAGAGTCTCAGGGATAACCAGCTGATTGTATGTGTGTCTTTGACAGGATCCACGCCCTCTCCTTGGGGTGGAACGGTGGAACAGGAGTCCATCCTCGAGACAAAGGTCCTTCGTGGGAATGTGGGATCGTCTGGGCAAGGGTAATGACGGATTTGCTTATAATAGTGTAATCAAATCAGAATAAAGTGGATCCTCCCTCTGTTGCTTGCGCACGTCGTCGGCTACTAGGACATCGAGATGAAAAACAGGCATGCGGGATAATAAGTCAGCGACTTTGTTAGTTGCTCCTGGAGTGTAGCGAATTGTAGGGTTGAATTCTAATAGTGTCAATCCATCTCGCCTGATGACCAGTAGGCGACTTGGAGTCAGTGAGGAGGTAATATAATGGCCGATGGTCCGTCAGGACTATCTTCCTGAAATGTTTCAGGGACCAAACAACAGCCAACGCCTCTAGGTCAGTGATGCTGTAACGAGACTCTGCCCCGTTCAGCTTTCTGCTAGCATAAGCTATGGGTTGGAGGCGCCTGGCAGACCTCTGCATGAGGGCGGCACCCAAACTTGTTAAAAAGTTATTAAAATCGGGGAAACCGAGGACAGGGGATTCCGTCAGGAGCTTCTTTAATGTATCAAATGAGCGTCCTTCGATAAGAGCTTTGAGAGTGGGTGAGCAATGGAGGCAAATCCCTTTATGAATGGTCGGTAAAATCCTGCTAAACTAAGGAAAGACTTAACTTGCTTGACATTATTCAGGGCGGGAAAATCCAATATATCTTTGACTTTACTGGAGTTAGGTGATATACCAACGGAGTTGATAGTGTACCCTAAGTATTCAATCTGCTCTCGGAAAAATGAACATTTCTTAGGATTTATAGTTAAACCTACCTTGGACAGTCTCTAAAAAAAAATTCTAAACTTAACTTCATGGTCAGTCACATCATTAGAAACAAATAGCACGTCGTTGAGGTATAACGACTTGCCATAAGACGAGAAAATGTAATAGGGGAATTCCTGAGTCCGAATGGCATTGACTTGAATTGAAAATGACCTTGTGGGGTGGAAAAGGCTGTAAACGCTCGAGAATTTACGTCGAGGTTTACTTAAAAGAAACCTGCCTGCAAGTTTAAGGTGGAGAACATGGAAGGTCCTTTTCTCACATCCTGCAGAAGCGATCGTAGTGAGGGGATGGGGAAACGATCAGGAATAGTGAGAGCATTTAGTTTACGATAGTCTACTACGGGATGTAGGGAGCCATATTTCTTTGGCACTAAAATCATGGGGGCACTCCACGGTGAGGTGCTTGGTTCTATTAGATCCATCTCTAAAAGTTTTGTTACTTTTTCACTGAAAGCTTATCTACGGCGATGCGGTACATGGTATGCAGGAATATAGACCGGCTTTGCATCATTCTGTAACCGGATTTCATGCTTGAGCACTGAGGTCCTTCCAATGGGGCGCTCTGGGGTTGGTAGCAATTGCGGGAATTCCTTGAAAAGATGCTGTAAAACAGCCCTACCTTTGCAGAAGTCACTTGGTGGTAAATCTGTAGATGATAGTGAGCCTGTGGCTGGAGATGCATGCGTCGGTGAGCCCCGGGTAGGTGTGACAGAGGTAACTAATGTAGGTGTAGGGAAGTCGAACTCGACTAATGGGAGTGGCGTGACCTCGCAGTCAAGCACTCTCGTAGCACGCTCAAGGCGGACCGGGGTCTCGCTAGAATTGATAATGCGTAAAACGAACTGACCATCCCTTGCCTCATAGAGTGCGGGTAAAGTAACCAACCCATGCACACGTACTCCCTCAGGTAACACCAATACTGTGCCACACACAGGCACTGTACAATCAGTGAAAGGTGGAAGGATGGTGGTCACCAGGACCAGAAATGATTGTCGGAGGTAGGGGTCCACGTAATGTGTGCAACAGATTTGCTAAGTGGGGGAGGAGTATCGCTGGTCAGTGAAATAACTACTGGAGTGGAGGCATCACGAGCCTCGGGCTTACGAGCAGCTACTGAGGGAAACCCGTCCTCAGGCTTTGAAATAACCACAGGAATGGAGGCGTCATGGGCCTCGTGTTTGCAAGGGAATGCTGAGGGAAACCCGTCCTCAAGCTCTGAAGCAACCATAGGAATGGAGGCGTCATGGGCCTCGTATTTGCGAGCGAGTGCTGAGGGAAACCCGTCCTCAGGCTTTGAAGCAACCACAGGAATGGAGGCGTCAAGGGCCTCGTATTTGCGAGCGAGTGCTGAGGGAAACCCGTCCTCAGGCTTTGGAGAAACAACGGGGTCTGACAGTACGGCAACCTGAGCCACGGGACGAGACGAAGGCGTGGCTGGCTCGGCAGCAGGCATGTGGGGTGTGTGTGTCCGTGACGGGGCCACTAAGTGACAGTGTGAAAGACGCCATGCACGTGCTGGTGGGGTGAGCTTATACTTATAAATTCCATGGACGGTGATATTGTCTCTCGGAATCTGATAAAGTCCGGTATTAACCATAAAATCATGACCCAGAAGCACGTCCCCAGGAATGGCAGGGCCATTAACAACTACAAAGGGGCATGTTCTGCCAGAGAGGGAAACCACTCGAGTTAACTCACCGATTACATAAAGATTCATGCCACTAGCCCCATGGACGAGCCACAGGGTAGGTCTACATGGGGCTGTAATGTTGTACTTCTTCAGGGAAACAGTGGGGATAATACTCACCGCACTGCCGGAGTTAAGGAAGAATAGAACATTCTGATTCTCGACAAGGATGTTTAATAGGGGGGCCCCGCACGAGGGGACATCACCCAAGGTTCTTATAACCGTTACACAAGCTCCTGGTGGAGGGGATCTGGGTGATGAGCCGGCCGTATGTCTAAAAAATAAGAATCTGCCGATCGCTGCTGGTTGCTGGTTACACGGTATAAAGTAAGTTTAGTTTGACGGACCTGGTCGAGAAATGTCCGACAGTCATCCCACCTGTGACCCTCGCGTTTGTGGAATGGGCAGAAGGGCCTAGAATAACACTCACGGGCCCTATGGCCGGAGCGGAGGCAACGGTAGCAGGTGTCTGGCGAGGGCACCCACACGGCAGCGGAGTCGCATGGGGTACTATATTCACGTGCTAAGCGGGCGGGTGTGCGTGCAGGTAAGCGCGCAGGAGAGCGCGTGAACCGATTATAGGGGGGGCGGGGGGAAGAGCAGTCAGGGGAGCGTGAGGGTCGGCTATCAGGCAGGCGGGCAGGCGGGTCAGCGCGCTCACGGGCGGGAGGGGGATGCGGGAATGACACTCTTTTCATGTGTGCTACCACAGCACCAGGTGTTTCGAATACTTGAGGGACTCTCTCACAAGCACGGGCAAAGTTGGCGGGTATTAAACGCTCGTTATTAGGGGGAACGTA
>NC_051390.1:27735395-27768634 GCF_015228065.2 Penaeus monodon
CGCAGGACCTATGCGCTACCGACTGAACAGTGCCTGCTTGACCCTAGCCACATATGACCAGCCGATTGACTTGACCGGGCCTTGATCAAGCCACCCATCTAACCAGAATAAAGGACAAAAGAGGTGTGTTGCTAGCTGCAGGGTGCAGCGTGCAGCATCGCTCAACCTCCAGGACTCCTGTCTCCTGGTAATACGGGATGCCACGCACGGCAAAGACACGTGGGAGAGTTCTCCCTGGTCCAAGATGGAATGAACCAAGGGTGGGTGGACCATCCCCTTTCTTAGGCCTTGGTGCACCAGGAAGCCATTTTGTCTCATCCCTCACTGGTGACCCTTCCAGTATGGGTAGCCCTCTGGTCCGGCTCACCAGATCATTGGAACCTCAAGCCCCCCCACCGCGGCAAGGCGGCTTCCGTTAGGGGGGAAACATGGGAAAATTCTCCCTGGTTCAAAATGGAATGAACCATGGGTGGCTGCACCATCCCCTCTCATAGGTCTTGGTGCACCAGGAGGCCATTTTGTCTCATCCCTCACTGGTGAACCCTCTAGTATGGGTAGGCCTCTGGTATGGCTCACCAGATCATTGGGATCTCAAGCCCCCTCATCGCAGCAAGGCGGCTCCCATTAGGGGTGTTCCAGGCATATTGTGGCAATCCTTTCATCCAGGAAGCTGCAGAGGAGGTGCGTGAGGTGTGCCTGCTGCAATTGCGTTAATTTCTATATGAGACCATCATGCCAGACCTTGACAGAAGCCTTGCTGACATCTCATAAAATAATGTTAATCTGGCGCTAGTTATCGAGACCGAGAGCGATTTCCTCGTGTGTGTTGCCTACTGTTTTGTTTGTTGCTTTTCAGGTATGTGATAAGTTTGCATGTTATTAGCCTGTCTTACAGTTTCCTGGGAACTTTCAGCAATGAGATATGGCAGTAATTCGCCACCTCACGTTGATTTCCTGACTTTGGAATGAAAGTGATGGTGGCATATATAATATTGTTGGTTAAATATCCTGTAGCCTATGCTGCATTAAAGATATGGCATAGCCTGCAGATCATTGTGGGTATCAGATGTTGAATGATTTGTTTATGTTGCTTGTTTTCTGGAAGAACTGTGTTTCTGTGTTGATGTAGGTAGTGTGGTTGAATCAGACGTTCTATGCAGGGGAGATCTGGAAATTGTTGCCAGAATTCCCTGTGGAGAAGCTTGATCTCCTCTACCAAAACAACCATTGTCCATGTGTTTTGTACAGGTACGTGGTTGTTTGTTTGACCCCATAAATATTTGAAGGAGCTCTTGGGGTCTTTCGTGTTTTGACATAGTCTCTATGTTAATAGATGTTTATTCATTACTTTAATTTTGTGTATTATTTGCATCTGGACTTCTCTGTACTGTGTATGGACACTAGTTGTGCGTCCCAGCCCTGTGTTAGTGAGAGGTCATGTAAGTGCCTGTATTGTATTTTAAGCAATTTCAGACGATGTGAGGAATAGTTGTGTTGGGGATGTTCACATGCTTGGCCGTTTGTATGACTATACCACCGTTTAAAATGGGTGCTTATTGTGTGCGTGGGTTGCCCCTTGAGATCAGTTACATGTTTCTACAAGTACTTGTTTAAAGCCTTCCCAGTTTTCATGTTTTAAGGATTTTCGGGGCTGTGTTTGTTAAGGTGGTCGAAGGTGGTCGCTAGATGTGTTATCGTCTGTTGTTATGTTGTGGTCAGGTGTTGTTGCTGTGTTATAGGCAATGTATGCTGGTGTATGTGGACCGAGGTGTGTAAGTATGCTCTGTTGTGTGTATGAGGTAAGGTCACTGCCTACATTGTTAGTATGACTGTTGCCAAGCGTTAAAGTCTTCCATAATGTATATTTGTTTGTTAAGGCTCACGAGCTGCAAGATGTCAGGTTCTGGTATATAAATTCTAAATGGTGGTTATGAAGAGATTGCCAGTATGATGAATCCTTGTGTGTACATTTCGAATGTGAGTTTTTTGACTTGTTGAAAGAATAGCCTGTGGCTTGTGTAGATTTTAGGTGGATAAGCTTTATTGAGTATTATTTCTTTTTCATTCTGTCCAGTATAATACATTGTGTTGTATGATTGTGAAGCGTCAGTGTGGTGTATTATGTATCATGTGTGTGTTACCTGTTATTTGTGTTGAATCTTCTGTGAGATGTCTGATGGTTATTTTGCGTATATTGTTGTATTGTTCTATCAGAGTATTTTTTTGTGTATGTTACCTTTCAAGAGGTGTACATGAAGGGTTTGAGTCTGACCATATTGTAATGTTCGGCTTTGACCATCAGCCACTTGATTTGGTTCTTTTTTCATTATTATTTCGAGCCCAATTTCCTCTCTGCCAGAATATGATTATTTTTGTGGACTTTCAGCAAATAGTCAAATATCATAGAATTTGAGGTCGATGAAAGTACCATCCATAAGGCGATCCGGGGATCAGGGGAGGTGGGATGGTCCTCCCTGGGGAGATCCTGTTGTGCCTGTGTTTGTTTATGCACCTTGGGTCTTACAGAGATGTTAAGTTTGGGAGCTGTCACAGGTATGTTTGAGAGATCTGGGAGGCTCATATCTAGCTGAGTCTTCAGGGCCATGTCTCACCTGTTGTAGGGTATTTTTGGGTATTTTGCAGAGAGCTGTACTTTTTTTTTTTTTTTTTTTTTTTTTTTTTGGTAGGGCTTCTCTGGTATGGTGCCTGAAACTCTTTTCAGGGGCAGTGAGATTATGTAGATGGGCGTGCAGAAGTACTTCGATAATTTTTTTTGTAGAGATCATTTGGAAGGCCCAGGTGAATGACTGGTTCTGCTTTAGTGACATTTTTTTTATGTCCCGGCTTACTTGGTTAACGAAGGGCTTCCAGGCGTTTGTGGTTGCCTGCACCTTCTCCAGTGCTGCCTTTTGCGCTATGACTCTAAGAGGCCTGGCTACTTTCTCTTTTTCTTCAGAGGCCTTGACGGCCTCTTTTCGCACAGAGCAGCTATTAGTAAAGGTGCAGTGGTCACCACCACAGTTGATGCACTTTTAGTTGATTTTACAGTCTCGGTAGTTGTGAGTGCCAGAGACACTCAGAACATCTTTCCTCTATTTCTTTGCATTGCCTTTAAGATGGACATAGCCTAAGAGGCGTGAACTCGATCTGCCATGGGGCTACAAATAGGTTGAAAAGGTAAATACCATTTTCCTTGATATTGTTGGCGGACTGGGGGTCTGACAATCTTACCTTCATGAAGTAAATTGTCTTCATAACATACACGTGTTCAACTGAGGTGTCTGAGGCAGCTACCATGATCTCATCGGCAATGGTTGACTTGGACTCGTTGACCAAATGTCTGGTCAAGCTTATCAAATATCAGGGTGAGCTTGACCTCCATGTCTAAAGGGAGCGCGGGAGTGAACCCCAAATTTATCAGTATGGCCAGGTCTTCTTCGTGAACCTTATAGTATTGAAGTACCCTGATTCTGGCATCAAAGAGTGCCTTGGGTAGGGCGTCCCGGCGGCTAGGGCTGGGGCCACCACGGGCAATGATCATAATCTTAACCATCTTAAGGTGATATAGATGATATAGACAGTATAAGAGGTGGTATGAAGGATGGTACAAGTGTGAGATGAGAAAGGGGAAAATGTAAGGAAAATCCTGTACCACCCCCTTGTGACAGCCTGGCTGCGTTCTCCAGCACACTAGAGGACTGGATTTTTTGTGTAGGGCTATTCTCTTGCTGCCAATCCCTGCTTAAAAGGGGCAGCAGGTAGAAGCGCACCACTAGATGAATAAAAAAAAAAAACAGGGGGCTTATGTAGGTCCAGATGGTCACAAGAAAGTCAAGGAGTTTAGGAGGAGAAAAAAACAACAAAAGGTCACCTCAGACTGCTGGGTCTCATTATTCCCTGTAAAAAATAGGGCTCCGGGTCTGAGGAGAGGTAGTATTCCCGTTCCATCGTCAATATGGCAAGGGAAATAACCACTGGGGGTAGCAGCAAGGCAATTCTTTGAAAACACAGTAAATTTACTGTACATTTACGTTAGACCAGGGTTGACAATGACACTTTGGTATTTTCACTTGTTATTATTGCACTCTCTGTGGTCCAGATCCCAAAGCTCAAGTAATTGCTACACCACTTCTATCCTTATAACTACCTGTCTCTAAGCTCAGTACGCAGGCACGCATGCATACACACATACGCTTATCACCTGGCCTTTCTACCATTTCCGCGTATTTGTGTACCCTTCTTAAGTTTCTTGATCCTTGGAATTCGTAGCGGTAAATGACCTACAGGGAAGGCATGCAGCTGATTAGAACAGTGATTAGAACAATATAAATTAATTAAGAAAGAAAATGTTTTAATTTACCATTTGTTATTGTTTATGTTGCCATAATTTCAGAAATATCTGTGCGTTTGTATGTGAGTGTGAGTGTGGTGTGTGTGTGTGTGTGTGTGTGTGTGTGTGTGTGTGTGTGTGTGTGTGTGTGTGTGTGTGTGTGTGTGTGTGTGTGTGTGCGTGTGCGTGCGTGCGTGCGTGCGTGTGTGCGTGCGTGTGTGCGTGCGCGCGTGCGTGTTTCCCGCCTCCCATCCCTGTACAATTATTAGTAGACACTGAAAATACAATTATTATTTTATTTCAACAAGGTAGTTTATGATTTCTAATGAGAACATACGTCAGGCGGGACAATAGAAGGCCTCCCAACGATTGTCCGCGAAGGAAAAAGGAAAATGAAAGGGAAAGATTAGAGTGGGAAAAAGTTACTCTTTATCAAAGGGAGGAAAACTACAATGAAGGAAGTAGAAGAAGAAAAGGAATCTGGATGATATCTGTATTAATTGGCAGACAAAGTAGAAAGTGTAATCTTGAGCAAAAAGACAGAGCTCTCAAACAAAAGATAGACAGTCAAATACGAAATCAAACGAAATAAAACCAAAAAGCTGTAGCAAGAGGAAGGGAAAGGAAATCATAAGTAGAAAATGACTTGGAGAAGGAGACTCATTCTCCCGGATTTCTCAAGAAGGAAGCAATCCTGCTGGAAGTGCTGCAGGCACTTTATTGTTTCGACATTTTCTCGAACTTTAAATACTCACGCCTCTGCTTTTCGCCCTGCTTTACTCCTACTTGCTTGCCTTTTTCACTTATCAGTATGCCTGAACATTACTGTTTCCCTACATGACTTCACAAGTATGAGGGCCCCAATGTGCTTGCTTTAGTTAATTTGCGTGGTTAGATCTTCTCATTCGTCTGCATGTCGGCATGTTAACCGCCTTAATTCACCATCATATTTTTGCCTTGAGGAAAATGATCCTGCTAATCCCCGGAATTAGCAGAAATTTAATATGTGAAGGCACAGGCATGGATAAATAAATAAGTTCAAACACTAGAAACAGGCAAACAACTACAATGAGACATTCAGAAATAAAAATAAGAAAAAAAGAGTGAAAACATATAACTTCCCATCCTACTGCTCTTCCTCCTCCCCTTCTTCTTCCTCTTCCTCTCTCTCTCTCTCTCTCTCTCTCTCTCTCTCTCTCTCTCTCTCTCTCTCTCTCTCTCTCTCTCTCTTCTCTCTCTCTCTCTCTCTCTCTCTCCTTGTTGCTGCTATCTACCCGACGAGAATACCTACAAAGGGATCTTAGAAGCTATTCACTTTTTCCAATTGCGGCAGGCGGTGAATGGCCCGAGCAAGCTTATTGGATGATTCCTCGGCATCGGCTCTGATTGTGGTCTGCCGATATTGCCTGAGACGTTCGATTGGGCGCCGACTCGTCTTGTGTGGTTCATGGTCGTTTTGGTGGTTCGTGCGGGGTGGGGGTCGTCTCTGATACGGTTTCTTCTCCTTCCTCTTTAGCCTGACGTCTTTTTATGAGGTGGGGATCTTAGCGACGGAAAGGGATGAGTAGAAGGAAGAGGTATGGAATCGTTCTAAAGCCTGATATTTATTTATGAGTGTCAATCTTTTCCTGTCATCCAATAGTAGCTCGGTTGGTGTTAGATCGTATAGAAAGCTACTTCAAAGTCAAACACAAAATACCCAAATTTGTTTGCTCATGTGCACACTCAAAGACACACACACACACACAAAACACACACACACACACACACACACACACACACACACACACACACACACACACACACACACACACACACACACACACACACACATACACATACACATACACATACACATACACACACACACACACACACACACACACACACACACACACACACACACATGTGTATATATATATATTTTATATATATATATATATATATATATATATATATATATATATATATATATATATATATATATATATATATAATATATAATATATAATATAATATATATATATATGTATATATTTTTGTATATATATATATATATAATATATATATTATAATATATATATATTATATAAAATATATATATAATTATAATGTTATATTTTTGTTATTATATATATTATATATATATATATAAAATTATATATATAAATTATAATTTTATATATAATTATTACGGGGGCTTGGGTGAATTACGTTCTTTAAAAGTTTTATAATGGAAAAATTTGTGCAGCAAAATTTTTTTTTTATTGATCATATTTTAGTTCACAGCCTGGAAAAAAAAGAAACTATATTCATTAGTTTTCTTACCCGCTCCCAGTGGTACAGCTACGACAACCTTTCAAAGGTATTATTATAATACATACAAAAACCGGGCATCATCAAGAGATTTTTTAATTCGTTAATCCTGTCGAGAGGCTAGGGGCAGTTTCAGTTTATTGGGGCAAAATTTCTTTAACAAAGCATTCGGGGGATATGCAAGATTTGCCAGATTCTGCTGAACTTACGGTAAAAAAGAAGAGTTCCGAGAAAGCGCGTCCTGCTTTTTCGTCTCCGGAAAAGGCATGTTCTTAATGGCACTAACTTTATCAGGAAGTGTACTTAATCCTTATCCTAATATTAACCCCTAGACTTTTTATGCTAGAAAGCAAATAACATTTACTTGGCCCGGGGGTTTAACCCGTGCTCGCAAAAAGCCCCAAAAACTTTCATCAATGAAAAAGATATCAAAAAATGTCTGACTATGTAAAACCCAAATTTGTCAAAATAAAATTAACTTTGCTTAGACCAAAATTTTCCCTTTCGCATCAGTCTAATAAAAAGTACGCACGCCGTACTAAACCGAATGGTAATTTTCTAAACTGCAAAAGGCCATACTTCTGTGTTGAAAACCGGTGTACTCTTCCCCTTATCACTAAAAGGAATTTGCCAGTTCCCCTTTAAAAGAGTCAATTTCCGTAAAGTATGATCTCCCCGAAACTCCCAACCTTCTTCCTGGTCGCATCGCTTCAGCGAAAAGAGGCTTATGTCTTGAAGACCAAATCTACACAAAACGCCATGAGTTGTGGGCCTTTTCACCATACTACAAGTGAACAATAAGCAGAGGTTGACGGTTAAAATACTCCAATTCCCCTAAACCCTTTCCACTTTCTCGTCAAAAGCATTACGTAAATGATAGGGAAAGGTAAGGCTTTAAATAAGGGGAACATCTGTAGTCAATGATACTAAACTACTGTACTGGTTACCCGGTTTATCGACATACGTCAAGAAATCACGTTTAATGGTTTAGCTCTGAGGTTTGTTCATTTGAGAGATTCAGAGTTAAAATAAAATTTCGTATTTACCAGGCCTCGAGTCGGGTATTCACTCGCCATTACTTCTTATCTATGGGATTAGGAGCATTTTTACCACGCAAGTTTGGGCACCCTGAGAGTGAGAAATGTCTTTTTCGCGTCTTTCATATTTCTTCAGCTGTTCAAGATAAAGTTTTATTTCCCCTTTTATTTTTAATTCAAGTTACACCTTTTCATGCTTGCGTACAACAAAATGGGGCCCCTTTCCACTGAACATTTTAGTTTTTATGCGAGGTTGGCAACACACAATACTTCATCCCCTTCTTTTAATGTTCGAGCTCTAGTTTTCCTGCGAAGAAACGTCTTGTACATTCTGCTATTCACTTCTGCATGGCGATGCTTTGACCCGATTTTTCTAATCTAGATCTCAGTTCTAAAAATATTGATGGTACTTTTAACCTCCCCAAAATACATCTTTGGTCCAAAAATTATGCAGAATTGTAAGGGCCACGTACCTTACGGCCGTACAGCAACTCAAACGGACAAAAATTTTTCGTATCGTGGGGAAATCTCGCGATACGAAAACAAGACGGTGGATGTAACACCCCAGTCAATGGTCGTTCGCTGCAGAGCTTTTTCAACATAGCTTTTAGTACTGCGTGAAACCGTTCGACGGTACCATTACAACACCGTGATACGGACTGGTGTAAAATCTTTAGTAAAAGAGTCATTTTGATCACTCCCATCAAATCAAATTTAAATTTTGTGTACCACGATCAGAAAGATCTCTTTCGCTTTCCCTCCCGAGCAAAAAGGGTTAAAACGCTTCAGCAACAGTTACCGATCGATATTTCTCAGGGGAAAACTGCCTCGAAATCTGGGGGCCATGTCAATCAAGGTCAAATACTTGGGGCCTCGGCTCGGGGGCGGGAATCGCCCGACGATATCAATCGCTATGGGGAAAAAACGGCTCGCTTATGACTGGCATCTGAACCAGGGGCCCCTTTCTGTTTTTGCCCTTAGGGAGGGTTTTTTCTGGCAAGCGACAAGAGCGACAGTAGCTTTTTGTCTTCCCTGCTCCTGGCCAAAAAAATTATGGAATCCTTTTCTGCAGTCTTTCGATGAGAAATTACCCGCCAAAGGGAAATTGTGGCCATAGACAAAATTTTTGAAAAAAATTTTTGGGGGACAACCAGTTTTTTTCTCTCCGTTTCGTGTTCGTGTTGCTCTTTCCGCAAAAACGGAAATCAACCCCTTTACTCGTTCGAATTTTACCCCTACACTTTTAACAGTTACAATAGCTTTTTTCTTTTCCTTAGAAAAGAATGTGTTCTAGAGAAAGGGCAGGAGGACTGAGCATCCTGAATCTTGCTTAGAGACTTCTAAAAATTTTAAGCTGGGACAATTAGTTTGTCAGGACCCCATTTTCCTTCCTTTGGCGGCCCGCGTCGCAACAGCATTAATTTTTGCTCCTCTGAGGATTTCGGCTGCTTTCGTGTTGGAATGTTCACGCTCGACGCCTTGCCCCCGGCACCCTACCCATGAGGACACCGTGAACTTTTTCGGGGCCCACACGTCAACCCCCATTTTTAGGGAATTTACTTCCAAAAACAGACAACGTGCGGGGGGAAATTCGCGCCGTCCCTCAGGGAGTCAACAGCGCAACCCCCTTTCCTCGTTCCCAGGGGGGCACAACATTCCTTCACTAAACCCGACGAGCAACCTGAATCAAAAGTACATTTACTGGCTTTCCATTTAAGGGTCCATCACAAATAAAACCGTGATTTAATTTACATTAGCCTTAAATGCAGCATTTAATTTTTTAGAAATCTTGGGTTTCCGAATTTTAAATTCGGGGGGAAGAAGGACGTATGTGACCCACTTTAGAACATGGGGACAAAACCATCCTTAAAGGGGAAAAATTCGTACTTTTTTATAAGCAGATTCGTTTTTAACGGGGTTTTATGACCCTTTTACCACTCTATGGGGGCAACGATACCTATTGCTGCTTAGCCATTTCCACTGTACTTGCGAAATTCGTTCTTTAGAAATGCGAAGGTCAAAGGGCAATTACTCAAAAGCTGGCGCTTATCAAAAGTCAAACAACGATTGTATTCCCCTTTTGACCCTACCATGTTAAAACCCTGCTAAATACTGGTCTTCTCGATTAACTAACGTAAGTCTCAGTTTCAACCAAATTTGCTTTCTTTTAACTTTTTACGGTACAGTCAGCGTCAAAGTTTTAACTACTTAATTTTTAAAACGTCGTCGGCAAACTTACGTGAACCAAAGGGAAATATGGTAACATTAAAATTTCCCTCCTTGCAAAGGACTAATTTCCAAATCTACGCAAAAATCATCATATATCATTACCATCAGTGAAAAGAGGCATTTTTAATTTAGGGGAAAACACGATGTCATTTAGTGAAAGTTTTTTTCGGGTCTCCGCGAGCAAGGGCCCCGTGGGGACCTGCTTCTCGCCTTTGTTCGCTTCATATTCGCGCTGTCTTTCCCCCTCCTGAACTTCTAACTCTCGGTTTTCGATCTCGCTCCTTTTATCCTCCTCTCGTTCTCTTTTCTTTTCTTCTTTTTCATTTGTTTTTTTGTATCAACTTTCCCCCTTTTAAAACTAAAACTTTATGCCCGGGAGAAAGACGCTTCCTTAGCACACTTAACTGTTCTACTAAGTTCCGACATGATTATAAATAAAAAAGTTCAACTAAGTGAATTAATTTGTAAACAAGAGATAACGTGTTATCACGCTATCAAAATTACGAATCAACGATTTTAAAACAAATCGTAGAAAATGACAAAAAATAAGCACCAACTTGAATTAAGTTCCGTTTCAAACTGACTTGATGCGAGTGAAACATGGCTGAAAGGGCTTTGGTGACCGAACTGCCGTCCGAACGGGTGGAGGTGAACCAAATGAACCTTCCCTCATACGCAACCCAAACACAACAAAACCCCCACAATAAAGTATGAAACCCTATATATATATAATTAATATTATATATTATTATATATATAATAAATATATATATATATTATATAATATTAAAATAAAATTTGGGGTATATATATATATATTATAATATATTATATATATAATATTTATTTCATTATATATAATTATATATAAATTTTATATATATATATATAAATTATTAAAAATTTCATAATATAAATTTATATACTATTATTTGTATATGTATATACATTTGTTATGTATATTTTTCCATTATAAATTTAACTGGACTAATTCATCAAGCCCCCCTAATAATTATATAATTTTTATTATATTATAACATATATATTATATATATATATATTAATTATATATATATATACTTATTTTTTTAATATATTTTAATTTTTATATATATTAAAAATATTATAATTTTAATATAAAATATAGAAGTAGATGATAGATAATAGATGATAGATGATATCATATATATATTTTTTATATACATATATTTTATTATGTATAGCATTTGTTATGTATATATTTTTGTAGTTGCTGTTGTGAACTGCATTATATGGTATCTTACGCGAGAAGGGGGTTCAAAATGAGTATGAAATACAAATTCTAAATACAATGTTTTTTAAAAACTGATTTAGTCAAAAAAAAAATATATATATACATTATACTTTTTCATTATGAACTTTAATGAACGCAATTCACTGAAGCCCCCAAAAAAAATATATATATTCCCTACGCCAGTGGGTTTTTTGTCTCTGTGCGAAACATGTGTTAACATAAAAGGATGACCGGGGCAAACATGACGCAACTGGCTGTGACGGGGGAACAAGCCAAGAGAGAGGCATTGGGTGCTGCTCCTGTGAAGACCTCTTGTGTGCCCTTGTGAACCTGATATACTTTGTGTTGCCCTGTTTTTAGCTGTATCGTGCAGTGTGAACATGCTGGTTTCCCCCTGTATTGGTGCCTATAAAAAAGTGTATGGGTAATAACTTGTGTAAAAAAAGGGAAAGACTGTCATTTTGTTTTTTATTCGGCCCGGGCCTCGCCACATGGCGTTGCCCTCCTGGTGTCCTGGGACGCTGTGGTGCTGGGTGCCTCTTGGAGCTTTTCAGTGTTCACGACCTTGTGGATAGCACGCCGTCTGCCTAGCCCTGCCTTGTGTTGGGGGGCAGAGAGCGAGGCGGCCGGCGTAACAAATGGGGTCAGGAGGGGGATTTGTGATATTTGATCAGTGAGACGTGCCGATTTATCATTCGTCCAAAGATAGCGGCAGCCATGAGAGAGAGGAGGCTAAACTGAGGCAGGCACGAGTGAGGTGAAGCCGAGTCAGAGGGACCTGATCATTGCCATACTGCCGGTATAGGGAAGAAATGGCAAAAAGGGCAGAAGAGCAGGCACAGAGGGCACGCGAGCAGCGCACCATCTCGTCCGAATGCAGGAAAGGGAAAGGCAGGGGAAACAGTTCCTGCCAATTTGTTGAGGTGCTACAGAACAGTCCCTTGCATCTGTGAAGGTGGAAACTCAGCAGTACACCAAAAAGGCCCCTGCAACAGCGTGAAGAGTGAACTGATGGAGGAGGTGCAGACTCTGAAGGGCGAGGTTCAGGGCCTGAGGAGGAAGTGAAGGGGGAAGGCGGCGACACGAGGTATTAATGTTGCAAGCAGAGAAGGCAGACGAGGTTCTAGCAACAGATGCCAAGTGTCAGATTTACTGGGTCTGCCTGGGGTCCGGGGCGGGGAAACCCCCCGGGGCCCCTCGCAGCGCCCGCGTCGGAGCCAGTGGTCGCTGCAGAAGGCTGGGGCCCCATGGGAACCGCTCCCTTGGGTTTATAGGTGGCGGCAAACTCGGACCCGGTCAACCTGCCTCATTGCCTCCCTCACCCCCTCCTCCCCCTGGGCGTTTTAGTTCACGGAACGCTTTTCTCCACCCCGCAGCACTTCGGCCTCCAGACATTCTGTGAGGCGTAACCCCAGCTGAGTACGACGGGAAGGTGGCCTGGAGGCATTGTCCCCCAAATTTGAAATGTTTGGCATCTAGCCAGGCCTGGAGCCAGGAAGAGAAGGCCCTGCAGCTGGTAACAGCGCTAAGGGGTCCCGCGGTGGAAGTGTTGGGGCATCTGCTGTCATCCCAACATGCCTCTTACACCACGTGGCGGAGGCTTTGAAACGCCGTTTGGGGAACCACCCCCCAGGCCGAGGTATATCGGGCCCCCTTGAAGAAGCGGACTCGTGAGCGTTGGCGAGACACTGTCCCAGCTGGCACAGGATGTGGAGGCGCTGGTAAGGGGGTTGTACCCTGTGGCTGCAGAAGAGATGATCAGGGTCCTGGCCCGCGATTTCTTTGTTGATGCTTTGCAGGACCAGCAGCTGCAAATCTATGTCAAGCAGGACCCGCAGGTGGCGCTGGCGAGGGCCTTGGAGTTCAAGGCCTTCCTGAAGGCAACCAGTGGCCTAGGGCCAGCTGCTCAGCCCCGCCATGACCTCCGGGGCCGGAAGGCTAAAGTGGAAAAGGGTAGCATTGAGGAGGTGAGCCGAGCATTTTCCCAAAGGCTTGTTTTGGGGGCTGTGGTGAGGAAGGGCACATACGTAGGGGGTTGTAGAGGGAGCGGACAACACGTCCTCTAAACCCGGGAGGGATTCTAAAGCCTTCCAGCAGTCCCTGAAAGGGACTATGGCGGCATGGTCACCATCCGAGTGCATGTCCAAAGGCTAAGGAAGGGGGTACAGGCGGAAAACTCGGCCCGGCTGGAGAAGGGGGCCGAAACCCACCCGTCCTTGGTTCCCGGACCCCGACTTGGGTAAGCTGCCGCCCGACCACACGATGCAGGGGGAGGCTCAGTAGATGGAACCATGCCGCCTGACAGTGGACACTGGGGCTAGAAGACCCTAGTCCAGCCTGATATGTTGGCCACTATGCGACTTCCAACGCACCACAGAGACTGTGTGGTGTCACGGGGCATTGTGTGCAGCTCAAGGGGCCAGTGGAGGCTCGTATTGGCGTGGGCAGCACGGTGCAGCGGCTGCCGGTGCATGTGCCGATCTGGCGAGCACTGCTGCGGGGCCCTTGAAACTACCTGGTGCGAGTAGGCGTGTTTCGACCTTGGTGGAAGCTGGTTGAGGGTGCACGTTGAAGATGTGCCCTTGCTTCCAGAGGTTGGCTGTGCAGAGGTAGTTATGGCTGAGCGACTGCACCTTGCCCCCAGGACAGAGTCTAGAACCCGGGTGTCGACTGCCCAAGAGTGATGTGTGGAGTAGAGGCCTTGTGGAGCCATCCAAAACCTGCAGCGGGCTGATGGCGTAGCAGTTGGGTGAGCCTTGTTGGGCCAGGGGAGGGGTTAGTTACTGTGTTGGTAGCTAACTTCTCCGATAAGGTCCAGAAGATGCCAGCTGGTGAAAAGCTGGGCACTAGTGAGGAAGGGGAGCCCCCCAGAAGAGTCGCCCAGGGAGCGAGGAGTTGGTTGGTGTAGGCCGTTGCCTGACTTCCTCAAGGACTTGGCGTACCGGAGCGCCGCTAACCTGAGGGAGGCACAGACAGAGAAGCGCGCCACACCCTGGCTCGTATGCAGATGTGTTTAGCAGGGGTGACTTGGACCTGGGCCGCACAGGATCGGTGAAGCACCGCTTTAAACCCCGGGAAGTATTTTTGCCCATCAAGACCCCCCCCCCGATGTATTGCACCAAACCAGGCGAAAGAGTTGCAGCGCACTGTCAATGAGCTGGCAGCGCATGGATGATTGAATGATCAGACGTCCATGGTCATCAGGGGTAGTCCTGTGGAAAAAAAAGGATGGTACACAACACTTCTGTGTGGACTACCAGGCGCTGAATGACATGACTATCAAGGACTCATACCCCTTGTCGAGAATTAAATGACACACTCGATGCATTGGTGGGGCCAGGGGGTTTTCCACACTCGACCTAAAGTCGGGTTATCACCAGGTGAAAAATGGCAGAAGAGGAAAAGCTAAAGACTGCCTTTTCCTCATCATGCCCTTTGGTCTCTGCAATGCCCCTGGTTGTTTCGAGCGTCTGATGGAGAGGGTATTGGATGCCTGCAGTGGAAGACGGCGCTTGTCTACATTGATGACTCATCGTCTTGGGGAGCACCTTCGAGAGGAGCTGGAGCAGCTGGGGGAAAGTACTACAGCGGTTGAGGAAGGCCAACCTCAAACTCAGCCCCAAAAAATGCTCGATGTTTCCAGCATGAGGTACCATTTCGGGGGAAATGTAGTCAGTCAAGACGGTGTGTGCACTGACTCACAGAAGGTGGCGGTGGTGGAGAAGTGGCCAGTTCCCACCAATGTGGCGGAAGTCAGGGGGCTACCTGGACCCGTGCACATACTACAGCCGCTTTGTACAGGACTTCGCCATTGTACGGCTCCTCTCCACCGACTTACACAAAAAGGTTGTGCTTCCAGTGGGACGAGCGTGTCAGCCCTGCATTTGACAACCTGAAGAAGGCCCTGGTGGAAGCCCCGGGTCTTGCCCTATCTGGACCCGAAGCTCCCTTACCTGTTGGCCCACTGACGCTAGTGGGAAGGCATCAGGCAGTTTTGTCACAGAAAAAGGATGGGAAGGAGTTTTGTCGTGCCTACTACAGTGCCAAGTTCAGCAAGCCTGAACGCAACTATTGTGTGACAAGAAAAGCGTTGCTGGCGGTGGTGAAGAGTCTTGAGCACTTTCACCTTACCTCTACGTGCCGAGTTCACCATCCGGACTGACCATGCTGTCCTACATGGTTGAAGGTCGCTGAAAGTCAGCTGGCAAGGTGGTTAGGGTGCCTTGAGCAGTACAACTACCACATTGTCCAAAGCCCGGGGCATGTCCATTGCAACGCTGACAGCCTGAGTCGACGCCTGTGTGAGGCTAGTTGCTCACACTGTATCCAGAAGACTCTGATCCTGTGTGCCTCCGTCTGCAGGTGCTGGAATGCGCCACTAAGGGGATGATGATTGGTGTAAGGCACAACGTGAGGACTCTGACCTTGCTCCCATTGTCCGGTGGCTTGAGGCTCTCAGTGGACGCCCCAGTTGGGAGGCTGTGGGAGCGGAGAGGGCCCCCCCACCAAATGTCTGGTGGGCCAGTGGGAAACATTACGAGTGGATCAGAGCGGTTTGTTAGTGAAGCGCTGGGTGCAGTGGAGTGAAGTGGACAGTGACACATGGGTAGTTGTATTTCCCAGGGCCATGCATGCTGAGTTGCTGAGGGAATTACATGCCGGTTTACCAGTGGCCACTTGGGGGAGAAAAAGGCCCTGAGCTGTCTCCGTCAATGCTTCTACTGGGTGGGCATGAGAAGTGACGTGTCTGAGTGGTGTGAGTATGTGATGTGTGCATTGCAAAGAAGGGTCCCACTAGAAAGAACCGTGCCCCGTTACAGGTGTACTGTGTGTGAATTCATTACCCTTTTTGGGGTGCCTTCTGAACTGCAGTCTGAACAGTTTTTGAGTCACGAGTGTTTCTGTGAGTGTTTTCGAGCTGTTAGGGGTGCGCAAGACATGGGCGACACCCCTTCATCCACAGTCCAATGGTATGGTGAAGCAGTTTACCCGTCCCTTGCTCACAGTTAGCCAAATATTGCAGGGAAAGTCAGAAAGACTGGGACGTCAAGCTGCCCGCCTGCTCATGGCCTACCGGTCCCGCTGTGCATGAGGTACAGGCTTCACACCTTCCTGACTCATGTTTGGCCGTGAGCTCAGGCTACCGTGGATTTTTGGGCCCCAGGGCGGCCACCCGACGTGAACTTGCCAACTGTCCATCCAGCTATGCAGTGGTTTCTGCAGGAGAACCTGGCGGAGGTGCACCGACAGTGCGTGGCAAGCTCCAGTAGCCGGCCATGCCATGAAGAGACCTATGACCGGCGCATGAGGGAAGTAAGGTCAACAAGGTGACAGAGTGTGGCTGCATAACCCCATCAGAAGCGATGGCTCTCGCGAAGCTACAGAGCCCCTAGGAAGGGCTATACACGGTGGTAGCAGCCCTCTCTGATGTCACCTATCAAATTCGCAGAGGGCGAAACGAACATCTTGGACAGGCTGTGGCACTACCATGGGCCAGGAAACTACTCCTGGGCCATGGTGAAAAAGAAGGTAACATTAGCCCCAGTACGGCAATGAGACATGGCAGATCTGAATGAGATGAGGACGAATTGGTGGTGAGGGCGATGCAACCCGACATCAAAGGTGACCATGAGCCAGGTCTTGGGGCAGGAATAACCCTCTGGGTGCCACTGCCAAAACTACCGCCGCCCACACCTCCTCCAGAGCGCCCAGCGAGACGAAGAAGCCGGGGCTGGATGAAAGATTTTTTGTGTTTCTGAGAACTGATTTACAATTACGGTTCTTTTTTTTTGAAAGAATTTTGTTTGTTCCTGAGGACTAATTTTTTTTTAAATTTTCTGTAGTTGTTCCATGTTTAGGTATGTCAGAGCAGACGGGTCGTCCCGCTTGATAGGGGAGGATAGTGCTACGCCAGTGGGTGTTTGTTCTCTGTGCAAAAAATGTGTTAACATGAAAAAGGATGACCTGGGCAAACATGACGCAACTGGCTGTGAGCGGAGGAGTGGAGAACAAAGCCAAGAAAGCAGTTTTGGGGGCTGCTCCTGTGAAGACCTCGTGTGTGCCCTTGTGACCTGATATACTTTGTGTTTTCCCTGTTATAATCTGTATCCTGCAGTGTGACATGCTGGTTTCCCCCCTGTATTGTGCCTATAGAAAAGTGTACGGGTAAATAACTTGTGTAAATAAAGGAAAACTGTCATTTTGTGTTTATTTCGTGCCCTGCCTCGCCACGTGACGTTGCCCCTTGTGGTGTTTCGGGAATCTGTGGGCTCGGTGCCTCTTGGAGCTGTTTTAGTGTTCACGACCCTGTGGATAGCACGCCGTTGCCCAGTCTACCTCGTGTTAGTGGCAGAGAGACGGAGGCGGCCGGCATAACAAATATATATATTATATAGATATATGTATATATATATTATGTTAAAATATATATATTATATATATATATATATATTTTATATATATATATATATATATTATAAAATATATATATATATCTATATATATATATATATAATATATATATATATATATAAATATATAATATATATATATATTATAATATATATTGATGTCGGTGTTGTCAACTACATTAATGGTATTTTCGCAAGGTTTCAAAATGTGTATAAATATAATTCCAATGATTCTAAATAAAAAGTTTATCGAAACAGTTTCCTCAACACCCACACACACATTCATCCATGTACTCACTAGCCCTACTACGGTTTTGTATTCATTAATGTTCTAAACTAATTATAACATAGAATAATTTCATTTTATTGAATCACTGTTTGAATCAGAGGAAAAGAAAACCAATCCCCTTTTATTAAATTTTAAACATCAAGATTACATTCAAAATCTTTGATTTTATGACCCGAATACAAGTATGGCCCATTTTTATTTACACCTACGCATATACTGTAAACGGATGTGCATTGACAACAGAAGGAAATAAAATTGAGTAAATGACAATAAAAGGGACAGATGAAATGCCCATTTCATCAGAATGAGCAAGATTTTTTTTCAAGATATCAGATTCTATTCCACTCAGCTAGTAGTTGCTGAAACAAAAAGCACGTACTTTCTCGCTAAGCTGATCGAATGTGGTTGCGACTCCTCACAGAAACGCCACGAATTAATGGAACAGTAGCGAAAATTCCAGTCCCAAAAAGGAACCATTCACTCAGCGAGGGCGTAGATGACGTCGTTATCTGATCTCGCTTGACCCTTCAGTTCGTGACCAGAGTTTGACGAGGTAAGGTCGGCCTACCCCTCCCCCTCTGGCCTGGCTTACCTATCCTGTGATCCAGCATACCGCTATTAACCCATATATACAGGCATAGTCTCGTGTTTTTCCCATACTGTGTGGTACAAACACCCAATAAAGAGTTACGCCGTTTTAAAAGTATAACTACCCTCTGTTCACCATTGTATTAAAGTACTAAGTTCCAAAATCTTTACATTCTGGTGGCCGGGGGGGTGCTGCATCCTTCCGGCTCACAGCACGAACGCAAATCTTCGAAGAAAAACCGCTCGACCGCTTCAAGATATGTCTAAAAAAAAAAAGAAAAAAAAAAACACAAAATAATTTTTTGGGCCCCCTTTCTATTTTTCTTTCCCTTCCTTCTTCCCCCATATATGTTTTAAAGGGCCGTTGGTTTTTGTTGGGTAAAAAAAATTTGCTAAATGACAGCAAATAGCACGTTCTCACACTATTCTTTGACCTCCGTCACATTTCCGGTGATCGAGAAATGTGTCAATAAACATGAATATTTTTTCGTTAGTTAAATAATTTAAATTTAAATTTCTCTCGTTTTTAAGATTTATGTTGTTTCACCTGCAATGAATTTAACGGCTCGTGATTTATCTTATCACGAATATCATTTCATTTTATCTCTTTTCCTCCCCTCGCCCGACCTGACCCCACTTTCTCTTTCGCTTGTGGTCAGGGGAAACGAGGGAATGGTCAAGACATGACCGCTTGGTTCCCTGTAATTTGGTTATTTTTTTTGTTGATGCCTTGGGGATTAACTGTAGCATTGTTACATCACTTTTTGGTGAAAACGTTCTATCGCGTTAGAACGGAGCATGTAACGCAATTTTTTTAAAATTTTTTATATTGAATATAGTGTAGGGTCTCCCCCATATCATAGTGCACAGGATTGCGGATATTACCCCGGGGTTGCGTAAACCCTAATGATCTGCGCTCTGACGTTCAATAGTAGGTACAGGTAAACCGAATTTAATTGTTCGATCGGCAACCCTTGTGTCGGTGTGACCCGGGGTTACGTCCGTTAATTAATGTAGGATTAGGGTTTAAGCTAGAATAATTATTCGCTCATTAATCAACCACCATTCTCACCCTCTTGAAGTCGCTAGTATGTTTCGGGTAATTCCCAAGCGATCATGTGATTCATAATATTCATAAGGAATGTTGTGAGCACCCATCACAGATACCAGAAAAGAGCAGTTTTTTCATAGATTTTCCTGGCTCGAGTCACTTCAGTCATGTAACAGCATTTTTGGGTAAGGATTCCCCTGTCGATGAAGACTAACATGTATAGCTAGATATAACTACCTCAGCAGTTCAGATTACTGACCCCGAGAAAATTTGCTTGTTAATAGTTTTGCAAATATTTTTCATGTCATAATTCATTCTGCGTACATTTTGTTGCATATCCTTAAATGTTGAATTCATTGTGGGAGTTTTAAATAATTTTATATAGCTAGCATTTCCAAATTTTCTTCAGTTTTTTTATAGTGAACATTAAAATTTGTGTTTGTGATTCATTCTCTGTGTGAGGTCACTCTCGCTTTCACCTCATTCACTCTCGCTGTACACACACGCACACATAATTATTCACTCACTCACTCATCCACGCAGACAAAAAGACACTGAAACCTTTCATTAATAGGGTTTGCTGCTGTTTTACTGCCGGCATAAAGATCTATGATTGCCTCTTTAGCCTGTGATTTTGTCAGTCATGAAGAGTGACTCGTATATGATGTAAAATTACATTTATTTCTTCTCTGTGTGACGACAGTGGTTTAAGTAATCCTTGCGGATTGTCATTGTTGTTTTTCCCCTTTTCTACTCTCATATCTATCATAGACGGTTGGGAGTTCAAGCCAGGTCCATGCGGATTGCTATTTTTTCTTTATCTTTGTAAAAATAAAACACAAAATGAAAAAAAACGAAAATAAAATTTAAAAAAAAACATTAAAAACCGCAAATTTTTTATAAATAACTGGCCCATGGGGACTTAACACCCCCTCTTCCTGTTGCCTTTCTTTTTCTCTTACTTCTGGCCCTTACTGTATGATCTGGTTCCCCGACTATTATTGCAGTCGGACCCGATGATAGCCGACACGCACCGAAGGAGGACCCTCTGCAGAACCGGTCACCTTGGGATGCTGTGGAAGGATGTCATCAAAGATCGCCATAGGCTGCGGCCCCAGGATGTTCGTCAGAGCAGGTGTTAAGGTGTCCCATAAATGTAGGGGTACAGGCGCTGCCTGCGGAACACCTGTAGATCCAGCAAAGAACCAGGAACTAGCCAGGGCAGGTACCAGTCACTCCGGGATGCTGTGGATGGCCGACGCCTGACGGACGCCTGCAGATCCAGTAAACTCCAGAGCTTGTTAGCGCAGGTATCAGCTGCTCTGAGATGCCGCCCTCCTGCCCGACGCCCGTAGATCCAGATGAAATTATGAGGACGTAGAGATGGAGCATGCTGCCGTGAAGGACCTGGACGAGATCTGTGAGGACGTGTGGACGAGGACGCCGCCGATTTTAGGCCTGAACAAAGACTACAGGAAGTCCGGGACGAATCCGAAGTTAAGGAAGCCCCGTGCAAGACTTTCGGGGACGCGTGGACATTGAGGATGGAAAGATTACACCCAGGACCAGGAGGATGAGGACGATAGCGATGAGCAGCCACCAAAAATGCACCAGGACACGCACGCAAGATCGAATGACAAGGCACCTCGGGGGCGGGGGCGAGTAGGTGGCCCAGCAAAATAAACATATACCATAAGTCTATTTCCCGTTACCAGAGGCTGTTTACCATGTGGCTCCAAGTCCCAAATAGGGAAACCCTTCACTCAGTGAGGGCGTAGATGACGTTGTTATCTGATCTCGCTTGACCCTTCAGTTCGTGACCAGAGCTCGACGCGGAAAAGGTCGGCCTAGCCTCCCCCTCGGGCTGGCTGACCTGACCCTGACCCAGCATACCGCTTTTACCCATATATAAAACATCGTCTCGGGGTTTTTCCCATACTGTGTGTTACACTCCCGGTAAAGAGTTACGCCGTTATACCAGTATCACAAACCCTGCAAAGCCATCTTTTTTTATCACTTATTTCAAGGAAACATAAGATCAATAGCTTACGTAGTTTCCCAAAAAATAGATACTAATACACATATTGGTTTCTACCAATGATAAAAAAATGTACAAAAATGAACCCATCGAGTGTACTGAAATAATTCCGGGAAACTGTGCATGCATATATATATATATATATATATATATATATAAAATATATATATATATATATATATATATATATAATAATAATCATCATCACCTTAATCAGTTCACTGCAGGGCATAGGCCTCTCTCCAATCTTTTTCAACTTTGTCATACGTTTTATTTTTCCGGGTCTTGGCCCCGAATTTCGTTTTTTGCCACTCCATCTTGTCACTGGTCTGTTCCTTGGCCTCTTTATGTTATCTATAGCCTGGTCTTTGACTTTCTGTCCATCTGTCGTCCTGTCTCCAATATATATGACCTGCCCATTGCCATTTTATTCTTTTTGATGCTCCCAAGTATATCTTCCCCCTTTTATCTATTTCCTGATCCACATCACCCCCATCCAATCTCTTAATCTCCAGCATCAACCTCTCCTTCCCTCTCTGGCACTTATTAGTTTCTTTTCCAGTAATTTGGTTGTACTACAGGTTCTGATGCATAGTCAGTGAGGACACTTGGTTAAAGACTTTCCTTTTCAAACATATTGGCAAGGAGCCTCTTATATGCTACTTGTTCTCCCAAGGGGCTCCAGCAAAGACCGATGTGTCGCTTAAATTTCCCCCTTCACTGGATGTGTTTGCTTGTGCGGTACCCTAGGTAAACTATACTCGTCACTGCCTCTAGTGCTTCATCTTGTACATGTATCTGTTCGGACTGAACCCCCACTGTTGAACATGATCTTAGTCTTTTTTCTTGTTCATTATAAGTCCAACTTTCAGACTTTCTCTATTTGTTCGTTTTATTAGCTGCTGCATTTCATTTAGGTATTCGTCTCATATTTTTATACCCTTTTTGTTCCATTCTAGCTTCATGAATATTTCCTCAAGGGAAGCTTTAAACAGTTTTTGGTGAGGTGTTTTACCCTGTCTAACATTTTTTTTAATTGTCATTTTATCGTTTCAGTGTGGAGCTTTACGGTAGCTGTCCCCTCTTTGTATATATGTATTTTTTGTATGTATGTTTTTACAATATACCTCTTCTACTCCTGGAACTGCGGTGTTTGTACAGAGTCAAATACCTTTTCGTAACCCAATAATCCCATACACGGGGGTTTTTTCTATATTTGTTTGTTTTTTCTCTTATTTGGGTGAGCACGTGGATATGGTCTGTTGCTGAAGCCCACTGTGGTAGCCTGCCTGTTCTCTAGGGTTGTTAGAATCCAGACAATCAGAGTGCAGTTTTTTATGACTTTTGTGAACAGTTTGAAAGTAACTGGGGGAGGCTTAGGGGTGGGTAGTTTTTTAGATTCTCTCTATCCCCTTATTTATGTCTGAAAATATTGTTTTTCCATTGAGAGGCATTTTTTACAAAGATTGGCTAGTTTCACTGTTGCAATTTCTCCTGCATCTATTATAAGGTCTATTCTAATTTTGTTTTCACCTGGTGTTTTCCCTCTATTTCCCCCTCGTTCGCTTCTATCCGTGGCTGATCATTTGAGTTGTATAGATCCCTGTAAAAGTCTTCCACCACTCTTATGATTTCATTCATAATGCCACTTCTCCGTCTGGTCCCCTTTATTTCTCCCTATTCTAAGTCTCCTTTTAACTGTTTACATGCTGGTTACCTGACAAACACTGTTTCTTTATTTTTGAATATTGAATTTGTCTATTCTTTTTATTTATATCTTTTCTAATTCACTAATATTATTTTGTCCCTGTTTGACGATACTTTCATGACCCTAAATTTTTGCATAAGCTGCTTAATGTTCTTTACTGCCTACTTCAAGTGCAGCTTCCTTTATTTTTGTTCATTTAACTGTTTGTTGATTTGGTCAATGTTGAGGTAAGATTTAAATTCTGTCGCTCTGATCTTCATGTTAGGTAAATTTGGCTACGGTTTTTCATATGGTTTTTTTTCCTTCCCTTCTGAGGTGTAATTTTTAATTTGGCCTCTGACGATTCTATGGTTGCTGCCAACATTGACTTCATTAATAACTTCCCAGATTTTTAGTATATCGTTCTTATTTGAAATTATGAAGTCAATTTTTTTTTTGATGTCGATGGCGACTTTCATGCCCGCTTCCACTCTAGTTTTATTTCAAAGAATTTTTTATGATACTGAGGGGATCGAACCTCTGCTAAAGGACTAGCATTTGCCCCCCTCTTCATTCTATTTGCCTATTCCATTTTCCCTACAGTTTTCCCCTTTCCCTGTCTTTTTTACCTATTTTGGGCATTGAAATTTCCCCATATTATTGTGAATGGGTTTTTACTCTCTCGCTGCAAATGAACATCTTCATAGAAGTTCTCTATTCATCACTGGGGGCTGCAGGCTGGAGCATAACTTGGACAATCTTCAAGTTTTACCTATTGTTTAGTTTTATTGCTAATGAAGCCACTCTTTCACTTTCACATAGACTTCCACGATATTTTTTTCTAAACGTTCGTGAACTAAGAAACCTACTCCTAATTCCTGCTTGCTACCCTGCGGTTTACTTTTTTCAATAGAGCACATGTCCATTATTTAGTATCTTCTGATCTTGGCCTAATCTTCTAACATCTAACATCCTATTTAATGAAAAAAAGTTTAAGTAATGCTTAGTAGTCGGATTCAGTTCTCATGTCCTCATTATAAAGGGGCATCAGCGTGAGGCAGTCTGTTTTTAACCGGAGATTTTAGCACCCTCTGCTTCGGAGCGACAGCATCGCTGCCGTAAGCAGGACCTCCTCGCCTCCGGAGAATGAGGGCTGTTCCTATTTCGTGCAGTCAATGTTTTTTCTCTTTTTTTATTGAGAGGTAGACAGCCAAGTTTTCCTCCCACCTTGGCTTAGGTGTATCTTGGTGGAGGGTAGTAGTTTAGCCGGGATGCCACTGATAAGCCTCCGCACCTTGGCAATGCTGGAGGACTTATAAGCACAAAGCGATGCTCACTACACCAGGGTATACTCCCGTGGCTGGGCATGAGTATCAAGTTTCATATATATATAAAAATATATATTATATATATTATATATATATAGAGAGAGAGAGAGAAGAGAGAGAGAGAGAGATAGAGAGAGAGAGAGATAGGTAGGTAGATATACATGATTATATTTTATACCTAGTTTCAATTATGCGTATGTACACTTAGTGCAGACATAGTTGTTTCACCCGCAAATGCCGTAAGAAAGTTAATTTTTGTGCACATGCACATCCAAGCATACATTTTTAAAATATGCTCCTATGCATATGATATGCATTCATGCTCGTACATTATAGACAACTACACATATGCACATGCATACACATGTATAGACATATGCACACATCATATGCGTAAACATATGATTATATGCACCCACATATATGTGAACAAAACTTTCATATTTATCTTGTACATGTACTTATGATATACATACACATAAATATGGTCATACATATGATTATGCACATATGTATCATATACATACACACATATTCATACACATATGCATCATGCATATACACACACACATACCCTATATACATATACACTCACACATATACATGTACACATATACGCATATATTACACACCACCTATACATGTACTACATATACGACACATACATGCACATACATATACATACACACATATGAATATATACACACATACCACAAATTTTACATATCTACGTGGATAACACATGTATTCCCTCATGTACAAGCATGGGAACTACAATACTCTTACACATAACTATACCAAACATAACCATTACAAATGCCCTACATATAAAATGCCCATATATAAATTTAGATGCACATGTTACTTGCTTCTTGTGCCCGGCACACACTCATGGACACGTACACACAACCGCATACACCTACGCACTTCCGTGCATGCACGCTCATACTCGTGCACAAAAGCCTGAGTGCACTCTATTATAATGTGCATAAATTGTAGATTTTGTTTGCAGAGCGGTTGAGAAAGGAAGCGGGTGATGTGAGAGAGGAGGATTTAGGACATGGGGTTTGGGGTTAGAGGAATTTAGAAAGAAGATTCTGCATCTGGCAGTATTTCGGCAGGTGTCGAATTTTCCTTAGCGGTTGCTAAGCCTACTGGCGTGTGTCCCTGGCATCTGGCACTTGACTGAGGTGCCATCGCCCGAATTACACTTTTTTAAGCATAGTTTATCTGGGGGATCTTCCTGTTGAGTGGATGATTATGCTTGTCTCTTTAGGGTAACCATGTTTAAACCTACGTGATTTTGTGATGTACTGTACTTATATAATGGCGGTTTTGGCTTTTTCCTCAGCGAATCTACTTGAGGGAAAACTGGAATACCAAAATTTGGCACTGTTACCTCGGCGGTCCTGTGGGTATGGGGACAGGTGTGCTTGTCATTATCTAATGATTTTGTAATTTGGTATTCTTATTTCTGGGGTTTGGGGTGATTATTATTATTAATTTATTTATCATTTATTATCTCTTATTTTTTACCACTGTTTTCTATCTATTGTGGAAATCTTGATGAGCATTGGGATCTTATGAACTTATGAACTGTATTCCTAGTTGCACTTTCTGGCACTCCTTTTAGTTTAAAAGGTCCATGTCTGTAAAGGTTCAATATTGAATTTTTATAGACCTGTGAGATTTTAGATGAATCATTATTTCTATTTTGACTGGCATATAAGCTCTATGTATTCACAAATCTTTCTCTCTATGTAGCACTATCACAGATCTCTTCTCTCGAAAGTTCTAGCGCTTATTATTAACCACGACACCTCTCTTACTCATATAAATATGTATATGATACATATATACATCATATATATATATATATATATATATATATTATATATATATATATAAAATATATATAAAATATATATAATATTTATATTATATGGGGTGATGTAAGCGACGGTGTGGAAACCAAGATAGAGATAAGATCTTGAATGCCAACTAGCTTAAAGCACCCACCACAGGCTAGCCTAGTGCGAAAAAAGGAGCTGCTCTGCATAAGCCTCCCCTGCCAGTTCACAGCCTCTTTCGTCATCAAGACTTCTGCTCGTCGCCACCATGGGTAGCTGGTACCTTGTGGCCCCAGGCGAAACTGTGGGGGATCTCGGAGCAGCGGGAGGCCCCGGGGTAGGGGAGCTATGACCCCTGGCATGTGGAACATACCATGGCTCCATACCACTCCTGCCCCTTAGCCACCCTGGAGAAACTGGGTGGCTCGGGAGAGGTGGGCATCACCAGATGACTCACCAGCACCACTCAAATGAATGGATATGCTGGTGGGAAAGGTGCTGTCCCTTCCACCCAAAAGCAAGGCAGGCTGTGGGTTCCCATTGGAGGGCAAAGTCGGGTGCAGGATGAGAACGAGAGTTACTTGTCCCCCTGTGGCCCAACAGGTGCCAACCCACCATAAAAATTGTGAGGCAAACCCCTCGGGAACCCTACGGCAGACGACGGCCCCACAGCCTGCCGACCTCTTTTATTTGGAGCAGCAGAGGTGGCGTGCACCCGGAGTGATTGCCCAAGGCTTAACTTCAGGCAAGCTTTCTGGGGAGGTGCTTGGAACATTCAGTCATTGTGGCAGGATGAGCGGTTACCCCTGCTATCAAGGGGATTGGGGTGTTTAGATTTTAGGTGGCTGCCTCTAGGAGGTGAGAAGACCTAGCAGTGGCATGATCAGTATTGGTACACCTACTACTGGTCAGGCCGCAGTGATGGTCACCGCCTCCATCATCAGCCGACTTCAGCCCTCGGTAGTTGAGGTGACACCGGGGGCATTGAGAATGAAGCATGCCTTTGGCTCTGTGTCTTTTTTGCTGTATACTCTCCTACTGATGTTTGCAAAATCAATGTGAAAGAGCGTTCTAAAAGCAAACTCCCCATCTGTGGCAGACAATTGTCCCCGTGAAATTCGCATTGTTCTGGGTGACCTCAGTGCAGTATCCGGCTCTAACCGAGGTGGCTATGAGATGTCTGTCACCTCCCATGGCTCAGGAACTGATCCCATCAGTGAGAACAGCCTCCTCCTCTGGGGCTTGGGAGGTCCCAGAGAATGAGGATCTCTGGCTCCTGGTACCAGCGCTCCTACACACATCGCTGGCCATGGTATAGTGATCGGGTACAGTGGCCAAGGGGATCAACCACAATCTTGTTAGCATGTGATGGAGGATCCTCCAAAATTGTAGGTTTTACCAGAGTGCCGAGTTCTGACCAAAGGGTGGTTGTGACTACCCTACGGGTCCACTTCAGAACTGCCCATCTCCCATTGCCACTTTAAGTTTAAATTGCAACTGAGGGGGAAAAATGTCCCAGGGGTTCACCATGGCTTCTCTGAGTTCCAGTTGCTCGTGGGAGTTTTCTTCGAGGCAAAACACTCAAGCACCCCGGGGCCCTTTGGGTGAGACAAAATTTTCCCCCCTTGGAACTTGGGGGCCCACGAAGCTTTGCAGGGCTCAGTTGAATGACAATCAGGTCTTGCATCCTCTTTGGTGTTAGGCGGGACCTCCTGAAGGGACAAGGAACAGTTCTCGGGAAATCTTGCTGAGGGGGTTGAAGGCCATTTCTTGGTAAATGCCCTTTTCCCCTGCCTACCAAGCTCTGAAAAGCTAAAACTGTAAATCCTCCTTGCAATGATCAGTCTGATCATGGATGGGCGATCTCCCAGATCAGGTTGGGGTTCATGAATTTTGGCTGATTTTTTTTGAGCATTCTATCAAGTAGACCCCCCAAAAGTTAGCTTGGTGCCAGCGTATCACAAAACCCGTGCCAGATGCACCCCTCAGCAAAGGAAACCCCTACCCCCACAGAGGATGGCAATTTCCAATTGAAGAGTGGGAAGCGCAGCTAGTTATCCCCCTGAACTGCTAAAACGGGGGGGAAAACCATGGCTCGGGGGTTTTCTACAGTCTTGGCTGTCCCCTCTGGGAGTCTGGTACCATTCCCCCTGACCTTTTTGAGGGCGTGTCTCCCTCTCTGGAAGGGGAAAAGGGGTCGTTGGACGAGCACTACCGTGGCTTACACTGCCAAAATCCGGGAAAGTTTTCACCCACATTCTTCTGAAACGGATCCGCAAACCCTACAAGGCATCAAGACCGGGGCATCTGGTCTTTCTCCTGGGAAGTCCACAAAAACTGCTACTGCACTTTCTAATTGTGGAAAGCGTCGTGAGTTTGGTCGTGGTTTTTTTGCAGCCTACATCGACCTCAAGAAGGTGTTTTTGATCGGTCATCGTGAAAACGCTATGGGGGAATCTGAGAAATCAGGGGGAATTCCGACAGATTATTGGCCTAATTCAAGCCTTTTACGGACTGAAAAATCTGTAAAAATGTGGTGTATGTATTATTATTATATATATATATATATAATTATATTATATATATATATATTATATAATATATTATAATATATAATATACATAGGGTTCTGTATGGGTGTGGGGGTTTTGTATGATTTTTTTATATATATAAAATATAAAATATATATTTATATATAATATTATTATATATATATATATTATAAACATTTTATTAATATATATTATATTTATAATATATAATTATAATATATAATTTAAATTTGTGGTTGTGTGGGTGTTGTGTGTTGTTGTTGGTGGTGTGTGTGTTGGGTGTGTTTGTGTGTGGGTGCTAATATATTTTTTAAAATTTTAATTTAATATTTTATAATTATATTATTTATGTGTGGGTGTGTTGGGGTGATATACTTATTATAAATTTTATATTTTATTATATATATATTATATATATATTTAATTTTATATAAGGTATATATTTTAATTTTTATTAATATAATATATTATAACATATTATATATAATTATATTTTATTATAAATAAATTTTATATATATATATATATATATATTATTATATTATAAATATAAATATATAATATATTATTAATATATATATAATTTATATGTGTGTGTTGTTGTTTGTGTATTGTGATGTTGGGTTGTGTGTGTGGTGGGGGTGGGGTGTGGTGGTTTTGCGCGTGTATGTATAAAATACGCGCCCCACACACACCACAACCCACACCACACCCCCACAACACACCACCACACACACACACAACCACACAACCCACACACACAAAAATTATATATATATATATATATATATTTTATATATATATATATATATAAAATTCATTTTACATACATACACACACCACACACACATACTATATATTTATTAATATTATTTTATATTAAATATATTTTTATATTATATATATTATATACATAATTTTTTAAAAATGTTGTTAAAATGCAAAATTTTATATAATACAATAATGTTAAAGGTCCATGTAAACATTTTTGAAAGATGGAAAAAAGAATGCCGCATTGATATCGAAAAAAAACCCCCCGACCCGGACTCGAACCTGGTCACTCCCAGATAAATGGGGGGCCGGCAAACCAACCAGCCAAAACGACCCACTAAAAAAATGTGCAACTAGGATTTTACAGCTCCCAAACTTACCTGTCTACTATACTTGAGTAATGACGCGAAGTTTTTAAGCTCACTCCCCGTGGGCACTCGGGCTATGGATAGTAAATCCTAGTTGCACACTCCTTTTGTGGGTCCTGTGGCATGGTTTTGGTTTAGCACGGCATCCCGGTTTCAACTCGGAGTGACCCAGGTTCGACCGGTCAGGGGGGGTTTTTTATTATCGATATCAAAGCGGGGATTTTTTATTCCATCTTTCAAAAAATATACCTCAGACTCGGGGCTTAGGATTTGAAAAGCAAAAACAAAATTTCCCCGAGTGCCCCCGGGGAGTGGCGTAAAACTTTTTCTGCATTACTCAGTATGAGTAGACGGAATTCTATGGGGTAGTAAGACCTAGTTGCAACTCCTTTTGTGGTCGTGTGGCATGGTTTTGGTTTAGCACTGGCTCCGGGTTTCTACTCGGAGTGACCCAGGTTCGAGTCCTGGTCAGGGAGGGTTTTATTTTCGATTCAATGCGGGGATTGCATTTTCCATCTTTCATAAAATACCTCAGGACTCACTTAGGATTTGAATTGCTAACAAATTTTTACCAGTGGGCCCCCGGGAGGAGCATAAAAACTTCGCTCATTACTCAAGTAGGGAAGAACAGGTAATTCATGGAGCTAGTAAAACCAGTTGCACACTCCTTTTATGGGTCGTTGGCATGGTTGGTTTAGCATGGCCTCCGGTTTCATATCGAGTGACCTATTCGAGTCCCGGTCAGGGAGGGTTTTTTTTATCGATATCAATGCGGCATTGCATTATTATCTTTCAAAATATACCCAGGACATCTGACTTAGGATTTGAATTTGCAAATCAATTTCCACCGAGTGCCCACGGGGGGTGAGCGTAAAAATTCGCTGTCATTTCTCAAGTATGAGGGGTAATGTCTATGGAGCTAGTAAAATCTAGTTTCCCCCTCCCTTTTTTGGGTCGGTGGCATGGTTGGTTTTGCCTGGCCCCCGGTTTCATACCGGGTGCCTAGGGTTTGAGTCCTGGTCAGGGAGGGTTTTATTTTTGATATCAATGCGGGGATTGCATTATTCCATCTTTAAATATACCTCAGGCATCTGACTTAGGATTTGAATTGCTAAATAATTATTATATTATAAATATTAATATTATATATTAAATATAATATATAGTATATATATAATATACATTTCTTATAAATAATATATACATATATTAAGTATACATAATAATATAACTTTAGCTATATATCTATATATATGGTAATCTAATTATACTGATTATATATATTATATATATATAATATATAGACTTTAATGCATGTATGTGAATGTATATGTAATATATACATTTACTCTTTATATAAATATGTTGATGATTATATATAGTATAATATATATGTATGTAGATATATATATATATAATATAATATTTATATCTTATATATATATGTAAATATATGTATATTATATATATATATTATAAATAGTATACATATCTATATACATATATGGCATGGTAATGTGTATGTATCTCTAAGTATCTATCTATCTCTCAAATCTCTCTCTCTCTCTCTCTCTCTGTCTCTCTCTCCTTGGCTCTCTCTTTTCTCTCACTCTCTCGATCTCTCTCTCTCTCTCTGCTCTCTATCTTCGTACTCTCTCCTTTATATATATTATATAGAATAAGTAAGTATAATTATAGATATATATATATAATAATAATATATATAAAAAATGTATCGTATGTGTGTGTGTGTTATACGCATATGTATATGTAATATGCACAAGTATTTGTAGTTGTATATAACAATATTAACCTAGATAATATTAGAATATATATTATATGATATCTTATAGTAAATATTATTAGTAATAGAATATATTATATATGATATAATTATACATATATCTATATTATACATATATTAATATATTGTGTATGCAGTTGTGTGCATATATATATATCATATATATCATATATTATATATATATTATAATAGATATAATATATATATATTATCATATATATATTTATAATATATATATATAAAATTAGATAATATATATACACATGTATTGATTATAACCACTATATATGATATATATGTGTATAGCAACAACACACAAGAAGACACCCAACAACGACACACACACACCACACACATTACCAGCATCTATATATCTATAGTATAATAAATATATATATATATATCATATATATTAGATAGATAGATAAGATTGAGATAGATAGATAGATGAGATAGTAGAAAATAGATAGATCACGAGATATAGAGAATAGAAAAAGATAATATATATATAGAAGAATAATATTAGCTTATATAATATGAAGATATGTTGTGTGTATATTATATAAATTATATATACACATTTATATGTTAATAAGTAAAATATATTATAGTAAGCATATATATAAGATATATACATTACATATATTATAAATTATATATATTATAATATATTATGATAATATAAGGGATATATATAATATATATAATATATATATATGGACGTATGCCACACACACACACACTATGAATGGATAGAGTATAGACTATATATGTTACTTGTATATATTATATGAATATATAGATATATATATAATTATATAAACAAAGAAATCGGTATAATACCATTATATAGTATAATATTACATATATATTAGTTATAATATAGATATTATATATATAAACAATATATATATATATAGTATATCATACAGGACGTATGCACACACACACACACCACACACACACACAGATATATATATATATATATATATATTATAGATAGATCAGTATATATTATAATATATATAAATATATATATTATAAATATTAGATATATATACATACATATACTATATATAAATATTATAGTAAGATAATATTATATATAGATATATATAGTATATCGATTTACATACGTACTACCCACACACCCACACACACACACGCACAAAACAAACACTCACACACCACACCATACACACACACATATGTATATGTAGATATATATAATATATTATTTATTATAATCTATATCTAATATAAATATAATGTGTATATTTATATATATATATGATATATATATATCTATAATAATATA
>NC_051390.1:27768734-27778734 GCF_015228065.2 Penaeus monodon
GATTAATCAATTTAACGGGGGAATAAGGGTGGAAAGTGGGTGCGGAGAAGTAAGGAAGGGAAAAAACCGGGGGGAAAAGAGACCAAGGGAGGGGGGAATAGGGGGGCGAAATTTTATCCCGAAGAATGTCAAAAAGGGGAAGATCCAGAGAAGGACACTGTTGTGACAAGTGAGTCGCGTGAACATCCAGGTGGGAGCGATAAGGATAATAAAAGAAGAGGGGGATGGGGGCCCCCATGGGGAAGGGGGGGGAGGGGGGGTGTGTCGAAAAACGAAAGTTTTCTTATGAGGAGGAAAGGGGGGGGGCCCCAATGTCTTAAAAAGGGGTAAAAAAAATCTTCAATTTTTGGCCATGTTGAGCCCCGAAATTTTTGTGGGGAAGGAAAAAGTAAAGGGGGTAGGCCGATCAAACCCCCAAGGAAATACCTTGCTCCCTGGGGCTCCCGGAGGCCGTTCTGAGGGGACCCCGAAAGCCAAACCCCTTTCATCTTTTTTGGCACGGGTTCTCACACCTTAGGAAGTGGGGTAGAAGGGGAAGGGGTTTTAAAAAAAAAGAAAAAAAAGGAAAAAAGGGAAAAGAAAAAAGACCATGTAAAAAAATTAGTTGAAAAGGGCCGCGGGGGTGAGGCCCCAAAAGTAGGGGTTGGGTCCCAACCACCCCCCCCACCTAAAAGCCCCCCCACATAAAACAATGGGAGTGGGGGTGGGGGGGTAAAAAATTTTTTAAAAAACCAAAACCCCCAAATTTGGTTGCTTGGCAAAAAACCAGTTTTTCTGTGAAAAAAAATTTTTTAAAAAAACCCACAATACCTGGTATTTACCAAAGTTAAAGGGGGAACTTAGGTTTCATTTGATTTTTACTAAAAAAAATCTTAAAAAAAGGTAGCAACCGCCTCCCAAAAAGTAAAAATTGCAATACCTACTTACGAGGGAATGTTTTTCTTGACCAAAAACATTCCTGAAGGGGACTATTTCCGGGGTCATATACTTGCCTTTCCTTTTTTTACCCCCGGATTAAAGATTCACAAAAAAAAAAGGCCCAAGGGGAGAAAAAAAAAAGAAAAGAAAAAAACCATGGGTGACAAAATAATGTTTGTTTTTTTTTTGGGCCGTCCCCCCCAAATCACTCAACCCTGACAAAAATAATAAAAATCCTGGGGGAAAAAAAATATTTTTCCCCTAGCATTTAACAGGAGGGCGTATATTTTTTTTAAAAAAAATTAATTTTTTGGGGTTTAGCCGGTCAAATTTAAAACAGTATCCTAACTTTTTTCCCCCCTTAATTCCCCTTTTTTAAAAATTTTTTTTGGGTAAACATGTCCCCAAAGGGTAAAAAAAAATCTTTCCTCCCCCGCTGGTTTCAGATCTTAATTTCAAAATGTAAAAAAAAAAGACTGGAAAAAAAAATTTTTTTGTTATATTCTGACAGTGAATCCCAAAAAATTTTTGGTCTAAGGGGGTCCCCAAAAAACATCTGCACTTATTTTTACTGTTCCTCGTGCAAAAAACGGTGGCCTGAAAGGATTTTTTCCCTTGGGTCGAGGGTTCCCCCCTGTATCCTCCTTTCCTTATTTCCTCCCTGGATTGAGTGCTCTTTCTTTAGGGTTTGGTGTCGAAGGCCCTAAGTTGAAACCTTTTTTTTTTCCCCAAATTTTTCCCTAAAACTCTTTTTCCTCTGATACTCCCATTAAAGACTACCTTTGGTTTAAAAAAACTGTCTAGGGCTGAGTATTGTATTACAGGGGGGGGGAATAGTTTTAAAAGTTTTCCAAAAGCTCGCAGCTTTTTTTATCTTTTGCCCCCCCATTTTTCCCAAGCCAACATGCCCCCAAACTTTTACATTGTAGTATCCAGGGAAAAAAATATTTGCAAATACAGCACAGACTATTTACGTAAAATTACCTAGCATTTTGGGGGTATGGCAAACCCTGTAAAATTTTCACTTTTTATTAATGCATAATCCATTAAACCGGCCCACGGGTGTTTTTTGACCCTGTAAAAATAATTATTCTGTAAAGTATTTTTTAAAAAAATTTTAAAAAATTTTAAAGGTATTATAATGTATTGGGGTGTAATTTTTCCTGTAAAAGGTGTAATTTGGAGTTTTTTTTTAAAGTAAAAAAAAAATTGGGGCCCCCCCTTGCAAAATTGGAAAAAAAAAAATTTTTTTATCGACCCCCGGGTTTTTCCCCCCCCTTTTTAAAATGACACCAAAAGTCAAAAAACTTTTCCTCGATTGCCCCAACGAAACCGGGTTCTCTTTCACTTCCCAAAAATTCCCCTGGAAAAATATTGGGTGAATATGTTGGAAAACCCCCTTTTTCTACCGCTGCAAAAAAAAAAATGTCCAAAAAATTTTTTTTAATAAGGCCGGGGGCCCCCCCGGGTAGTAAGCAAACACCTTTTCCAAATTTTTTTCCATAAACCTAGCTTGTTTTTTGTGTTTCAGTTTTTTCCCAAATGACTAGCCTGTTTTTAATGGAAAAATGAAAAAGGGGGGAAAAAAATTCTTTTAAAAAAAGGGGCTAAATGCTTTTTCTTTCCCCTTTTATTCCAAACCCTGAGGAATTACCCCTGTGCAAAAATTTTTAATTTTTAAATTTTTTTAAAGACAGGTTTTTTTGGGGTGGGGAAAATAGTTTTTTTTTTTTTTTGGGCAGTCCAAATTGCCCAAAAAGAGAAGGCCCCTTATCATGGGGCTCGATTTTTTGGGGGTTTTTTAGAGTGAAAAAGAATTTTTTCAATTATTTTTTTAAAAAAAAAAACCTACGGGGAAAAAGCATTTAAAAGGACTATATTTAAAAATAAAAAAAAACCCATTAAAAAAAAAAACAATAAAATAATTTAAAAAAAATGGGTTTCAAATTTTTTCCCCCCAACTTTTTTTCCCCCCCGAAAATGTCAGCCCCGAAAACCCAATCCCCACTCCCCGTAAAAAAACAATGAATTCCCCCCTAATGGTTTTGGAAAAGTATAAAACCCAACCCCGCCCGTTCTTGTAAAAGGAGAAAATTTCCTGGGGTACTGGGGCTGGCTTGAAAAAGGGGCTTTTTTTTAAGGGCAAAAATTTTTGCTCGTAAAAAATTCCCCCGAAATGTCCACTTTTTTTTAAAAATCGTTAAAAAATTTTAAAAAAAAAAAAAAAAAAAAAAAAAAAAAAAATTAAAAAATTATAAAATACATACACCCCCAAAAAAACCCCAACAAAAACAAAAACAAAACAACACACACAAACACCACAACACACACACACCCCAAATATATTAAAAAAAAATTATATAATATTTTTTTATTTTATTTTTTTATTTTTATATTATTTTATATTTATATTTATATTTTTTATATATTTTACGCCCCCCCAAAAACCCACACCCCCACCCCAACCACCCCCCCCAAAAACCCCACCCCACCCCCCAAAACCCCCAACCAACCCCCCACCCCCCAAAACCAAAAAAACAAACAACCCCCAAAACAAAAAAAAAAACAACAAAACCCCCCCCGCACCACAAACCCAAAACACACAAACAAACAAACCCCCAAAACACAACAAAAAACAACAAACCAAAAACACCCCCAAAAAACCCAAACCCAAAAAAAAATATTTATATATAAATATAATTATTTTAAAAATTTAAAATATAATTTTACCCCATTTATTATACTTACATTAAAAAATTTAAAATTATATAATTTTTAATATTTTATTTATATTATAATATAAAAATATAAATATTTTAAATTTTTAAAATTTTTAAATATAAATTTTATAGTTTTTCACACAACCCCCCGGTTTTGGGGGGGTGGGTTTTTTATATATAATATAATAATTTTATAATATTATATAATATATATTAATTTTAAATTTAATATATAAATTTTTAATTTAAAATTAATATAATTATTTAAATAATTATAATATATAATTTTATAATATTTTATAAAATATAATATATTTTTTTGTGTGGGTTGGTGTTTGTTTTGGGGTTTTTGGTGGGGGTTTGGGTTTTTTATATTTTTTTATAAAATATATTAATAAATTTTTTATAAATATATATTTTTTACACCCCCCACCCACACACCCCACACCACCCCCAACCACACTTAAAACACAAAACCTGCCACCAACCCATTTCACCCCCAAAAAAACCAAAAACCCAACACATGCATTAGTATTGCCCCGTGAAAGGTTCTGATTCCAAATTTAGCTTCAAAACTTCAAATGCGTTTTTTTCCCCAAAATTTAGGGTTTTAAAAAACGGGAGCGAAGAAAAGGGTTTGGGGAAAGGCGTTGGTAGGTCGGTGGGGGAAAACGGCGGTAAAAACTTTTTGCCCCCGCTCGTTTTTCCCAAAAAACCCTATCCCACAAAAACTTTTTAAGTTTAAAAAACGAAATGAAAGCCCCGGGGGCCCCCAAAAGAGTAAAAAAGTTAAAAAAAAAAGGGGAAAAAAAACAAAAAAGCCCCCTTTTTAAAAAAAACAAGTTAAGAAATCAATAAAAAAATTTTTAAAAACCCAAGATAAAAAAGGGGAAAAAAATAAATTTTTAAAAAAAAAAAGGAAAAGCGGGTCCCCCCCCGGGGGGGGAGGTGAGGGGGGGCCCCCCCGTCAAAAAGGGGCGAGTCCCCCCCCCCAATCGGGGAGAATCTCGGTAAGGGGGGGGGTTTCCGCATCTTTTTTTATCCCCCCTCGGAGGGGGACAAAAGTCCCCCAAGGGGGTTTCCCGGGTCCCTGAAACGGGTTTCCAAAAACGGGCGGGGGCCCCTTGGTCCCCCCGGGCCCCTAAAAAGGAGGAACGGGCCCCCCGGCCTGCCCCCCCGCCGCGGGCCCCGGCCCCCTCATTGGCCCCCCGCAAAGCTGCTTTGGCCCCCATCACATCCTGGTTGGGGGCCCTCCCGGATTCATCCGCGGGGAAAAAAACCTCATCTTTTTCCCGGCCCCCAGGGGCCCCGAGGGGCCCCCCGGGATCGAAACGGGGAATTCGGGGGCCCCCAGGGCTTGTAAGGCCCGTCATCAGCTTTTTCCCGGGTTTTTATTTTTTTTTCATGGGGTTTTTGGTGGGCTTCCCCATGCCCTCCCCTTCCTTTGGGGGCACTCCAGGATGGCCCCTCAAAAAATTTTTTTTGGGTTTTTTGGGGGCCCAGAGAGGGGCTGGGATAAATCCCCTCTTGATGGGGTTCCCTTTTTTTTATGGGCCTGTTTAAAAAGGTTGTTTCCCCCCCCCCCCAAAAGTTTGGTACGGTTTTCCCCTTTAGTATTTTTTCCCCCCTTTTTTTTTTTCAAGCCCCCAAAAGGGGAAAGGGGGGGGGGGCCAAAGTGTTGGTTTTTTTTTCTTTTTTTTGCGATATTTTAAAACTAATCGTTTTTCATCCCCCCCCCCATCCCCCCTTTTTTTACTCTGGATTTTTCACAAAAAAATTTTTTTTTTTTTTGTTTTTTTTTTTAATTTTCCTAGGACAAGCTCCCAAGATTTTCTTTTTTTCTCCCACCCTTTATTAATTTTTTTTTATCTTTCCAAAAATTTTTTCCAAAAAACCCTTTTTTTTTCCCTTTGGCTTGGGGTTTTTTTTTTCCCCCAAGGGTTTTTTTTTAAAATTAAATATGGCCCCTTTTGGGCATTTTTTTTGGTGGTAAGGCCTTTTTTTGGGGGTCCCCTTGTCGTTTTTTTTATCAGGGCCCAACCCCCTTTTCCCCCGGGCCCAATTTAATTTTTTTCCCTGCACCTGCAGGGCCCCTCTGCATGGGGCCCTTGTTTTTCACCTGCGTTTTTTTTTTTTATGGTTTTTTTTACGGGGTTTCCCCCCCTTAATGGGGGGTGGAAAACCCCTTGGGCCCAAAACCCCTACCCCTTGGGCCCCCCTGGGTTGCCTTGGGGGGTTTTTTGGGGCCCTTTGGGAAATTCAAAAAGGTTGTTAGGGGGAATTTTTCCCCTTTTTGGGGCCCTTTTTCCCCCTATTAAAATTTTTTTTTTTTGGGGGGGTTTTTTTTTTTTAAAATTTTTTCCCTTCTACTCGCCAGGAAACTGGGATTTTTTATCCTGGTGTTATGGATTGCTGTTGTACGGTTCATTGTTGTTAAGGCTTTGTTCCCGCATCCACCCAACCAGGCCCACAGGCATCCAAGCCGTCACTGTTTTATGGTTCCATTGCAATGCCCACCTTGCTTTCACTCCTTGCCTTCTTGTTCCGCCACAAACTTTGCAAGGGTTTCCTACTGCAACAAAGCCTTATATCGTCTTTTGTTCACCTCCTCCTGGGATTGCCTTCCCTTAACTATTTCGGCCTTAGCACTTCCCACTTACGCACCCTTAGGGGGAAGCCTGGCTTCTTAATCAAGGGCAATGAGACCGGCAAAGAGTAGGCCTCTATATCTTGGGGCAGGTTGTCCCAGTTGGCCATTTTTCTGCCCTGGGGCTGCACTGTTTTGCCCCAAAGGTCATTTCGCCCCCCCCCCCCCTAACCCTACGTTCCCCGTTGGCTTAGTATTGCTCCTCCCTTTGCCTCATTCCCTGGAGGTTCCAGCTGCCATTTTGTTGTTGGAGGGGGGTGTTTCCTTGATTTACTTTCAGCCTGTAATTTCTATCAAATATTGCTGCTGGCTGGTGGGATTGTAGGTCCTCCCTTTATTGTATTTGGGGGAGCGGCTTTCCCCCTTTGTTGGGGGGGGGGCTTTTTCCCTGGTTTTCCCCCCCCCGTGTAGGTCCCTTTAAGGGGGGGAAGGCCCTGCTGCTCCCTCTTTGTGCCAGGCTTCTTATCGCCATTGACCTTTTTTCCCTTTTTTTTATCATGCCCAGAAAATTTGGGGGCCCTTTTTTTTCCTTTTTTTCACTTTTTTTTTTCCCCTTTTTTCTTTTTTTTTTTTTTTTTTTATAAAAACCCCCCCCCCCGGGGGGTTGGTTTAAAAGGGGGGTTTTTTGGGATCCCCCCCCCCCCCCCTTCCCAGGGAAACTTTAGGTTTTTTTTTTTTCCCCCCTTTTTTTCCCCCCCCCCCCTTTTGGGGCCCCCCCCTTTTTTCCCCCCCTTTTAATTTTTTTCCCCCCAACCCCCGGGAAACCCCCCCCTTTTTTTTTCGGGAAAAAAACCCAATTTTCCCCAACTTTTGGGGGGGGGGGCCTTTTTTTTTCCAGCCCGGGGGCCCCAAAGGGCCCCATTCCCCTTCCCCCATTCCTTTTTGGGGGCTTTTTTCCCCCCCCCCTTTTTTGCCCCAACTTTTGGGGGGGTTTTTTTTTTTTCCCGGGTTCCAAAAAAAAAATTTTTTTTTTTTTGGGGGTGGGGGGGGGGAGTTTATTTCCCCCCAAAAAAAAAGTGGGGGGGGGTTTCCCCCCCCCCGGGGGGGGGGTTTTTTGGGGGGCCCCCCCGGGGGCCCCCCTTTTTAAAATTTCCCCCCCCCTTTTGGGTAACCCCGTGTCCCCTTTTTTTTTTCCCCCGGGTTTTTTTTTTTTTTCCCCCCATTTTTTTTCCCTTTTTTTTTTCCTTTTTTTTTTTTTTTTCCTTTTTTTTTTTAGTTTTCTTTTTCCTTTTTTTTTTTTTTCCCTTTCCCCCTTTTGGCCCCTTTTTTTTCCCCCCCCCTTTTTTTTTTTTCCCGGGCCCTTTTTTTTTACCCCCGGGGGGGGGAAAAATTTCCCCCCTTTGGGGGGGGTTTTGAAAGGGGGCCAAAATTTTAATTGTGAAAAAAGGGAAAAATTTTGAATTTTTTTTGGGGAATTTTGATTTTTTTTAATTTTTTTTTTGGGAAATTGGGGGAAAAAATTTTGGGGTTTTAAAAAAATTTTTGGGGGGCCCCCATTTTTTTTTAAAAAAAAATTTTCCCCCCCCGGGGTTTTCCCCCCCTTTTTTTTGGGTTTGTGGGAAAAGGGGGAATTTTTTTTGGGGGTTTTTAAAAAGGATTTTTGGGGGTTTTCCAATTGGGTTTTTTTTTTTTTTCAGGGGGAAAGGTTTTCGGGAAATTTTTGAAAAAAATTTGGAAAAACCTTGTACCCTTCCCAAAAAAAAAAGGGGGTTTTTTGGAAAAAAATCCTTTTTGGGGTTTTTTAAAATTTCCAAAAAATTTTTCCCCCTAAAGAAAAAAAGGGGGGGGGGTTTGGGGGGGTTTTTTTTGGCGGGGAAAATTTTTTTTTGGGGGAAACCCCCCCCTTTTTTTGGGGGCCAAAAAAAAGGTTGTTTTTTTTTCCCGCCCCCCCCAAAAAAAAAAATTGGGGGGGGCCCCCCCCCCAAAAAAAATTTCCCCCGATTCAATGGGTGTCAAATTTTCCCTGTGTGTCTGTCACATATAAATTGTTTGGCTGGTATTTCTGTATAAATTTTCTATCTACTCGCCAGACGGGTATTTTATGCCTGGGTTATGGGTTGCTGCTTGACGGTTCATGTTGTTTTAAAGGCTTTGTTGCTCCACACAACAGCACTGAGGAGGGGGCATCCCAGTCATTGTCACTGTATATGGTTTCTCATTGCATGCACTAGCTGCCTCACTCCTGCATTCTGTCGCACACAAACTTGCAGGTTTCCTACTGCCAATGGCCTTATATCGTCTTTTGTCACCTCCATGATGCCTTCCTACTATTCCGCCTTAGCACTTCACCGCACCAATAGGGGCGGCGCCTGGCTTCTTATCAAGGGCAATGAGACGGCAAGCGTAGGCCTCTATATCTTGCAGGTGTCAGTTGCCATTTTTCTTGCCAGGGCGCACTCGTGTTGCAAAGGTACATTCGCAATAACCTAACCCTACCGATCTCGTATGGCTTAGTAATGACTCCTCCATGCTTTTGCCATCATTCTGAGGTCCAGCTAGCAACAGTTTGTGTGGAGGGCGTGTTTCCTGATTATCTCCGCCTGTAATTCTACAAATATTGCTGCTGGTGGTGGGATGTAGGGTCCTCCATATATTGTATCGGAGCGGCTTCTCTCGTTCTGGGGGGGTGCTTGCCCTGGTGCCCCCCCCTTGCGTGGTAAGTAGTCCCTTTAAGGGCAGGTCCCCTGCTGCATCATCTAGTGCCTAGTGCTCCTTATCGCCATTGACACTTTCCCCTTGTTTATCATCATGCCCAGATTTGGCCGTTTGTGTACCGTCTCTTGTCACTTTTTTCCATTTTTACATTTGTTTCTTTTGTAGTGCTTCTGCTTCAGTAGAGCTCTCTTACTTCTCTCTCTTCCAACTTTCCATCCTTCTTCGCACAGCCTTGATGTCCTACACTGTTTTTTGACCGCCTGGGACCCTCTGAATATGAGGCTTGGGGTAGATGCGTTCGAATAGCTTGGCAGATTAAGTCGTTTGAAGATGCGATGCATGATATTATGCCGCGAAGTAAGAATTGATTCTTTTATGAATTCTCGGCCGTTTGCATTGCATTTGGGAATTTTCAAAAAGATTTGGGGTCTGAATGTGATAATTTTATCGTAGATTTCGTTGGTTAAAGCATTTGCCTCTTCCAGATTGTGGGTTTGCCAGTAGCGCCCCGGCGGAGGTCTTGCCCTGTTGACTTTTACGCTTGTATTCCTCTCATACTGCAAGTTTCTGCTACCAATTTTTCTCTAATTTGTGTCGTCAAGTGTCCCCGTTTTTGACTTTGATTTTGATTTTTGACCCGTGGACCTCTCGACGTTTGTGCATGTCCTTTTAATTTACTACCACATGCATGTAGCGTTTCGTGTTGATCATGTGCAACAAAATCTTCCAATTCGTCCATTTTCCACTGGTCTTATCTTGATGTGGGTTAGGATTTTTTGAAGACCATTTGTTTTGTTTTATAATTTTTCTTTACTTGGTTCTTCCGCTGATTATTGCGCGGGGTTTTACCGGAGAGTGAGAACGGGCTGAGGCAAGGCTGTTTGTTTGACAGTACGGCCTATGTCCGCTGATTTGCCACATCGATTTTTTTTATCCTTTCCCTTCTTTTTCCCTGATTTTTTTCACCTGTTTTTCTTTTTCAACCTATTGGCCACCATTTATTTTACGTATACCTTATATACTCTAATTACATTAATATTCATTTTAAAGCATTTGCTAC
>NC_051390.1:27781234-27793734 GCF_015228065.2 Penaeus monodon
GAATCACGTAAAGTTTAATTAGGTTTAGAATGTCAAGTTACAGGTTTAGAGTTTTGTTCTTTTCTTTTTTTGTTAGGTTAGCTTGATTTAGTTAAATCGGTTAGGTTAGGACTGGGTCTGGTTAGGTTAACTTAAATTAGGTTTAGGTTAGGGTTGGGTAGATTAGGAATAGGTTCCATTTAGAATGGTAGGTTAGGTTAGGTTATGTTCTAAGTTAGATTAGGTTAGTTCTCGGTTAGGTTGTAGGTATGTTTAGGTAGTGTTGGTATGTGTAGGTTTGGGTTGGTGAGGTTTAGTTTCGGGGGTAGCTTTAGGATAGTTTGGATAAATAAATTTAGGCTGGGTGGGATTAAGTTTACGGTTGAGGTTTAGTTTCGAATAGTTAGGTTTAGATTAATTGTTATTTTAAGTTATAATCATGGAAAGGTAGATGTCAAGTTTAGGTTACTCTAGAATAGGAAGGTTAGGTTAGGTGTACATTTAGATTACTAGGTTAACTTACGTTAGGTTAGGTTTCGGTTTTAGGTTAAGTTAGATTAAAGAAAGGTTCGGGTAGGCTATTTGATTTTAGGTATGTTAGGTTCAGTTACTAGCTTAGGTTTAAGGTAGATAATGGTTAGATAAGATTAGTTATGTTAGGTTTAGGTTTAGATTGGTTAGGTCACGTTTAGGTTAGGCTAGGTTGGTTTAGGGTACGTTTAGTTTAGAATGTTAGATTAGAATTGTAAATTAGGAAAGGTTAAAATGGTAAAGTTATGGTAAATCATATTTTTAGATTGGTTAGGGGATGAGTTAGGTTAGGTTAGGTATGAGCTAGGTTTAGTTTAAGTTACGTTTAGGATGAAATAGTTAGCTAGAAAACGTTGGGGAGGAAGGTTAAAAAAAAAAAGTTCAATTAGGGTAAATCGTTATTTTAGTGTTGTTAGTTAGGTTAGGTTGGGTTCGTTTAGTTTAGGTAACCTTTAGGATAGAATGGTAATGTTAGAAATCTTAGGGTAGAAAGGATAGCAATGAATAAGTTCGGGGTTCAATTTGTTATTTTTTTAGTCGATGTATAGGTAGTGAGTTAGGTTAGGTTTAGGTTAGGTTACATATAGATTAGGAATAGGTTATGCTTAGGCTAGGAATTGTTTAGGTTAGGGTAGAATTGGTAAGCTTAGATTAAGTTGAATCATAAAGTTAGATTGAATAGTTTACTTTTTGGTTGGGTGATGATTTAGATTCGGTTTCGGAAGGTTTGATTAAGGTTAAGCTAAGTTTAAGTGAGTTAGGTTAGGTTAATTTAGGTTAGGTTCAGGCATCAGATATAATAGACATCTGTAATATTCATTTAAGCCTTTGGAAAAATTAATTTTGGGGTATTCATATTAGGTATACGGAGAACTAACACTATTGCAATGTATGTTTGATGTTGAAGCTTCGCAGATTGTATTTTTTGGGTAGTATAATAATAACATATTTCCTTTTTGTGTTTGTTATATATTGGGTATCTATAATTTAACGAAACATACTCACCTACCAGCCCAGATCAGATAATTGTTTAGTTGATTCTAGGCTTAACTATTTTCGTTCTACATGATCTTGTTTTATCCTTATAATAATCGGACTACGTCTTTTTACGCATTATCTTCCCCCACAAAAAAAAAAAAAAAAAAAAAATAAAAAAAAAAAACAAAAAAAAATATATATATTATATATAATATATATATATATATATTATATCTTATACCTTAGTAGTTGTACGATAGTTAGGTTTTGCTACGTTTAAGTTAGGTTATGTTAATAATGTTAGGTTGGGTTCAGGTAGTATAGTTTAGTTTGATGTGTAGGAAAACATAATCATCGCAAGGTTGATTTTTAGGCCTTCGAAGAAATCTATTTCTGAAAAGTCTGGATATTTATTTCTTTTTATTATTTATTTTCTAGTGTATATTATGGGATTTTCTGTTTTACGATATTTATGCTTGAAAGTGAAGCTAGTAGTCATAATTTCATTCTGGGGCTTTACGATATTCCGTTCCAACTGTTTATTATTATAATGGTCGTTTTAGTTTGATAACCCAGATTTTGCCTTTCATTTTCCTGACGAATATAAATAATTACCCAAATCAACTTAATCTAAACCTAAACTACAACGTTACCCTAAACAAAACAACGAAAATAAACTTACATGATCTACCGGAATCTAACCTAGGCCTAACCCTAAACCTATTCGTACTTATTTCACCTAACCTAACAAACCTAACTAAAAATGATAAATATAACATAACCTAATCCAATCTTAACCTAATCTAACCAAACTATCCAAAACCTAACCTAACTAATCTGACGTAGACCTAACCAAAACCTAGTTAACCAAATCTAACGTAGACCTAATCTAACCTAACCTAAACCTAATTAAGCTAACCAAATCTAACCTAGTCCTACCACACCTACTTAATCAAAATCTAACCTAACCTAACCCAAAATAACGATTCTAACCTAACCAACCCTTACTGTTCTAATATTATCTAACCATTTTAACCTAAACGTAAACTAACATAACCTAACATAAAATAACTATTCTAACCTAACAATGTTTCTAGCCTAAACTACCCTTATGATTCTAATCTAACCAAATCTTAACCTAACCCAATAAACTCAACCTAACTTATCCTTATCTTACCTAACCTAAAAAAAAGAGGCAGAAAGAGATAGCAAGAACGAGAGGGAGAGAGAGAGAGAGTGAGGAAGAGCAAGAGGGAGTGAGAGAGAGGTCAAAAGGAGCAAGCGAAATGTCTAAGATGAAGAGAGAGAGAGAGACAGAGAGAGCAGGAGGTAGAGGTAGAGAGAAAGATAGAGAGAGAAAAAAAAAGACAGAGAGAAAGAAAGAGTGAGAGACAGAGTGATGAATATATATACATACATACACACACACACACACACACACACACACACACACACACACATATATATATATATATATATATATATATATATATATATGTATATATATATATACATATATATATATATATATATATATATATATATATATATATATGTGTGTGTGTGTGTGTGTGTGTGTGTGTGTGTGTGTGTGTGTGTGTGTGTGTGTGTAGAGAGAGAGAGGAAGAGTGAGAGACAGATATATATATATATATATATATATATATATATATATATATATATATATATATATATATATATATATATATATATGTGTATATACATAAATATATATATATATATATATATATATATATATATATAGAGAGAGAGAGAGAGAGAGAGAGAGAGAGAGAGAGAGAGAGAGAGAGAGAGAGAGAGAGAGAGAGAGAGAGAGAGAGAGAGAGAGAGAGAGAGAGAGAGAGAGAGAGAGAGAGAGAGAGAGAGAGAGAGAGAGAGAGGAAGAAAAGGAGAGAGAGATAAGAAGATGAGAGAGTGGGAGAGGGAGCGAGAGTAGAAGAGAGATAAAAATAAAGCAAGAAAGGATGAGAGACAAAGAGAGAGAGAGGAAGGGATTATAGAGAGGGGAGGGGAGAAAAGAAGAGAGAAAGACGACTAGAGTTAAGCCATCTATGCGTAAAAGCCAAATTGTAGTGTGTTTCTATTTTGCAACGTAACTACAATGCGGGTCTTGTAGGAGGGCTGTTGTAGGATGTTCTGTGGAAAAGCGTGTGACACAGCACAGCCAACATGTCACGTCTCAAAAGCCCTTTTTACTAGTAACTTTTTTTTCATTTAATTTTGTATCTTTTTCATTTAATGTGTGTTCCAGAGTTAGTAAATTGTTGTTATTTAATCCTCATTATAATTCGCTTTGTCTATCTTTTTCATTACCTGATTATTTTAACTGAATCATATTTTTCCTTTTATAGTGATCGTATTTTCTACCTCTTTCATTAAAAGTAAAATAAAAAGAAATAGAATAAAATACAAAAGCAACAAAAAATCAAAACCGAAAAGAAGATATTCAAAGAAAACTTTTATACTCACATAATTTTAAAATACATTTTTCACATCATAACTGGCTTCTGCTAAACAATTAAAAAATACTTCTCTCTCCCTCTTTCTCTGTCTCCATCTCTCTCTGTCGATCTCTCTCTCTCTCTCATTCTCTTTACCCTCTCTCTCTCTGTCTCTCCTTCTCTCTCTCTCTCTTCCTCTCTCTCTCTCTCTCTCTCTCTCTCTCTCTCTCTCTCTCTCTCTCTCTCTCTCTCTCTCTCTCTCCCTCTCTCTCTCTCTCTTTCTCTCTCTCTCTCTCTCTCTCTCTCTCTCTCGCTCGCTCGCTCTCTTCCCTCCCACCCTCTCTCTCTCTCTCTATTCCCTCCTTCCATCTCCCTCTCTCTCTCTCTCTTACCCTAATAATTACCAAAATCATCAAAGAAATCGAAAAAAAAAATCATTTTGGAGTATAATATCAAAAGGCTATATTTCCCTAGATTTTGCAGTTTTTTCGACTTTTGGGATTTTTTTCTTATGCCTTTTTTATTATATATGGACACAATTTCTATTATTATCATCATTATTATCATGATTATCATCAATATTGTCATTATCATCATCATTATCATCATTATGCTCATCACTATCAGCATTATTGCAATTATTATCATCATTATTGCAATTATTATCATTATTATTGCAATTATTATCATTATTATTGAAATTATTGCAGTTATAATATATATTCTGCAGCTATACTCATAACAACAACAGAAGAAATAACAATAATGATAACAATAATAACGATATTATAATAATTATTTATATGATTATTAATATTATTAATATCGTCAATACTGTAATTATTACTGTTATAATAATTATTTTTGCAATTATACTACTAGTAAAAATAAGAATAATGATAATAATAACAATAATAATATTAATAACAATAATAATATTAATAACAATATTATAACGACTATTAAAATTATTATACTTATACTTATTATTATTATTGTTATTATGAGTTATAATAAATTATTGGCAATACTACTAATAAAAAAGTAATGATAATAATAATAATAATAATAATAATAATAATAATAATAACAATAATAATAATAATGATAATAATAATAATGATAATAATAATAATATTAATAATAATAATAATAATAATAATAATAATAATAATAATAATAATTATTATTATTATTATTATAATAATAATAAATAATAATGATGATAATAATAATATTAATAATCAAATACTATCATAATTATTATTACGATTAATAGAATTTTCTTAATTATTATCATTATTGCAATAATAATTGCCAAAATCATCAAATGAATAAAAAAAACGTCATATTAGAGTATAATCTCATAAGGCTATATTTCCTTAGATTTTGCCTCTTTTTCGACTTATGAGATTTTTTTTTTTACCGATCTTATCATATATGGAAGCAATTCCTTTTATTATCATCATTATTATAGTAATAACAATGATAACAAAAATACCGTTTTTATAATAATTATTTATATAATTATTTTAAATGATATCGTTATTACTGTCATTATTACTGTTATGATAATTATTTTTGCAATTATACTACCAGTAAAAATAATAATAATGATGATAATAATATTAATATCAATAACAATATTATAGCGATTATTATTTTTATTATTATACTTATTATTATTATTGTTGTTATTATTACAGTTTTAATATTTTTTTTGGCAATAATACTAATAATTAAAGTAATGATAATAATAATAATAATAATGATAATAATAATAATAATAACAATAATAATAATAATAATAATAATAATAATAATAATAATAATAAATATAATAATAATATTAATAATAATAATAATTATAGTAATAATAATAATAATAATAATAATAATAATAAGAGTAATAATAATAATAAAAAATAATAATAAGAGTATTAATAATAATAATAATAATAATAATAATAAAAACTATAATAGTAATAATGATAATCATCAAATATTAAAAAAATTCTCTATATTCTCACTTTTATCATCATTATTGTTATGATTAATACTATTCTTGTAATTATTATCATTATTACCCTAATAAATGGCAAAATCATCAAATGAATGGAAAAAACGTAGTTTTGGAGAATACTCTCAAAAGGCTATATTTCGCTAGATTTAGCAGCTTTTTCGAATTTTAGCATTTTTTTCTTTTACCTTTTTTTTATTACATATGGCAATTATTATTTTTGTTATTATTACAGTTTTAATATATTTTTGGCAATAATACTAATAATTAAAGTAATAATAATAATAATAATAATAATAATAATAATAATAATAATAATAATAATAATAATAATAATAATAATAATAATAATAATAACAATAATAATAATAATAATAATAATAATATTATTATTATTATTATTTTTATTATTATTATTATTATAATAATAATAATAATAATAATAATAATAATATTATTATTATTATTATCATTAATAATAATAACAGTAATAATATTAATAATCTTCAAATTTTATCCAAATTCTCTTTAATCTCACTTTTATCATCGTTATTGTCATGATTAACAGAATTCTGGTTATTATTATCATTATTACCCTAATAAATGCAAAAATCATCAAATGAATGGAGAAAAATGTTATTTTCCCGTATACTCTCAAAAGGCTATATTTTATAAGAATTTACCACTTGTTCTACTTTTGTGATAATTTTTCTTTTACCTTTTTTTATTATATATGGACACAATTCCTTTTATCATCATTATTATCATGATTATCATCATTATTATCGTTATATTCATCATTATCATCTTTATTATCATCATTATTGCAATTATTATCATCATTATTGCAATTATTTTCATTATTATTGCAATTATTGCAATTACAAATATATAGATAACAATTACAATAAAATTAGTAATAACAATAATAACGTTTTTATAATAATTATTTATATCATTTCTTAAATTAATATTGTTATTACTGGAATTATTTCCTGTTATAGTAATTATTTTTGCAATTATACTACCAATAAAATACTAATAATGATAATAATAACAATAATAATATTAATAACAATATTATAACAATTATTACTATTATTACTATTATACTTATTATTATTAATATTGCTATTATAAAAGTCATAATATATTTTTTGGCAATAATACTAATAATTAAAGTGATAATAACAATAATAATAATAATAATAATAATAATAATAATAATAATAATAATAATAATAATAATAATAATAATAATAATAATAATAATGATGAAGAAGAAGAATAAAAAAAAAAATAATAATAATAATAATGATAATAATGATAATAGTAATAATATTAATAATCATCAAATGTTATCCAAATTCTCTTTATTCTAAATTTTATCGTCATTATTGTCATGATTAATAGAATTCTGGTAATTATTATGATTTCTCCCTTATTAATTGCCAAAATCATCAAATGAATGAAAAAAACGATATTTTCGAATATACTCTCAAAAGGCTATATTTCGCTAGATTTTAATTTTTTTCGACTTTTAGGATCTTTTTTTACATTTTTTATTATAAATTGACACAATTCCAGTTATTATCATCATTATTATCATGATTACCATCATTATTGTCAGTATCATCATCATTATTATCATCATTATCATTATTATTCCAATTATTATCATCATTATTGCAATTATTATCATGGTTATTGCTATTATTGCAGTTATGATATATTTTTGGCAATAAAACTAATAATTCAAGTAACAATAATAATATTAATAATAACAATAATAATAATAATAATAATCATAATAATAATTACAATAATAACAATAATGATAATGATAATAATGGTAATGATAATAATAATAATAATAATAATAATAGTAATAATAATAATAATAATAGTAATAACAATAAAAAATAATAATGAAAATAATAATGATAATAGTAATAATAATAATAATTATCATCAAATGTTATCCAAATTAGCTTTATTCTCACTTTTATCATCATTATTGTCATGATTAATCGAATTCTGGTAATTAGCACTATTTCCCTAATAATTACCGAAATTTTCATATAAATGGAAAAAACGTCTTTTTGGAGTATACTCTCATAAGGCTATATTTCTCTAAATTTTGACGCTTTTCGACTTTCGGATTTTTTTCTTTTACCTTTTTTATTATATATGGAAACAATTCCTATTATTATCATCATTATTATCATGATAATCATCATTATTGTCGTTATCATCATTATTATCATCATTATTGCAATGATTACAGTTATCATATATAATTTTGGAGTATACTCTCAAAAGGCTATATTTCGTTAGATCTTGCCACTCTTTCGACTTTTGTGATTTTTTTTTCTTTTACCTATTTTTTATTATAAATAGACACAATTTCTGTTATTATCCTCATTATTATCTTGATTATCATCATTATCATTGTCATTATCATCATTATTGCTATTATTATCATCATTATTGCAATTATTATCATTATTATTGCAAATATTGCAGTTATATATTTTTACTATACTACCAATAATAATATTAACAATAATAAAAGCAATAATATCGCTTTTATGATAACAATTTATATCATTGTTTTAATTAATATCGTTAATACTGTAAGTATTACTGTTATGATAATTATTTTTGCAATTAGAATATCAGTGAAAATAATAATAATGATAATAATACTAAGAATTATATTAATAACAATATTATAAATATTAGGATTATTATTATATATTATTATTATTGTTGTTATTATTACAGTTATAATACAGTTTTTGGTAATAATTCTAATAATTAAAGTTAAGTCTAATAATAATAATAATAATAATAATAATAATAATAATAATAAAAATAATAATAATAATATTAATAATGATGATAATAATAATGACATGAATAATGATAATAGTAATAATGTTAATAGTCATTAATTGTTATAAAAATTCTCTTTATTCTCACTTATATCATCATTATTGTCATGATTAATAGCATTCTAGTAATTATCATTAACCTAATAAATACCAAATTCATAAAATCAATGAAAATAATATCATTTTGCAGTATACTCTCAAAAGGCTTTATTTCGCTATCTCAACTTTTCTGATTTTTTTCTTATACCTTTTTTATTATATATAGACATTCATTATTATTATTCATCATTATTGTCATTATCATCATCATTATCATCATAATTATCATCATTATTGCAATTATTAATTTCATTATTGTAATTATTATCATTATTGCAATTATTGCAGTTATAATATATATTTAAACAACTATACGAATAACAACTACAATAATAATAGTAATAACAATAATAACGTTTGATAATAATTATTTATATCATTATTTTAATTAATATCGTTGTTACTACATTTATTATTGTTATATATATATTTTTTTGCAAATATACTAATAGTAAAAATAATAATAATGATAATAATAATAATAATATTAATAACACTATTTTTACGATTATTATTATTATTATTATTATTATTATAATTATTGGTATTATTACAGTTATAATATATATTTTTGTCAATAATACTAATAATAAAGTAATAATAATAATAATAATAATAATAACAACAACATTAACAATATCAGTAATTTTCAAATGTTATCTAAAGTCTCTTTATTCTCACTTTTATCATCATTATTGTCATGATTAATAGAATTCTTGTAATCATTATCATTATTACCCTAATGATTCCCAAAATCAAGTGAATGGAAAAAACGTGATTTTGGAGTATACTCTGAAAAATGTTATATTTCTCTAGATTTTGCCTCTTTTTCGTCTTTTGGATTTTTTTTTCTTTTACTTTTTTACTATATACGGACACAATTCCTGTTATTATCATCATTATTATCATGATTATACTTATTGTCGTTATAATTAGCATTATCATCATTATCATCATCATTATCATAATTATTGCAATTATTATCGTTATTGTTGTAATTATTGCAATTATAATATCTATTTTTACAACTATAATAATAACAACCGAAAAAATATTAGTAATAACAATAATAATAAAAAATAATAAAGTTCATGTAATAATTATTTTTATCATTATTCTAATTAATATCGTTATTAACTTAATTATTACTATTATAATAATTATTTTTGCAATTATACTAACAGTAAAAATAATAATAATGATAATAATATCAATAATAATATTAAAGACATTATTAATTTTTTTTCTTATTATAACAGTTATAATATATTTTTGGTAATAAAACAAATAATTAAAGTAATAATAATAAAAATAATAATAATAATAATAATAATAATTATAATAATGATGATGATGATGATAATAGTAATATTAATAACAATAATAATAATAATGATAATAACAATGATATTAATAATATAAATTTTAATACTCATCATATGCTATCCTAAATCTCTTTGTTCTCACTTTTATCATCATTATTGTCATGATTAATAGAATTCTGGTAATTATTATAATTATTACTCTAACAATTGCCAAAATCATAATATTAATGGAAAAAACGCTAGATTTTTGCTAGATTCTGCCGTTTTTTCGACTTTTGGGATTTTTTTCATTTACATTTTTTATTATATATAGCCATAATTCCTGTTATTATCATTATTCTCGTTATCATCATTATCATCATTATCAACTATACTAATAACGACTGCTAAAATAATAGTAATAACAATAATAATAAAAATTATAAAGTTAATGTAATAATTATTTATATAATTATTTTAATTAATGTCGTTATTACTATAATTATTACTGTTATAATAATTATTTTTGCAATTATACTACCAGCAAAAAAAAAAATAATGATAATAATAACAATAATTATATTAATAACAATATTATAACGACTATTATTATTATTATTATTATTATTATTATACTTATTATTTTTATTATTATTGTTTTTATTACAGTTATAATATTTTTTTTCGCAGTAATACTAATAATTAAAGTAATATTATTAAAAAAAATAAAAAATAAAATAATAATAATAATAATAATAATAATAATAATAATAATAATAATAATGATTATAATATCAATAATGATAATAGAAATAATGATAACAATAATGATAATAGTAATGATATTAATAATTATCAAATGTTAGCCAAATTCTCTTTATTCTCCCTTTTATCATCATAATTGTCATATGTAATAAAATTCTGGTAATTATTAACATTATTACCTTAATAATTTCCAAAATAATCAAATGAATGAAGAAACGTCATTTTCCAGAATACTCACAAAAGGCTATATTTCACTAGATATTACCGGTTTTTCGAATTTTGGGATTTTTTTCCTTTTATCTTTTTTTTATTATATATGGACACAATTCATGTTATTATCATTATTATTATGATTATCATCATTAATGTCATTATCATCATCATTATCATCATTATTACAATTATTATCATCATTATTACAATTATTATCTTTATTATTACAATTATTTGAGTTATAATACATATTTTTACAACTATGCTAATAGGAACAACAATAATAATAGTAATAACATTAATAATAACAATAATAACGTTTTTATATTAATTATTTATATCATTATTTTAATTAATATCGTTATTATTGTAATTATTACAGTTATAATAATAATTTTTTTTCAATTTTGCTATCAGTAAGAATAATAATAATGATAATGATAACAATTATCATATTAATAACATTATTATAACGATTATTATTATTATTATTATACTTATTATTATTATTTCTATTATAACAGTTATGATATATTTCTTGGGAATAATACTAATAATTAAAGTAATAATAATAATAATAATAATAATAATAATAATATTAATAATGATGATAATGATTATGATAATAATAATAATATAAATAATCATCAAATACTATAAATAATAATAACAATAATAATAATAATAATAATAATAATAATAATAATAATATAAATAATAATAATAATAATAATAATAATAATAATAATCTTTATTACTCTAATAATTGCCAAAATCATCTTTTTGGAGTATACTCTGAAAAGGCTATATATTGCTTGATTTTGCCGCTTTTTCGACTTTTGATATTTTTTTTTACCTTTTTTATTATATATGGACACAATTCCTGTTATTATCATTATTATCATGATTATCATCAATATTATTATTATCATCATCATTATTCTCATTATCCTCATCATTATCATCATTATTGGAATTATTATAATCATTATTTCAATTATTATCATTTTTATTGCAGTTATAATATATTTTTTGCAATTATACTAATAAAAGCATCAATAATAATAGAAATAACAATCACAATAACAATAATAACGATATTATAATAACTATTTATATCATTATTTTTATTAATATCGTTATTACTGTAATTATTACTGTTATAATAATTATTTTTGCTCTTTTACTACTAGTAAAAATAATAATAATGATAATAATAACAATAATAGCATTAATTACGATATTATAACGA
>NC_051390.1:27808734-27809922 GCF_015228065.2 Penaeus monodon
GTTCATACCGGAGTGACCTAGGTTCGCGTCCTGGTCAGGGAGGATTGTATTTATCGATATCAATGCGGCATTGCATTATTCCATCTTTCATAAAATATACTCAGGACATCTGACTTAGGATTTGAATTGCTAAATCAATTCCACCGAGTGCCCACGGGGAGTGAGCGTAAACTTCGCTGTCATTACTCAAGTAGAGTAGACAGGTAATGTCTATGGAGCTAGTAAGATCCTAGTGCACACTCCTTTTAGGGGTTGTGTGGCATGGTTGGTTAACATGGCCTCGGTTCATACCCGGAGTGACCTAGGTTCGAGTCCTGGTCAGGGAGGGTTGTATTATATATATATATAATACATATATATATATATATAATTATATAATATATATATTATATATATATATAGGTAATATATGTAAATATATTATATATATATAATATATAATATATTATATCTATATAATATTATGGTGTGTGGTGTGTGTGTGTGGTGTGTGTGTGTGTGTGATATAAATATATATGAAGACTGGTGGATCCTTCCTTATAAAGCTGCTGCGTAATTTCAACTGAACAGCGCTTTCTCCTGTGATAATGCTTCGACATCCTCCGCCTTCTCCATATGCCGGCACCCGCTGTATAGTCGACTGATCCTCCGACTGATGTGACCTCTCTTGCTCCGTTCCTTCTCCTCACCTGCCCCGTACTACCGCGTGCCTCTCTCTCTCTCTTCATTTCCACAACCCTCTTCCTTCAGTCCCAATATGGAATCGAGGTGGATGAATTGCTTAAATCATTGAGGGTCCAGTGTAGTGACTAAAAATCTATGATATTATATATAATAATATAAATATAGAGACATATATTATACTATAGATATTATTGAAACTTATTTATATGATATTTAATAATTGTCATACCAACTATTCGATCGTAAGGGTGATATATATATAATATATATATATATTAGTTATATTATATATATATAAATATAGTAAATATATATATATATACATATAATATATATTATATATATATATATTATAAATATAATAATATATTAAGTTGCTGTTTGGGGGATTAATGATAAATGATCTACCTTTCTTTCACTGACTCGACAGCCCGCAAATCTTGATATGTCGCGCTATCTCTATTACTCTGTTTCTATCACCACCCTGTCAGCAAGGTTTTCTCA
>NC_051390.1:27810022-27820022 GCF_015228065.2 Penaeus monodon
AAGAGATCATGCAAAAACGCCACAATGCTCTAAATACATCTGAAACCGAGCATTACTTACGAAAGCTGAGTATTGAACTCATTGTTTCCAATTGCATATTTTTCGAGTGTGGTGTGACAGATAGACAAGAAAGATCAATATTTGAAATGTGGTGTTACAGACGAGTACTGCGTATGACTGGACAGAAAGACGAATGAGATGCTGAGAAAAATAATTGTAAAGACCGGCTGTTGGACATCTTGAACAGGAGAAATTAAAGTTTATGTGGTCATGTAATGAGAAGTAAAAGTATTGAGAAAAACTATGCTGACAGGGATGGTGATAGGAAACAGAGGAAGAGGCAACGAAGACAAACTGAGCGACAATACAAAGATATTTGCGGGCTGTCGATGGTACAAGTGGAAGAAAAGCGTAATCGAGTTTAGTGGCGATGGATGGTGGAGAGGTCACGGCTGCTCAAACATGAGCATACGTTATTGATGATATATATAATTATATATACGATATCTTAATATATATATATATTATAGTAATATGATATAAGTATATGTATATATATGTATGGTGTATAATATATATATATATATATATATATATTATATATTATATATAATATTATATATATACTAGTATATATGTAGTATATATTATACTATATATATTATATATATATATATATATATATATATAATAAATGTTACACATACATATTCATGGAATAGAAACCCAAAATACAAAACTAGATTTGTTGAAAATGAGACTAAAATTTCGAAATCCACCTCGATTCCATATTGAGGACTGAAAAGGAAAGGGAGGGTGTGGAAAATGAAAGAGAGAGAGGAGAGGCAACGCGGTAGTACGGGGCAGGTGAGGAGAGAGGAACGGAAGCAAAGAGAGGTCACATCAAGTCGGAGGATCAGTCGGACTATACAGCGGGTGGCCGGCATATGGGAGAAGGCGGAGGATGTAGGAAGCAATTATCAGCAGGAGAAAAGCCGCTGTTCAAGTTGAAATTACGCAGCAGCTTTATAAGGAAGGATTCCACCAGTCTTCATATATATTTATATCACACACACACACACACACACACACACACACACACACACACACATATATAGTATATATATATATATATATGATATTATATATATTATATATTATATTTACATATATGATACCTATATATATATATATATATATATATATTATATATATATATTATATATATATATATTATATATATATATATATAAATAACAACCCTCCCTGACCAGGACTCGAACCTAGGTCACTCCGGGTATGAAACCGGAAAGGGAATTTTTAAACCAACCATTTCCACAAACCCATAAAAGTGTGCAACAGGAAACTTACCCACCAATAGACATTAACCCTGTCCCACCATACTTTATTTAAAGAAGCGAAGTTTTTCGCTCACTCCCCGTTGGGGGACTCGGTGGAAATTGATTTAAACAAATTCAAATCCTAAGTCAGATGTCCTGAGGTATATTTTAAAAGAAAGATGGAATAAAAACCCAATTTCCCCAAATTTATATCGATAAAAACAACCCTTACCCAAAAAGCGAACCTAGGGCACTCCCCGGGGAGAAAACCGGAAAGGGCCCGTGCCAAACCAACCATGCCACAAAACCAAAATAAAAAGGGGTGTGGGAAATAAATCTTCTAGCTCCATGAAAATTACCTGTCCTAAATCCCTACATATAATGCCAGCGAAGTTTTTCCTTTATTCCCCCTGGGCACCTCGGTTTTGGAAAATTTATTTAGCAAAATTTAAAAACCTTTAAATCCGATGTCCCCGAGGGATATTTTATTTAAAAAATGGAATAATGCAATCCGCATTGATATCTTTAAAAAACAACCCTCCCTGACCGGATCAACCTAGGGTCACTCCGGGTATGAAAAACCGGGGGCCCGTGCCCAAAAAAACCATTCCCCCACGACCCCACTAAAAGGAGTGGTTTCACTAGGAATTACAAACTCCAAAAGACCATTTCCCGTCTAAATCCCCTACTTGGTAAAGAAAAGCGAAGTTTTAACCCCTCACTTCCCCTGGGGACTCGGTGGGAATTGTTTTTTCAAATTTAAAATTTCCTTAAATTTAAGTTGTCCTGAGGGAAAATTTTATGAAAGATGGGAAAAATTGCAATCCGCATTGATATCGATAAATAAAAACCCCCCTATTTGGGCCCTCCTTTTTTGGGTCTTTTGGGGAAGGTTTTTTTTTTTAAAAATGGCCTCCGGGTTTCCCTACCCGGGGGTGACCTAGGTTTTAGTCCTGGTCAGGGGGGTTGTTATTTAAACGTATCAATCGGAATTGCAAATTAAATTTCCCCTTTCCCTATATAAATATATATATATTTTAAAATATTTTAAAAATTAAAATATATATAATATATATTTTAAAAATATTTTTACAAAATATACATATTTTTATATAAATATTATATATTATATATAAAATATATTTTATATATAAAACCCCCCCGGACCAGGACCCCGAAAACCCAGGTCCCCCTCCGGGTTAAACCGAAGGCCCGTGCTAACCCAAACCCTGGGCCCCACAAAACCCCTAAAAGAGTGTGCAACTGGGGTCTTTCTAGCCCCCTAGACATTACCTGTCCTACTCATACTTTAGTAAAAGGCACGAAGTTTTTTTCGCTCCAAATCCCCCGTGGGGCCCTTTGGGGGAAATTGATTTTTGCAAATTAAAAACCTAAGTCAATGGGCCCCATGGTATATTTTTGAAATGGAAAAATGCTGGCCCCCATTGATTTTCGATAAAAAACAAACCCCCCCTGACCAAAACCCAACGGGGGAAAGGTCAAACCCCCGGGTTTTTGAAAACCCGGGGGCCATGCCCAAACCAAAACCCTGGGCCACCACCCACTAAAAGGGGTGTGCAAAATAGGATCTTACTAGCTCCATAGACATTTTCCTGTTTTCTCATAAATTTAAATAAAGAAGCAAGTTTTTTTCGGGTCCCTCCCGTGGGGACTTTTGGTTTGGAAAAATTTTTTTTACAAAATTTAAAACCTAAGTCAAATGTCCTGAGGTTTAAATTTTTTTGAAAGAAAGGAATAAGCAATTCCGCATTGATTTTTCATAAATAACACCCTCCTATTTTCAAAAATCCCTTTTTTGTGGGGCCCTGTGGGGATTTGGGTTTGGGTTTTTGCACTGCCTCCGGGTTTTATACGGGAAAATGGGCCCCTTTGGTTTCCCAGTCCGGTTTAGGGAGGGTTTTTTTATTTTTTCGATATCAATTCGGCATTGCATTATTCCCCCTTTTCCCTAAAAATTTATAAAAATTATATATAATTTTATAAAATTAAAAATATATATATATATATTATATATATAACCTATATAAAAATTTTTATATATATATATATATATATATATAATATATATAAAAGTAAAATTTTTTAAAAATATATTAAAAATTTTTAAAATATTTATATATATATATATATATATTTTAAAATATAAAATATAATGGTTTTATATAAATTTTAAATATTTTATATATATATATATATAAAATATATATATATATAAAATAATATATATTTAAAGACGAACAACCCCACAAACAGCTCACCACAACAACACACACACACACAAAACACACACACACAACCCCACAACAACACACACCACACACCACCCCACCCCACCCCATACACACCCGAAAATACAGGGGAAATAATTTTGTAAAATTTTAAAATATAATTATTTTTAAAAATATTATATATTATAATGTATATTTAATTTTAATATATGTATATATATTTAAAATAAAATATATAATATAAATAAATTTTATATATATATAAAACATAATTAACATATATATATATTATATTTTATATATATATAAAATATAATTTTAATAATTTGATAATAAGACGAAAAACACACACAAAAACACCGAACACACACACGCACACACACACACACCCCACACACACAACAACACACCACACACACACACAAAAACACAAAAACACACAACCCCACCAAAACACACTCACATAATATTATATATATATATATAATATATATATATAATTATATATACATAATATTATATAATATATATATTATATATATATATATATATTAATATTTGTATATATATGTATTTAATTTTATATATATATATATATATATAATTATATATTAATAATATATATTTATATATATATATTATTATACATACATATATTTATTATGTATGTATTTAGTATGTTATATGTTTTAATATATAATTTTATAAATTTTTTATTAATATATATAAAATTAAACAAAATAAATTTTTCCACACCAAAAACCACACCACCACACAACACCACCCCACACACCCACACACACACACCCCCACACACCACCACACACCACGCACACCCACACACACAACACCCACACACACACCACACACAACACATAATATATATTATATATATATTATAATATATATATATATTATATATATTTTTTGTAATAAAATATATATATATTATATATATATATATAAAATATATATATTTATTATAATATATATTTTTTGTGTATAGATTTGTGTATGTATATATTTATATATAATTATATTTATTATATATATTATATTAATATTATATATATATATATTTAATATTTTAATTTTAATATATTACATACATATCATAACAAAATAATTAATTTTTATATATATATATTAATATATATTATAAAATTTAAAAAGAGAGAGAAGAAGTGGGGAAAAAGGGGAGAAAAATTATTATTATTTTAAAATAGATGTTTAGTAGATAGATATAAAATTCAAAAAAAAAATATACCCATAGAAAACACAGAAAAAACCCAAATACACCCCACACAAACTCGGGGATGTATATTTTATATAATTTTATATATATATAATAAATATACGATAGTAAAATAATAGATAGATGGGATATAAAAGATGATAGTAAAAAAGGAAAATAATAAAAAATATTATTTAAAAAAATATTTTAAAAATTAATATATATATTAATATATTTTACTATATATATTATATTTATATATTTTAATATATATTTGTTTGTTTGTGTGTGGGTGTTGTGTTGGGGTGTGTGTGTTTTGGTTGTGTGGGGTTTGTTTTGTTTTAATACTGTTTTAACTACATTATAATAAATTTTATATTCTTTTAATATCATAATATTAATATTATTATATAAAATATATATATTTTTATCAAATAAAATATATTCAAATATTGCTTTTAATTTTATTTTCTTTAAAATATATATATATTTTGTATATATATATATCCTTTATATATATATAGATATTATATATATATATTTTAATATATTATAAAATTTATATTATTTATCTATTAAATATTAATATTTATTATATTTTTAGTTTATATTTTTATATTTTTTTTATAAAATTTATATATTATAAAACCCCTTATTATTCATATTTATTTATTTATTAATATTATTCTATTATATTATTTGGGGTGTGTGTGTGTTTTTAACATTATTTGTGTGGTTTCTTTTAAAAATATTTCTTAAAATTAATATATTTTATTATTTTATCTTCATATATCCTCTTTAATTATTTAAACACCCCCCCCCACACAATATATTTATAAAACATACACCATATTTTGTGTGTGTGGTTTGTGTTGTTTTTTTTTTGTAAGTTTGTACATTATGGGTTTTTTAACCATATTATTATATATAATCTTTTATATATATTATTAATATATATATAAAAATATTTATATTTATATAAAATAAATAAAATATTTTAATTATATGTGTGTGGGTGTGGGGTGGGGTGTGGGTGTGTGTTTTGTGTTTGTGTGTGTGTGTACAAAAATTTTCTTTATATTCATAAAAAAAATATTAAAATTATCCATATATATATAATATATATTAATTATTTTTCCTATTTTAAATATTTTATATAATAAAAATATATATACATATACTGACATATTTTTTATGTATTTTAATTTTTAAATGTTTTAATTTTAACATTATATTTATATTATCTTATATGTCCACATATTAGTTTTAAATATCCCACATAAAAAAGTTAGAGGTTTATATTCAGACATTTTTTATTACACTGTATTAAATATACACAATCATAATTTATATATACCCATAATATACAGAATCCCCACAAACTCATAGACTCATATATGTTGGGGTTTTTTTTTGGGATATATTTTAAATATAATATTTTAGTAAAATTATATATTATACTATATTTTGTTTATATATATATATTATATTATTATATATATTTATTAATTGGGTTTGTTATTTAATTTCGATAATTTTGATGTATCTTTTATATTTATATATTATTTATTTAAAATTTATATTATATATATATATATATATTATCTATATAAAATATACCTTTTTCCTTTTATATAAAATTTTAAAATTTTAAAAATTTTTTATATTTAAATTCTCTCCCCCTTTTTTATTGTAAATTTAAAATTTATTTTAATTTTTAAAATTTTAAACTATATTTAATTATTATAAAATTTTATTTTTTTTTTTTTTTTTTTTTTTTTTTTTTTTTTCCCAAAAAATTTTTTTTCAATTTTCCTAAATATTTATTCTTTAAAAATATTATTAAATTCCCAAAATATATATTCATTTTTATATAAAATAAACCCAAAAGTTTTTTACTATTTCCATAAATATATATTTTTTTGACCATTTTGTTTTTCTTTTTTATAGCCACCTGTGCTTTCGCCTGAAAACCTAGACGTTTATTTTCTTCCCTTTTTTTTTATTTATTTATTTCTATTCCTTTATTTTTTTTAAATCTTTTTAAAAGTTTTGAAATAATTTTTTTACTTTCATGCTTTTTATCTGAATTTCCACAAAACAAAAAGATACAATTAATAGTCTTTCCCCCCAACCCCTTTTTGGGTTTTTTAAAAGAGAGAGAAAAAAAGAAAAGGAGGGGGGGAGGGGGGGGGGGAGAGGAAAAAGGGAAAGAGAGGGGAGAGAGAGAGAGAAGAGAGGTAAAAAAAGAGGAAAAATGGAAAAGGGAGAAAATTTAAAAAAAGAGAGAGAGAAAAGAGAGAGAGAGGAAAGGGGAAAAGGAAAAGAGAGAGGGAAAGTGAGAAAAAGAGAGAGAGAGAGAGAGAGGAAGGGGGGAGAAGAAAGAGAAGAGAGAGAAGAAGAGAGAAAAGAATGAATTTGGGAAAAGAAGGGGGAGGGGGGGGGAAGAGAAGAGAGAAAGATTGAGAGGGAGGGGAGTGAGAGAGGGGTGAGAAAAACCCAAAAGAAGGGTGGGTGGTGGAAAAGAGGAAATTCAAAAGGAAGGGTGAGCGGGGGGGGAAAAAGGAAGGAAAGAAAAGAGGAAGCGAAAAAGAGAGAGAAGAGAGCGAGCGAGGAGATAAAATTAACCACGCCGTATAAGGGAAAGGGGGCCCCAGAGGGAAAAAAAAGAGGAAGAAAGAGTCGCCAAAATTGGGAGAAAAGGGCCCCAAAAAGGCGAGGGGCAGAACCCCAGAAGGGGCCCCTCGCTATAGCGCCGGAAGACGAACCCCCCGCGGCGAGGGTGCCAGCGCGCGCGCCACTCCCGGCAGGGCCCCGGGCCCCACGACCGCCGGGAAAACGCCCCGGCCGCTCCCCAGCGGGGGAAAAATGCGGGGGGGGCCCACAGCCGGGAGGGCCCGGGCCCCGGGGCCCCGGCGGGAGGCTTTTCCCCTTTAGCCCCCGGGCCCCTTTCCGCGCCGCTTCCGTTTGCGAAATCGAGACGACCGGGCGCGGCCCGGCCCCGCGCGGGGACGGGGGCCCGGCCGGGGCCCCGGCGGGGTCGCGCGAACCCCCACGCGCGCGCCCCCCGGCGCCGCGGGGGGGGGGGGGGGGGGGAAAACGCAGGAAAACCGGGCGGGGGGGAATTTTTTTTCCGTGTTTGCCCCGTTATGTGTGAAAATGTTTTTTGTTTTGGGGTTAAAAATTTTTCCGTGAATATCTTTTCCTTTTGGTTTTTTTGTTTTTTTTTTCTTATTTTAATTTCTTTTTTTTTTTTTTCCCTTTTTTAAAAAAGAGTTAAAAAAAATAATTTACTAAAAAGAAAAAAATTAAATTCCGGGTTTAAAAAAAAACAGGAAAAGAAAAAAAATAACCCAAAGCGAATTATAATGAGGATTAAATAACAACAATTTCCAACTCTGGAACACGCTTATTAAATGGACAAGATACAATATTAAATTTTAAAAAAAGTTACTAGTAAAAGGGCTTTTGAGACGTGACGAGTTGGCTGTGCTGTGACACACGCTTTGCCACAGAACCTCCTACAACAGCCCTCCTACAAGACCCGCATTGTAGTCACGTTGCAAAGTAGAAACACACTACAGTTTGGCTTTTACGCCTAATTGACAACGTAAGTAGTGTCGTGATTCTGCACACAAATAAAAAGTGAAAGTGAAGCAGAATGGAAATGTATGCTAATTGAAAAATAAAGTGTACAAAGGTAAGGCTTAGATTATTTTGGATAAGATTTCGGTTAGGATAGGTTAGGTTGGGTAGGTCAGACTAAGATGGGTTAGATGGGTTAAGTTAAGTTAGGTTTCGGTTAGGAAATGTTTATTACATGAGGTTAAGTTTACTAGTTAAAGTTAGGCTATGTTTATTAGTTTAGTTTAGGTTAGGTCATGTCATGCTTATTAGTTTTGTTTAAGTTAGGTTAGGTAAGGGAACATTAGGTCAAGGTAGGTTAGGTTATATTTATTAGTTTAGGGTAGGTTTGGTAGCTGGAAATACTTTAAAAAGTAAATGTTGAAGCAGTTTCTTCTCTTTCTCTATTTATTAAAAAAAATAATATCCATGTATATATGTATGTATGTATGTATGTATATATATACATATATATATATATATATATATATATATTATATATATATATATATATATATATGTATGTATATATATATATATATATATATATATATATATATATATATATATATATATATATATATATATATAACGTTAATAATATACATTTTTTTAATTGGGGATAGAACCATACGAGGAAAGTAAATAATGTAGTTATCAAAGAAAACAAAATGTCCAATTATTATAAGGATAAACAAAGATCATGTAGAACGGAAAATATTTAAACGTAGAATCATTCTATACAATTACTGAATGTGCTTTTTAGTTGAATTATATATACCCAATCAATAAACTAAAAAGAAAAAGGAAAATTATTTATCACTATCTAACACAAGGTTCATTTATCGAAGGTTCAAAATTCAACATTGCTAGAAGTTTAGCTTTTCCTTATACCTAAATGAATACCCAAAATGCATTTTCCAAAGGTCCCAAAATGAATACTTTTAAATGTCAATTGTTTCCTTATACCTAACCTAACCTAAACTTTTCCGAAGCTAATCTAAACCTTAGCTACATAAATTAACAATTATAGTCTAACCTTATGATCCTAGCTTAATCTAACCTTACAGTTTTAGCCTAACCTAAATTAACGATTCAGCCCAAACTTAATATTTCTAACCCTTTCTAAACATACTAACGATCCTATCCAAACCATTCTTACCTAAATGTAACCTAAACTAACCTAACTCATATCTAACCTAAGCTAAACCTAACCCAATACAACCTATCTAAAATAACTTAAACTAAAATAACGATTCTACCCTAATATTTCTAACCTTTCCTAACGATTCTAATCTAAACGTGATCTAAATTACCCTAACCCACACCTAACTTAAACTAAACCTGACCTAACCTAACCTAAACCTACTCCAAACAATTCAATCTAACATTACCTAACCCAATCTAAACTTATCTAACCGAAATCTAATCTAAACCTAACCTAAACCTAACCTTATTAACCGAACCTACCTGCCTAAATTAAACTCAACCTAAACTAATCTTTCGAATCTTATCTAACCTATTCTATACCTAATCTAACCTAATAATGGAAA
>NC_051390.1:27827522-27843016 GCF_015228065.2 Penaeus monodon
TCTTTCTTTCTCTCTCTCTCTCTCCTTCTATCTCTCTTCTCTCTCTTTCTTTCTCTCTCTCTCTCTCTCTCTCTCTCTCTCTCTCTCTTTGTGTCTCTCTCTCACTCTCTCTCTCTCTCTCTCTAAACACCAAGGTGAGGCGGTGAGGCCTCTCTCTCTCTCTATCTCTCTATCTTTCTCTCTCCTCTCTCTCTCCTCCTCTCCCTCCTCTCTCTCTCTCTCTCTCTCTCTCTCTTCCCTCCCTCCCTCTCTCTCTCTCTTTCTCTCTCTCTTTCTCACTCTCACTCTCTCTCTCTCTCTCTCTCTGTGAGGGACTTGTAAAACGCACGGTCTGTTGCGTATATTTATTGTTGGGAGATTCTTGGTAATGTAGCGTGGACCGAGGTTGAATTGGCCGGCTTGTACAGGAGAGACCGGGGTAGCCCCTGGGAGGCCGCGGGCGAGCGGGGCCGCGACTCGAGGTAGAGTGTGCGTACGGTCTGTGTGCAGCGGGCGTGGTTTAGGTCAGTACGGCGGCGATACCATGGGCACGCCGCCCTATTGGTCACCCCTGTTGGTAAGAGGGCGTGACATTAACGGCATTTGACCAATGACGAATCTGAGATCGAAATCGCGGTAAGACATCGTTACCAGTCCATGAATGAAAGCGAGAGTCGTTAACAGGAATACTAACGGGCGACGAGTTATTCGCAATGGTAATGTCGTGGTCAGCTTCTTTGTCGTGTTTCGAGCGATTCAAAGCATGTGTCTCTCTCTCACTCTCACTCTCTCTCTCTCTCTGTCTTTCTCTCTCTCTCTCTCTCTCTCTCTCTCTCTCTCTCTCTCTCTCTCTCTTCCCTCTCTCTCTCTCACTCTCTCACTCTCTCTGTCTGTCTCTCTCACCTTCCCTCTCTCTCTCTCTCTCTCTCTCTCTCTCTCTCTCTTACTCTCACTCTCTCTCTCTCTCTCTCTCTCTCTCTCTCTCTCTGTGAGGGACTTGTAAAACGCACGGTCTGTTGCGTATATTTATTGTTGGGAGATTCTTGTTAATGTAGCGTGGACCGAGGTTGAATTGGCCAGCTTGTACAGGAGAGACCGGGGTAGCCCCTGGGAGGCCGCGGGCGAGCGGGGCCGCGACTCGAGGTAGAGTGTGCGTACGGTCTGAGTGCAGCGGGCGTGGTTTAGGTCAGTACGGCGGCGATGCCATGGGCACGCCGCCCTATTGGTCACCCCTGTTGGTAAGAGGGCGTGACATTAATGGCATTTGACCAATGACGAATCTGAGATCGAAATCGCGGTAAGACATCGTTACCAGTCCATGAATGAAAGCGAGAGTCGTCAACAGGAATACTAACGGGCGACGAGTTATTCGCAATGGTAATGTCGTGGTCAGCTTCTTTGTCGTGTTTCGAGCGATTCACGGCATTACGCGAAAACGTGCCCGCATCGTTGGGGTAGGGTGGGACGGGAGGGGGGTCAGGGCTGGGATAATGGGAGTTGGGGGGGGGAGGAACGGTGGGTGTAGTGATCGACCTCGCAAAACTCGCATCGTTCACTCCAGGAGGTATAGACCATATTCGATATATCTTCTCACCTCCACCTCTCCCACAGGCCTGGAAAAGCAACTAATGTCATCGAAATAAAAAGACCTCGAGGTGGCAACATTCTTGTAGGAGCCGCGGCGTGGCGAAGTTTTGCCCTCCCCACACGTGGACAATTATCAGGGGGGACTATTTTCTTATAAAAGCATCCATTGCATATCGGGACAAAGATGCAGGACCTGGACTTCGGTCGCTGGCACTTCGCCGAAGCTCAGGGCAAGACCGTTTATCCCGCGAAGGAGGAGGATGCCCGCACGTGGTGTTGCCACAAACGGCAACCGTTTTGCATATTTGTATTTTTTATTAAATAAATTTATGCATTTATACTTGGCACCAGTCACTCCTAAACAATAATGTCACTGGGTCGAATCCTTTTTATTTCTTGTATTTTAAGTATTTATTATATAAGTTAAGTCTTTTAAGTTTCCACGATTTTATTCTTTTTCCGATGGTTCTTTTAATAAGTTCATTTATTTATTTTATTTTACATCAGTAACTTTTAGTACTTTTATTATATAAATATTATGATTTTATATTTTAGTCATTATTCTAACTTAGTTTTACTGATTTTAAATTCTAAAAAAGAACCACTCTTAACAAAAGTCTCCCGCGTAAGAGCTAACGTGGGAGGCCTAAAACAAGAGCCAGGGGGGTTTTTGCTACTGGCCTGCTAGCTGACAGCCTGAGGAACCCCGGGACGAGCTTCCCCTGTTCAGATAAGTGGTCGTGGGGGTATCTTATTCAATATAGGTAGCAAGAGATAATTTGCGGGGTCTTTGTTCGGCCAAAGTGACCTAGTGACCGGTGCTTTTCTATTGTCTAGTTCTTGTGTGTTTTATCCAAGTGCCATTTTGTTTTATCGTTCGTTTTACCATGTTTGTATGCTTTTATTTTATGTTCCTTTTTATCTAGCTTTGTTTCTTTTATCATTCGTTTTACTATTTTATTGTATCGTTTCATCGGTCTTTATTAATTGTTTTATGTTCCATGTTTGTTTCAATGTTCGTGTTTTTAATGTTTTAAGTTCCTTTTGTATTAACATCCATTTTACTGTTTTATTCGTGTTTCTTATCGTTTCATGTTTTACTGTCTTTTATCTTTTAACTTGATTTATAATAAACCTGTATTACATATACTTAGTTTATTGAACGCCCGACTGTAAAGATGAGACAATCACTAAATGAGAACCACCTCCAATGACGGGTGATAGTTCCTTATTTCAATCAAGGTGGCTACTTGCACAATTGCGTATACGCACACGCCTCTCCTCGGCTTACATCACGCGTACCGACCTTTATATCCTCGCACCCAACACCTACACCACACACACACACTACACTTACACTCTTTCGCTCCTTTCCACACAACTTGTCTTCTACACTATCATTCTTCTCCCATATACACTACGTTCCCATACGTTAATTAAATGGGTGGTGGCAGTGACTCATATTAACATATCTTGTGAGGAATAATTGTATTTAGCTTTTGCTACATGGGCGGCTGTAGTGGGGTCTGAGGGATGGTGGGGTGGGGAAGGAGATAGGGGGAGGGGGTATGTTTGCTTTACGCGTGTTGGTATTCCGTTTTCTTTACGATCTTCACATATCAACATCGATGGGTGAAATGGGTTTGGATGTGTCCATAAAGGTGAGGGTTTCCTTAACGAGTAATACCACTGAAGGTGATTGAATTAATCTGAGGATGTAAGGAAATACCGCTCCTGAACAAAAAATCATGGCCGAGTAATAAATTTCCCGGGGTGAAATTTCTCTTCACAACCACGAATGAATGGGGAAATGTAACACCACCAATTTCGATGTTTAGGACTTTCCTTCCAAGTGAGCTGGTCGTGTTACTCTGTAATGCCACAGATGGTGCCAGCTGGGGATGTTGTAGTGATCTTTGACTAATTAAGCAAGTAAACTAATTTATTCATTTCTTAATGATTTATCTTTAAGTTAAGAATACCAACGGAGCGGGCCGAGCGGTAAGCACTCTCCGAAGGCATGGTGGGTCGGGGATAAATCTTGCTCTTGAATTTGTTACAGATTGTATATATAAAGATCAAAGAGCCTGGGCACAACTCTTTGTTAAAACAGAACACACGGTAAAGAAAACAGGACATAAAATGAATATTTAATTAAGTGGCATGAGCAAAAATCACAAAAGACAAATTCATAGCAAAGCTTGTGTATAAAACTGCATCATACTACTTATCTTACAATGAGTGTCTCGTACCGTCCATTCACCACTGGATACACAAAATAAAAAGGGCTCGAGTACGGCCTCTCTCCAATTCGTTTTACAGCAGGAGGCTCCCTATTCCGGCAGTCTTCCGTCCAGGATCTCTGGCTTACGGAAAGAAAGTCTCACTGCTATAAGCAAACTGCTCGTTGGATGAGGAGAGAGAATACCTGTAGCTTCGGCCGTTCGAGCGAGAGTCCCCTTTCCTTACAGACGCCCCCCCCCCGACAACGTCTTCAAGGTGGCAAACAAACAAGGAGGGTTAAAAAGGGGGTCTGAAACCCCAGGTTTCCATGTGGTTTCACAAAAAAGTAATACGAGATGCAGTATATGAATTGTAATACAACACAGCGGTGATTCACAGGAAGCACTTTTCATAGTCTTTGGGGTGCACTACGTAATAGTTAATGCTGGTCCCTGGTGGCCACGAGTGGAAGTTCTATGCGCCCCGCTCTGCCACGAGTAGCTCGGGATCCCCTCAAAGATAGCCCCCGTTTTCTTTTCGGGAAGATGGTTCACTACATCCCTCCCAAGGCCGGGGCGTAGCTGTAGGCGTAGCTAAAAACTTCAGAGTTTTGCGTGTCTGCGGGGAAGTTCAGGCTTGCTGTAAGTATACAAAAAAGATCACCAATCTTTCTTTACAAAGGTTGCAGATTGCATAAATGCCGGCTCTTAGTTTAGGACTGCTCGCTTAGCCTGGGGGGTGAGAACAGGGATAAGTTAGTATTAGACCAGAAATATCACAGGCTTGTATGAAATCATCAGTTATGAATACCCAATGCCATTAATTAAACATTTTACAAATTAACATAAAACAAGTTACACCGTAAAACAAGTAAAAAAAAAAAAAAACAATAAAACTAAGAATGGTAGTTAACGAGTGATACCATGGGCTCGGTCTCGTTTCCTTGTCCCATTTGTTCAGGAACATCAGGATCATCAGGATCATCAGGATCATCAGGGAGCTGAAGTTCTGCAGAAGCATGATAGGGTTTCATCTGATTGACATGAACTTGCTTCTCCTCTGTGGGGTTTTGACTGTTGGAGACAATGAAGGTAACTTCATTCAGTCTTTTCTTCACCCTGAACGGTCCTTGCCAGCGTACTGTGAAAATCCTTGCCGATCCTCCTCCTCTGTTGGGCTTGTATTTTCGAATCATTACCAGGTCTCCCACAATCGGTTGAAAAGCACCACGTACCGTCTTGTCATAGTCAGCCTTCCACCTCTCTCGGGCACGTTGCGATGCAGTGAGAGCAGCTTCCCTTGCTACGTTCAATCTCTCCCGGAATTCGGTAGCAGATGCATCCCGAATGACTGCGTCTCCCGTTAAAGGTGTGGGAAAGGGGCCAAGATTTCCTGTCAACAAGGTACATAGGTTGATTGTTAACACTCCGATGGATGCTGGAGTTTAATGATAGACGGGTCTGCAGTAAATATTCATCCCATCGTTGAGGTTGCCTTTCTATTAGCACTGCCAGTGTATCCTTCACAACTCTATTTGCTCGTTCGACCATTCCATTAGCCTGTGGGTGGTGAGAAGTAGATGAATTAAGCTTGGTATTGAGGGTGTTACAAAGGGCGGAGAAAACTGCATTATTGAATTCTGGGCCCCGATCTGTCTGGATGATACGCGGTGGGCCGAAGAGCGTAACAAAGTGGTTGATGAATGCGTCGGCTACAGAGTGTCGATCGCGATTACGCAATGGGACTAACTGAAGAAACCTGGTTGCGTGGTCTATTATCGTCAGGATGTAGTGATTCCCATTTAGACTTGGTCCAGCATCAATAAGGTCGAGTGACACTTTCTCTATGGGATGATGGACATCTGGTGCGTTTTGCAGCTTGCCACGCCGTAATGCTGCACCCTTGCGTCTCTGGCAAACTTGACAAGAGCGGACGAATAATCTGGTAGCTTGTAACATATTTGCGAAAAAAATATTGTTCCTGTAGTTTACAATATGTTCTATAAGCACCAGGGTGGGCGTCGTCATGTACATGTTTTATGGCTAGATCCTGCATGGTTTTCGGCACCACCAACTGATAAACTATGCGGTCCGGTAATCGTCGTAGTCTGTAGAGCAATTCATTCCTCATCTCGAAGTCGTCTAGGGGGAGGGGCGCTCCTGGCGGTGGTGGAGCGTCGTCGGCCAGGAAATCGAGAAGAGGTCTCCATATAGGATCATCTCTCTGGGCTTGCCGGACATCCCCCTCATCTAGCAGGGCGACACTTTCAACAGGTGCAACGTCTGCAGGTTGATCTTGTTCCTCTACAAGTGCACGAGACAGCATATCTGGAACATGATTGTTAGCACCTAATTTGTATTTTATCTCATAATCATAAAACATCAACTCATGCGCCCATCTACTCATCCTTGTCGACTTCGTCCGACGGCTGAAAGTATATACAAGGGGTTGGTGGTCAGTGAAGATCGTGAAATGCTTGGCATATAAATATGGATCAAAATTTCTCACAGCCTCGACCACAGCTAATGCCTCGGCATCAATAGTAGAATAGCGAGTCTCTGGTTCTTTTAACTTGCGAGAAAAATAGGCCACCGAACGAGGAGAGTTACTGTCATCGCGCTGAATCAATACTGCGCCGATTGCAACTTGGCTAGCATCGGTGTGCACTTCGAAAGGACGCGAGAAATCAGGCTTGGCTAGGACTGGTGCTGATGTAAGGGCATCCTTTAGGCGTTGAAAAGCCTCTTGGTGACTTTCCTCCCAGTGAAACTTTATATGCTTCTTTGTCAACTCTGTGAGGGGTGCTGCTATGGCAGAATACCGTTCTATATGTCTACGGAAAAATCCAGTAGCACCGAGAAAGCGGCGTACTTCTTTCTGGTTGCGGGGGGGAGTCATTCGATCGATAGCTGCAACTTTATCTGGATCAGGGCGTATACCGTCAGGAGTGACAAGGAAACCGAGGAATTTCATGGTTGTTGTTGCAAACTGACATTTTTGAGTGTTCAGCTTCAGGCCAGCTTCTTTTAATAGTTGGAGGGTTTCTTCCAGGTGGTCCAGGTGTTCGTCGAAGGTTGCACTATGGACTACTATGTCGTCTAAATAGGCCACAGCATGCTTCCCAAGCACTGGGAGAGTATGAAATTGATAGCCCGCTGGAAAGTAGGTGGGGCAGTCACTAAGCCAAAAGGCAGCCTGGCGAATTGCCACAAGCGATGGCCATCAGAGAATGCTGTCTTGGGCCTGTCTGGTTTTGCTACAGGAATTGCCCAATATGCCGACCTGGCATCCAGGGATGTGAACCAGGAGGTCCCACTGAAGTCGTCGATAAGTTCGTCGATCCTCGGAAGTGGATAACTATCAGTAGTTGTTATTTTGTTGAGGTTCCTGTAGTCTATGCAGAAGCGAAGTGTTCCATCTTTCTTCTTTACCAAGACAACTGGAGAGAGCCAAGGGGATGTTGAGGGTTCAATTACTCCAGCTTCTCTCATCTTTCTGCATTCTTCTTTTATGGTCTGCTTGGCTGCATGCGGAAGTCTCCACTGGCGGGTGACAATTGGTTTTGCATGGCCAGTTTCGATGGTGTGTTCCACCCCTGGTATGGTTCCAATTTCCAACTTATCTTCGGTGAAGATCTCGGTGTACCTGTCGATTAGTTCACGTAGCTGTTCTTGCTGGTGCACTGCAAGATGGCTTAAACTCGCATTTACCATCAGAACATCACTATTGGTCTTGCTCTCACCAATGCCTTCCTCACCACTAGTTGAGATGTCAGATAAGGTGTCAGGGAAACTGATCCAATCCTCGTATCCAAAATCAAGGGTTCCGAACTCAGATTCGAAGTCATCATCCTCGAGGTCCCCAAGAAACTCTGGATCAAGAAGATTTGCAGACGCGACATCCGGAACGGTGATGGGCGATTTTTGTGAGGGGGTGGATGCAGCAAGGCCTCCCAAAGGCCGGGAGTTTGTTGCATACACCGCTGCAACAGGGCTTGCACGGGCGATCACTTGACCTGGTCGTAATTTGATGACCCGAGACGATGTGTTTACCACCCAGACATCCGTCCGACGATCTTCAATCCTGGTCACGGTGGCAGGGATGATCAGCTTGTTGATTGATGGAGCGATCTCTATCTCTTCGTCTTTAACGGACCGCGGCACTCTGCACTTGACGAAGCTGGCACTATCCGGCAGTAGTTCTATAAGCTTAGCGCAGTGAAGCGGACATCCGTGGGCCGACGTAATCGAACTCTTCACACCTGTCGAGAGCTCGGCTAGCGCAAGGCTGCTGTGTTTAGTGAAGGTCACATCGAGTTGGCAGCCCAAGATGCACAGGTGACTGAAACGAGGCGGTGGTTCATGATGAAAACTGAAAGTAAACCTTCTCAAAAAATCCATCCCAAGTAGTATGTCTCCAGGGAAGCGGGTATCAAGGACAGAAGCACGGTGGGTTATACTTACAGAGTCGGATAGTTGTATAGGCAAGTCAACCTCTTCGGTTACCTCCATCGGCGTCCCGGAAATTCCTTGCAGCACACGGTAACAACTGTGCTGCTTCGCGAGTTTAAAGCGTGGCAAGTGTTCCTCTTTGACGATTGTTATTGCAGAACCTGTGTCAATGAATGCCATGATTGGGGCACCATTTACTTGGATCTTAATCATCGGTCGCCCTCGATCCGACTCCTCGTATTCTACGTCTGCAATATCCGGTTGCACTTGCACGTCCGTCTGTACAGCGACGCTAATTCTTGCCGTCCACTTGCGTGCCGGTGTTCGTGAAGGTGCGGGGTGCCACGCGGCGGGTGGACGTCGGGGAGTAGGCTCGTGTGTCGGCTGCAATGCCAGTGGAAGACGAGCCTCCAGACCTTCCCTGGCGTTGTTGAAAGGGCCGGTAAGGGCGGTCGTAAGGGCAGGACGAAGCGAAGTGTCCGGACCGACCGCAGCGGAAGCATCGTCTCTCTTCTCTCGCTCGTGCTCGACAAAGTCCCCCTCGTCCTCGTGCTGTCGGGATCCTCGGGTTGGGGACTGCATTGCTGCCGGGCGATCTTCACACAGCGCGGCTACCTGTGGGTCAAAATTTACAGTGGCCGCCTGGCGACGGTGTCCAGTTGGTTGGGGGTGCGAGACGCCCACTCGGGTATTCCAGAGCTGCTGAGCACACTGCACCAACTTGTCCGTGGGGGCATCATCCCTCGTAGCCAAGGCTTCCCGCATCCATTGAGGGATACCTTGCAAAAATACTCTGCGGGCAAGAAGATCTGGGTCACCAATCGCAGTAGGGTAGTCTCTTTCTCCCTGTAACACAGCGGCCTGCAGGTTCAAGTAAAAATCAAAGGGCGTTTGACCAGGTAACATACGGTGCTGATACAGTAAAGTAAAGTAGTCATTAGGTGAACAGACACCGCGAAACTTTTCCCTCAACTTTCCCTTGAAAGTCATCCAGTCTGTTATGCCATCAAAAAAACTAGAGTTAATTATTACCTCGGCGGTTCCCCGACACATCATGCGTGCCATCTGACACATGGCTTCACCAGTGGAGGGCTGAGTAACATTCTCTATCTGCTTCATCCACGCCTCTAACTCTTGTGACCGCTGCAAAGGGTGAGACGCAGAGATTTCCGACTTAAATAGAGTGATACCAGAGTGAGGCATGACCATCATCGGGGCGGTACTGTGAGGCGCATGAGGAACAAAAGGGCGTCGGAAAGGTACAGACGTCGACGCTACAGCAGGGTCACTTGCTACCTCAGGGGCGCTACGCGGTGTTTGATTACCAAATTGCATGTCATCCAGGCGGCCGCCGTTAGCACGAACTTGTTCCCTTATAGAGGAAATCTCTCCCTTCAACTCGCGGGTCATAGAATCAAACCGCATCATTAGTTCGTCAAACATGGAAAGGCTAAGATGGTTTGCTTCATCAATAACTCGGCACTGGGAAAAGGAGGCATCGCGAGATGACGTTCGAGGCCCCACCGCATCGACGGTTACTTCGACTGGATGATCAATTACGGGTTCATGTAATTGTTCGGGTGCGACACAGACTTCGTTACTCTGAACATCGGGCACTACGTTCACAGAATTTGAATGGGCAGCAGTAGGGGTGGGCAACGCAAACGAGGTAACATTACGCCCCTGCTCCCTGGCAAGACGTTCGCTATTTTTAGTGGGTCTCATGATCTTTAAATCAACTAAAAGAGTTAATTAAAACTCGGGCAGTACAAATTCTAGGAAAATATAAAATACCTTAATATCATTAAAACGAAGAATTACAGTAAAATTCCCAAAAAGGATTTACAAAACGTTAAATCAGCACAAGAACGCACTAAGAACACTGGTAAAATGAATGATAAAACGCAGAAAACACGATCAAAAGAATCTAAAGTAAAAGAACCGAGTTAACAAAACGTTAGAAGGCACAAAAGATGAATAAGAGTAATACTAAAATTGAATAATAAAAACGCAGAACAAAACACGAACTAAATGGATGTAAAAAAACGAGAAATAAAACGTTAAACAGCACAAAGCGCACCGAAGAATACTCGTAAAAACGAACTATACTAAAACGCATAACAAAACAAAGAAACTTATGTAAAAGAACACTAAATTAGAAATAAAACGGCAGTGAGAAAAAAAAACAAGCAAAATTAAAACGCGAATCAAAAACACGCTGAATGGGAAGACGAGGCAAACGACCTTGACTACAACAACGCTCAAGGACGAAACACGGTAACGACGCTCGTTAGGCAAACCAGGGGTGCGCGAGCTAAACAATAACAAATTGCCGATTCATTACACATGGAATAAAACACTGGCAAATTCATTCACAAGGTTTATCCCACCATAAGCGCCACCAAAAATGATCAACGCTGTAGTGATCTTTGACTAATTAAGCAAGTAAACTAATTTATTCATTTCTTAATGATTTATCTTTAAGTTAAGAATACCAACGGAGCGGGCCGAGCGGTAAGCACTCTCCGAAGGCATGGTGGGTCGGGGATAAATCTTGCTCTTGAATTTGTTACAGATTGTATATATAAAGATCAAAGAGCATGGGCACAACTCTTTGTTAAAACAGAACACACGGTAAAGAAAACAGGACATAAAATGAATATTTAATTAAGTGGCATGAGCAAAAATCACAAAAGACAAATTCATAGCAAAGCTTGTGTATAAAACTGCATCATACTACTTATCTTACAATGAGTGTCTCGTACCGTCCATTCACCACTGGATACACAAAATAAAAAGGGCTCGAGTACGGCCTCTCTCCAATTCGTTTTACAGCAGGAGGCTCCCTATTCCGGCAGTCTTCCGTCCAGGATCTCTGGCTTACGGAAAGAAAGTCTCACTGCTATAAGCAAACTGCTCGTTGGATGAGGAGAGAGAGTACCTGTAGCTTCGGCCGTTCGAGCGAGAGTCCCCTTTCCTTACAGACGCCCCTCCCCCCCCCGACAACGTCTTCAAGGTGGCAAACAAACAAGGAGGGTTAAAAAGGGGGTCTGAAACCCCAGGTTTCCATGTGGTTTCACAAAAAAGTAATACGAGATGCAGTATATGAATTGTAATACAACACAGCGGTGATTCACAGGAAGCACTTTTCATAGTCTTTGGGGTGCACTACGTAATAGTTAATGCTGGTCCCTGGTGGCCACGAGTGGAAGTTCTATGCGTCCTGCTCTGCCACGAGTAGCTCGGGATCCCCTCAAAGATAGCCCCCGTTTTCTTTTCGGGAAGATGGTTCACTACAATGTCGCTTCTTTCAAGCTTGCGACACGAACGATGCCTCCGACCAACACTCTCTCCAAAAACAAACTGTAAGTACGCCATGGGCAATTTCTTTTCCTTTCTTTTTTCCTTCCCATGTGTGCATGCCGTTATGTTTTCAACAAGTGCAGTGATTTTTTTTTCTAAACATCCGAACAAGTGTCCGTGCTAGTGTATTTTTTTCTGTCTATTATCTACCTATTATCTTCGATGTTCCTTTGATGATAGAAAACCCATATTTATTATCTTTATTGTTTTTTTTTAGTGAGAGTAATTTTCTTAGGCGTGTTTTATCTTTAAATTCATTTTCTTCTTGAATGCACTATGCCCGCGTGGGCATATTCTAGGCTTATTTTCTTATTTATATTCCCATTGTGCTAACCGGTGCCTTATTGACGTAAATTTCGTTTAACATTTTTCAGTGCATTTATTTCGGCTCAGTTTTACGATGCATTAGTGGGAATATTATTGAAATGTGAAAATGGTGGAATTATCCATAAACAAACATTTTCTTTCTTTCTCCAGACCTCCCCACCTATCCTAGTTCCTAACTTTCCCCCTTTCCTTAAATCCTCCTTCCACATTTCCCCTCCCTCTCTACTTATTTTCAATATATCTATGAAGGTCACTTGCGTTAATATTCTAGTGTCGTGATATTTGTTTCAATGTTATTTTCAATTATACAAATTATTTAATATACATACGTTATATCTTGTAAGTGCGATTTCCAACTGACTTCACACTTGCCTTTCACGATCAGTTTGGATCGCGCATGACCTGTCTCCCTGCCCTTTTTAACCGTGTGATATCCAGAGTTCATTATCAGTTCGTCATCTTAAGTGTTAATTTCCAAATATTAGATTTTTTTTCTTTTCTTGTCTTGTGTACATTTACACGTATGATGTGTTTTGTTTTATTCGTATTTTTCATAGTACAAATACAGTAAATAAGTTTTATGTGTACAAATGTTTTACTCGTTTATTTTAATTATGGTTCACTTAACATTTAGTACCCCAGGTCATTTCAGGTCAGGTCATGTCAAGTGATGACATTTTCTCCCCTCCTTTGACCTGTGTGTGAAATGCCTCATTCAACCATTTTCTTTTATTTTTTCGTATTTCAAGTTTATTTCTTTTTTCATTGTTTTTTTCAAATAATTTGACATTTTGATAACGAATTATCAATTTCCTTTAAGTTATCGACATATTTTTTTTTTTTCATATTGTACAATTTCTTTATACTGATATACATTTATATATAAACATTTAGTTATTCTTACTTAGATTATTAATGTGTTACTTATGATAACTGTAATTCATTAGTGTTTCGATTATTTATTTTTTTTCGATGTCAATGTGTTTCGTTTTCACACTCTTTTATTACTAGCTTCTGCTAATTATCGGATATGAACCTGACTTCGATCTCACTCAGGTAAAATCGGTCACTCTGATCTGCCCACGATTAGAAATATATTGTTTCTATTTTCATTTCAATTCTATCTCGTTGTTAGAGATTATTACATTATATCAGCTACTACGATTTCATATTGTTCGTGATTTTCGTTATCATTATCCATCAATTCAAGGCAAATTCCCTCGGTCATCCTAATGATTTTCCATATTTCCTCTCATGACAATTGTTAAGATCCTGACAGATTTTCACAGCATTTTTTTCATTAATTGCTCTGTATCGCGAACGTCATTTCATCTTTATTACGTTGTCCTTGGCGACGATCCCAACGACGGGTTTCTGGACATGTAATTAGTGTTCAAGTTGAATGTTGTCCTTTTACGTGCTCAGAAGCACATTAATCGCCCAGCTGCGATCCGGCGCCCGTGATGCGCACCATGTTTTTACGACTCTACGTGGGCATAGCGCTGGCATTTCCCAACGGGATGGGATGCCCAATTTGCGTATTATTTTTGCTACGTATGAGCTCGTCCCGGCAGTACCCTCTTCAACTTGAAAATATGGTGGGGTACTGGCCGTTTTCCTCCGGGAATCTTAAGTTAACATAACTTGCAACCACGAGGGTTGTCCTATCGGCCGATCAGCGGTCTGCTTGCACCATGCATTGCTCTGCAAGCTTTGTCTGTTCCGTGACAGACTTGTCACCATTTCATACATTTCACATACTGTTGCAGTATCATTTCTGTGATTTCGAACAGTAGTTGATATAACGTTGCAATTGCTGTAGAGTAATACTTATATTACCATATTTATGAATGTTCTTTTCGTGCAGTTAGATCGGTATCTATATTCCTTGACCTCTAAAAATCTTCCACTTCGTTTACATACCCCGTCCCCATCCTCGCCTCGCCCTTTAATTATCAATTCCACCTTGCACGCCATTCTATTTCTTATTACTCTATCAACTTATCTAGCTGCTATGATTCTATACCTACTCTACCACTATTATATTTTCTACTCGTGTGCTATACTCTGACTTATTCACTTTATAACTCTAACTTATTTACTCACTTATCTCGTCTATTCACCCATCACTTCAGTTATGCAACTTCATACATCGTATCTGTATAAATTACGTTAATTCACAAGAATTACATGCGTATAGTCTTACGCCAATCTTGTATTCTTGCCTTGCATTACGTTTTATCGTGCCGTATGTTGTTATTAAGCGCATATGATGTAATGAGTCACTCCCAAGTGAACATGAGGACTACATTTACCTATTTTCATTATCGCTTTGCTTCGAAATGATGAAGGTGTCGGTGATAGACATATTCTAATCAATACTAATTTCTTATAAGTCATTTAACAGCACACCGTTAACCTTCGCATTGTTGCATTTTTTTCTTTTCTCTAAGGAAGTCTGTCGTTCAAGATAGTCCTTGCGGACGCGACAACTTTTCCTTCCTTATAGCCATGCACGATGCTTATTTCTTGTAGATTTTCACCGCTATCTATCCTGAGACAATTGCAACTCAAGCAAGTCCTTGCGGACTATTGCAATTGTCTCCCTAAGCATGTTCCTCTGTCTATCTCTTGACAGTGAAATTATATAAAAATGCGATTATAAAAATTGACAATTGAATATAACATTATTAAGTACTATTTTCTTGCAATACTCTGATTATATCTTACATACGGCCCTTGTCACACAACCCCCCCCCCCCCTCCCATTTCGCCCTCCTGTCTCTCTGCCTGTCTCTGCCCTTGGTGTACTTGTTTCAGAAAATGGCGGATCAGCTGCGCGAGAAGTCCGGGACGCAGCCTGCCAGGACACACACCAAGCACGGCCGACGACACTTGCTGCTCCCGTCGAGGACGACGGGTGGGTGCGTGAGCCGAGCGATCTCAGATTGGTCATTGGTCAAATGCCGTCAATGTCACGCCCTCCTACTAACAGGGGTGACCAATAGGGCGGCGTGCCCATGGCATCGCCGCCGTACTGACCTAAACCACGCCCACTGCACTCATGACCCCATAGCTGACCTGGAACCGTATGCACACTCTACCTCGAGTCGCGGCCCCGCTCGCCCGCGGCCTCCCGGGGGCTACCCCGGTTTCTCCTGTACAAGCCATTCCAATTCAACCTCGGTCCACCAAGAATCTCCCATCAATAAATATACGCAACAGACCGTGCGTTTTACAAGTCACTCGCACTCTCTCTCACTCTTTCTTCCCTCCCTCCCTCCCTCTCTCTCTCTCTCTATCTCTCATTCTCACTCTCTCTCTCTCTCTTCCTTCTCTCTCTTTCTCTCTGTCTCTCTCTCTCTCACTCTCTCTCTCTCTCTCTTACTCTTTCTCTCTCTTACTCTTTCTCTCTCTCTCTCTCTCTCTCTCTCTGCTCTCTCTTCTCTCTCTCTCTCTCTCTCTTCTCTCTCTCTCTTTCTCTCTCTCTCTCTCTCTCTCTCTCCTCTCTCTCTCTCTCTCTCTCTCTCTCTCCTCCTCTCTCTCTCTCTCCTCTCTCTCCTC
>NC_051390.1:27843116-27850616 GCF_015228065.2 Penaeus monodon
TGGTTGATTTGTTACAGTTGTAAAATTAGGGAGGTTAAATTTGGTTAGCACCCATTTAGCTAGCTAGGGGAGGTTTAGTTGTTTTCTTAAATTAGTTTAAAATTATGTTTGTTTAGGGGGGTTCGGGTTTGTTACGTTGGGTTTGGGTTTTTGTTAGGGTGGGTAGGGTCGTTTGCTTGGTTAATTCATTATTTAACCCCCAAACCCAAGAATGTAATCCATCATTATTAACCAACCCAACTAAATAACGGAATTGTGTCCTTATAAATTAAAAAAGGTAAAAGAAAAAAATCCCAGAAGTCGAAAAAAACGGCAAAAACAGCGAAAAATTTGACTTTTAGAAAGACTCCAAAATGCATTTTTTTCCTTCATTTGATGATTCTGGCTTAAAGGGAATAATTTTAATAATTACCAGAATTCTATTAAACATGACAAAATATGAAAAAGTGGAATAAAGGAATTTTGGTAACATTGATGATTATTAATTTATTACTTTTTCATTATTTTTATCTTATTATCAATATTTTATTATTATTTTATTATTATTATTTATTATTATCATTATTTATTATTTTATTTTTATATTATATTTTATTATTATATTATTTAAATTATATATTGCCAAAAAAATATTATAAAAATGTAAAATAACAATAAAAAATAATAAGTATAATTAAATAATACTAATTGTTATAAAGTTTTATTAATATTTTTATTTTTATTAGTATCATTATTTTTTTACTGGGTTTTAATTGTAAAAAAAAAATTTTTTAACATAATAATTCAGTAATAAAGATATAATTAAATAAGATATAAATAAAATTTAAAAACGTTTTTTTTTTTATTATTATTGTTATTACTATTATTATTGTAGTTGTTTTTTAGTATAGATGTAAAAATAATATTATAAATGCAATAATTGCAATAATTTTAATAATTGCAAAAATGATGATAATGATGATGATAATTGATAATATGTATAACATAATAAGTGATAATCATGATAATAGGTAATAACAGAATTGTTCCATATATAATAAAAAAGGTAAAAGAAAAAAAAAAACCCAAAAATCGAAAAAAAGGCAAATCTGCGAAAAAAAGCCTTTGAGAGTAGACTCCAAAATGACTTTTTTCCATTCATTTGATGATCTGAAATTATTAGGGTAATAAAATAATTTTCCCGAATTCTATTAATCATGACAATAAAAATGTAAAAAAGGGAATAAAGGAATTTGGATAAATTTGATGATTATTTAAATATTACTATTATCTTTTATATATTATTATTATTATTATTTTATTATTATTTTTTTTATTACTTTATCATTATTATTTTATTATTATAATTATTATTTTATCATTATTATTATTATTTTTTATTATTTATTTATTTTTATTATTATTATTACTTTAATTATTAGTATTATTCCAAAAAATTAAAAATAACTATAATAATAAAAAAATAAAATAAAAGTAAAATTAAAATAATACTTATTTATAATGTTGTTTTTAATATTTATTGTTTTTATTTCATTATTTTTATTTTTAGGGTAGTATAATTGTAAAAAAAATTATTAAACGGTAATAATTGAGTAATAACATATTAATTAAAAAATGATATAAATGATTTTTAAAAAAAATATTTTTTTATTTTTTCTTATTACTATTATTATTGTAGTTGTTTTAGTATAGATTAAAAACTATATATAACGCAATAATTGCAATAAAAATGTAATGATTGAAATAATGAGATAATAATTGCAAAAAGAATAATGATGAAAATTTATGATAATGATGATAATGATGATGATAACGATAATAATGAGAAAATCATGTAATACTGAGAAAAAATTTAGGAATTTTTCCATTATAATAAAAAAGGTAAAAAAAAAAAAAAATCCAAAAAAGTCGGGGAAAGCGGAAAAATTAGCGATATAAGTTTTTGGAGTAGACCCCAAAATGACGTTTTTTTTTTTTCTTTTGAGATTTCTGGAAATTATTTGGGTAATAATATAATAATTATAAATTTATAATATGCAATGACAATGATAAAAATGAGAATAAAAAGAATTGGAACATTTTATGATTTAAAATTATTGTATTATCATTATTATTATTATTTTATCATTATTATTATTTTATTTTTATTAATCATTATTTTTTTTTATTTTTATATTTTTATTATTATTATTAATTATTAGTATTATTGCCAAAAAATATATTGTAACTGTAATAATAACAATAATAATAATAAGAAATTATAATAATACTTATTGTTATAATATTTTTTTTAATATTATTTGTTTTTTATTATATTATTTTTTTTAATTGTATAATTGTAAAAATAATTTATAAAGTAAAAATTGCAGTAATAACGAATAAATTAAAAAAATGATTAAATAATTATTATAAAAAAAAAATTTTTGTTATTTTTCTTTTTCTTTTATTATTTTTGTATTGTTTTTATAGATGTAAAAAAATATTTTAACGGGAAAAATTGCAATAATAAGATAATAAATTTCAATAATGATGATAATAATTGCAATATGATGATAATAAATTCAAAAATGAGATAATGATGATGTAATTTTGATAAAGACGATAATGATGAAAGATAACGATAAAAGAAAGATAAACGATAAAAAATGAGTAATCAAATTGTGTCAATATATAATAAAAAAGGTAAAAAAAAAAAAAAATTTCCCAAAGTCAAAAACGGCAAATTTAGAGAAATATAGCCTTTTAGGTAGGGCTCCAAAATGACTTTTTTTTTCCCTTCATTTTATGTCTGGCAATTATTAAAAGGAATAATGATAATAATTACCCGAATCTATTAACATGAAAATAATGATGACAAAAATGAGAATAAAAAGATTTTTTGGGTAACATTTGAGTTATTAATATATTCTATATATAATATATATTATAATATATATATATTTTAAATTTTATATTAATATATAAATATTTTATTTAATTAAATTTTATATGTAAAGTATTTTTAAATTATATTATATTTTATAAATATTATATTATATATATATATACCCATATATATTTTTATATATATATATATTTTATATAAATATTTTTTATATATAACATATATAAAATATTGTTGTATTGTTTGTGTTTGGTGTGTGTGTGTGTATGGATTCTGTGTGGTGTTGTGGTGTGGTGTTTTTTTTTATTTGTGTGTCTGTGCGTAATGATGTAAAAATAAATATTTATAATAATATATATTTATATATATATAATATATAATATAATTATATAATATTATTAAAGCACAGACAAATTAACACCCAAAAACCAAAACAAAAAAACACACACACACACGCAAATACACACACAAACCCCCCAGACATATACAACACAAAAAACGCCAAAACCACACACACACCACACACACCCACGCAAAAAACCACCACACACACACCCACACACACAAACCCCAAAAACACACACAACCAAATATATATTTTTAAAATATATATATATTAATATATAAAATATATATATATATAATTTATGCTAAGATAACAATAGATAATAGTAGTAGATAGATTCAACATATATATATTAATATAATTATATATAAAAATATTATAATATTATGTTTTGTGTGTGGGTTTTTGTGTGTGTGTGTGTGTGTTTGTGTGTGTTGTCTGTGTGTGTGTATGTGTGTGTGTGTGTGTGTGTGTGTGTGTATTGTGTTGTTGTTGTGTGTATATGTGGGGTTTTGTGTGTGTGTTTGTGGTGGTGTGTGTGTGTGTGTGTGTGTGGTTGGTTGTACAATATGTGAATATAGATATAAGTCGGTGGGTTTTTGAATATATATATATAAAATAATATATATATATAATATATATATATATATATAATGTATATATATATATAATACATATATATATACATATATATAAATAATATATACATAAACAAAAATATATATACTACACACGCAACACGCAAACACAAACGCAAAACACAAAAACACACACACATAACACACACAACACACACCAACACACACACACACACTTCTATATATATAATATATATATTATATATATATATATATTTTAAATTTAAAATTTTATGGAATATATATAAATATATAAATAATATATAATATATATATATATATATATATATAATATATATATAATATATATACATATACTTATATGACATTATATAAAATAGTATATTTTATTATATATATATATATAATATAAGTGTATATATTTATGTATATTCTCTCTTCTCTCTCTCTTCCTGCTCTCTCTCCCTCTCTCTCTTTATATATTATTATATTAAATATAATATAGATAATATATATTACACACACACACACACACAACATATACACAAACACACACACAAACCACACACCACACACACACACACACACACTACACACACCACACACACAACACACACCACACACACAACACATACCACACACACAACACCCACACACACACACATATATATATATATATATATAATATATAATATTATATATTATATATTATATAGATATATATTATATATATATATACATATATATACATAAATACATTTTCTATGTATATATATATTTTATATATATACATTATATATATAGATATATATATATATAGATATTATAATATCTAATATATATATATAATATATATATACACACATTTATATATATAAATATATTTAAATATACAACACATATATATATTATATATATATATTATATCTATATATATATATATATAGATATATAATTATAATAATATATATATACACACATTGGATATATATAAATATATATAAAATATATACACTATTTCATATATTATATCTATATATATATATATATATATTAGAGATATCTATGTCTTTATATATATATATATATATACTTTATGTATGTATAATATACTATATATTATAGATATATATATAGATAAATATAATATAATATATAGGTATATATATATTATAGATAAATATAGAAAATAGGATGTGTATATATACCTTATATATACAATAGATAAAAGAGATATAAATAATTACATATGAGATAGTAAAAAAAAAAAAAAATATATATATAGATAATTATATTATATATATATATTATATAATAACCATAGGTATATATATAGTATATATAGATATATATATAAAGATATATATAGATCATAATATAGAGAAACACACACACACATAAGACACAAACACACACTAGAAAAAAAAATAGAAAAGAAATTTATACATAAAATAAATATATAACATATATATATATATATATATAGATATATATTATATATAATATCTATGAAATGTATATATATACATATATATTATATATTATATATAATATATATATATATATAGATCTATGTATTATATTATATATATATCTATATATTATATATATTATTACTAAATTCATTCCTTTTCTAGGTGTGTTGGTTCTATGGGGTGTGTGTTTGTATACATTATATATATATATATATATATATTAATATTACTATATATATATATATATATAATATATATAGTATATAGATTTTTTTAATATATATGATATAAACACACCACACAACACATCAGATCACAACACACACACACTAGAAAAAAAATGAAAGAAATTATAAAATATCTATATATAAGATATATGAATGTATATATAACATATATATGATATATACTATAATATATATATTTTTTTTTTTTTTTTTTTTTTTTTTTTTCTTCTTTCTTCTTTTTTTCTTTTCTTTTATAGTGGTGTGTTTGTGTTATGTGTTGTGTGTGTTGTAATGTAATAGATTATATTAATATCTATATAAAATATATATATATATATATCTCAATGAGGTGGTGTGTGTGTGTTAATATATGTGTATATATAATGTATATATATATATAAGATAGATATATATAATATATATATAATATATATATATCTATATAATACTATATATATATAGTGTGTGTGTGTGTGTGCTATACATATTGTCTAAATATAAATATAAATATATATATATAAATATATATATATGAGATATATATATATATATAATATAAATACATATAACAACAAATATGTAGTAATGTATATATCTATATTATAGATAAATATAGAGATAGATGTGGTAAGATAACATTTTATATATATACATATATATCATCATCATCTAATCAAGGGCTAACGCCGACGGGGCGCATGGCTAGCATCCAACCTTCAACTTCCAGCTACGAGGATCCTCGCTTTTGGCCCAAGCTCCAGGCGTCACACGGCCATCTTAATTCTCGCGACAGGTCTCATCGAGGCCCAAGCCATGATCTCCTAGGTCGTCCCACAGGGGCTCCAACACAGGGTTGTCTAGCAGAGAGGACAACCTGGTGGGCAGGGTCAGCCACAGGGAGACGAGCAGGTGACCATATATAGCCGAGTGCAAATCCCGGATTATGCAAGTAAACAGGTCCCTGCCGTCTAACGGTGTAACCGCCAGTTGGAACGCTGTCCTGCCAACTGTTACCCATGATTGGCGAAGGGACTTCTTACAAAGGCATCAAGGCGAGACCCAGACACGGGACAGCGTCCGTTTCACTTCTATAGACGCAAAACTGGTAGTACTAGGCCTGAAAGACACGCAGTTGTTCCTTTTTCATAGGTACAGACATCTCCAAACGCTCTTGTTGATCGAGTTCAGCGATCCTGTTGCCGACCAATCCGTCATGAAGTCCTGGCCTGACAACCCAGAGATATGGACTACGCTACCAAGTATGTAAAACTTCGTAACTTCGACGTCTTCGCCACAAGCATGGATCGACTGAACGGGTTCCCCTAACAGGACCCCAAAGTCTGAATCTTGGTCTGTTCCAGGAGACCTTCGAGACAGGGCTTCGCCTATTGCTAAATGAATCAAGAGCCGCCACAAGTGACTCCAGGACTCAGATAGGATGGCAACATCCGTCGGCAAAGTCAAGGCAGAGACCTTGATATTGCCTAGTGTGCTCCACACGACTTTGGCTAGTAGCTCTGCCCATGTATCCAGTCCATACAGGAGTTGAAACGTGTTGGTGCAAGGACACAAGCCTCCTCACCCATGAATTAACAGGGAGAAGTTCGACATCACCCCACACACTTGACAGCACTTTCAGTACCAGTATAGAGCTGCTATCAGGCCCATCATCTGTATTGGAATTCCCCGAGCTCAGGATCTCCCAAAGCGATTTCCCGAGCATGAGTCAATGACTTCTTGAGGTCGATGTAGGTGCAAGAACCACGACTAAACTCACGACGGCGTTCCACAATTACTCGAAGCGCTGTATAACGGCTATAGTGGACTGCCGGAAGTAAATCCAGATGCTCGTCTTGATGCCTCAGTAGGTGGTTGCGGATCCGTTTCAGAGAATGTGAGCGAGAACCTTGCCTGGTATGCTGAGCAGTGTAATGCCACGGTAGTTGACTACCGTCCCAAAGATCCCCTT
>NC_051390.1:27855616-27895190 GCF_015228065.2 Penaeus monodon
GTAGTGTTTGTGTGTTTCTGGTATGTGTGGGTCTGGGAGTGTGTGTGGTGTGTGTGTGCGGATGTGTGTGTGTGCACGCATGGTGTGTGTGTGTGTGTGTGTGTGTGTGTGTGTGTGTTGTTGTGTCTGTGTGTGGCTGTATAGTTTGGTTAGGTATGTGTCTCTACGTGTGTGTGTGTTGTGTGTGTGTGTGCGTGTGTGTGGTGTGTGTGGTGTGGTGTGTGTGGGGGTGTGGGTGTGTGTTTGTATGTGTGGTTTCTGGGTGGTGTGTGTCGAATAGATATATATATATATATAATATATATATATGGATATATATATAAAATATATATATACATTATATAGACATATATATAAATATATATATATTATAGAGATAACATATATATATACAGATATATATACACATAGATATATATTATATCTATCTAGATATATCTAAATTATATATATATATATATATATATTATATATTATGTGTGTTGTGGTGTGGTTGTGTGTATAGATATATATATATAATAAGATATATATATAATATAATATATAATATATGTTTAGATACATATATATAATGATATATGATATATATATAGAGATCTATATACACACATATATATATATATATATATATATATATATATATATATATTAGTTCATTTGTATGATAAAATGTAGTATACCCCCATATTGGTTGAGTCGTATTTTTGAGTGATAGAAAGACTATGAAAGAAGCATGTGGGTGTATGTATATACGTCTGTATATTTAGATATATACTATCCTTAGATGAGAGAAAGGATGTATATGAAGAAATCAGTATATAGATAGATATATATAGTCGATATTATATATAGATACAATAATGATCGATTTAATGAATCACATATCAGATCTATAATATATCTATACATATATATAATATATAATATTATGTCATAATATATATATAAATATGATCATATATATATATGATAATAGTCAAATATATATAATATAGAATATATACTATCATAATATATACTATGTATATACATATATATATAATAACATACTATATATCATATATATCTATACTATAGTATATACGCTATATAGATGTATTATATATATAGATGATTATATATACTATATATATATATAATATGTAAATACACACACCCACACACACACACACACACACACACACACACACCACACCCACCCACTACACCCCCACACACACAAACCACACACACACACACACACCACAACCACACACACCCCATAAGATATATATACTATATATATTATATATTCCTATATATATATGCTATCTATATATATATATAGTATATTGACTAAGATATTTGTATAGATATGGATACATAGAGACTATATAGTATAGAGATATATAGATATATATATATATATATAATATTATATATATATATTATACTGACATATATATTTAATATTATTGTAAATACCAGATCTTTTAGTTTCAAAGAGGATTACCAATTTGAGGAATTACAAGGTACACAAAATAGAACAATCTACAAGGTTATAAGAGATATAAAATATATATAAAAAGTTCAAAAATTTGATATGTTCTATTTCCGTCACCTTCCCATACAATTTTAGTTCACTTTAGGCTTCTTTGTTTATAAGAATACATATAAATGAAGGCAAGACATAATCCCATTCACTGCATGACCGAGACGTAATCTTGAAGTGGCCACGGGAAATTTGAGGCGGGGCCCATCATCTCATAAAAATTATAAGAATGAAGCCTCCGTGCTGGCCCTGCACAAGTAGTGCTTGCATCTCGTCTGGCGAAAAAATATAATATTGTTCATATTACATTGTACGATTAAGAACAGATCTTAGCAAAGAAATACAAACAATTCCTCAAAATTGGATGGGGGGGAACTACCTTACGGCTATGGTGAGTAGAGGGAGGACCCCAAGCCCTTAACCAACAACCAAACTAGATGAACCTTGGATTCGAACCGGTGATAATGCCAGGAATTCTATAATATGACAATAATGATGATAAAAGTGGAGAATAAAGAGGAATTTGGATAACATTTGATGATTATTAATTATTACTATTATTATTATTATTATATATTATTATATATTATTATTATATTATTAATATTAAATTATATTATTATATATATTCTATTATTATTATTATCAGTACATTAATTAATAGTATTATTCCAAAAATAAACATTTAACTGTATAAGAAACAATAATAATAATAATAAGTATAATAAACAGTAATAATACTAACTTTAATCATATTGTTATTAATATTATTTTGTTTTTATATCAGAGTAATTTTTACTGGTAGTATAATTGTGAACTAATATTATAACAGTAATACTACAGCAAGAACGATATTAATTAAATAATGATATAACTAAGATTTTAAAAACGTTATTATGTTATTAATTGTTAAACTATTATTTATAGTAGTATTATTAATATATTGTAAAAATATATATTTAACTGCGATTAGTGCAATTAATGATAATCATTGCAATAATGATTGATAATAATTGCAATAATGATGATAATGAGATGGGAATGATGATAATGATGATGATGATGATGACGATAATAATGATTATAGTGATGATAATAATGATAATAACAGGAATTGTGCCAATATATAATAAAAAAGGTTAAAGAAAAAAAGTCCCAAAAGTCGAAAACGAAAAAGCGGCAAAATCTAGCGAATATAGCCTTTGAGAGTATACTCCTAAATGAAGTTTATACATTCATTTGATGATTGGCAACTGATTTAGGGTAATAATGATAATACCAGAATTCTATTAATATGACAATAATGAGATACAAGTGAGAATGAAAGAGAATTTGGATAACATGTTGATGATAATTATTTTATTACTATTATCATTATTATTATCATTATTATTATTAATATTAGTATTATCATTATCATTATTATTTTTTTTTTTTTTTATTATTATTATTATTATCTATTAGTATTATTATTATTATGATATAGTATTATTATTTATATTGTTTATCAACTTACGGTGATATTATTAGTATTATGCCAAAAAATATATTATAACGTAATAATAACAATAATAATAATAATAAGTATAATAATATAATAATAATTGTTATAATATTGTATTACTATCATTATTGGTTATATTATCATTATTAGTATTTTTACTGGGTATAATGTAAAAATATATTATAACCAGTTAAAATTACGTAATAACGATATTAATTAAATAATGATATAAATAATTTATTATAAAAACGTATTATATGTTATCATTATTTGTTCGATGGTATACTATTATATTATAGTGTTATTAGGTTAGTTGTAAAAATATACATCATAACGGCAATTTAATTGCAATAATAATGATAATTAATTGCAATAACGATGATAATGATTATGATAATGGATGATAATGATGATGATAACTATAATAATATGATAATCATGATTAATTTAATAATGATGATAATTAACAGGAAATTTGTGTCCATAATAATAAAAAGGAAAAGAAAAAAAATCCCAAAAGCGAAAAAGCGGCAAAATCTACGATATATAGCCTATTGAGAGTAGACTCCATAAATGACGCGTTTTTCCTTCATTTGAGGATTCTGGCAAGATTAGGGTAATAATGATAATAATTACCAGAATCTAGTAATCATGACAATAATGATGAAAAAGTGAGAAATAAAGAGAATTTTGATAACATTGATTGATATTAATTTTATTACTATTATCATTATTATTAGTAATTATTATTCATGATTATTTATTATTATGATTGAGCATTAGCATTATTATTATTATTGTCAAATTATTATATGATTGTTCTTATTATTACAATTATCTTTAATTTTTTAGATTATTGCCAAGAAATATATTATAACTGTAATAATAACAATAATAATAATATAAGTAAATAATATAATACTAAGTTATTAATATTGTTATTAATATTATATTGTTATTATTATCATTATTATTGATTTTACTGGTAGTGTAATTGTAAAAATAATTATTATAACAGAATAATACAGTAATAACGCTATAATTAAAATAAGGTATAAATAATATATAAAAACGTTATTATTGTTATTATTATTGTATCACTATACTATATAGTTGTTATTAGTTATCGTGTAAAAATATATATTATAACTGCAATAATTGCAATATAAGCACAAATTGCAATAATGATGATAGAATTGCCATAACGATGATGATAATGTGATAATGATTATAATGATGATGATCACGTGGGGTAATAATGTGCTAATCATGATAAAATGATGATTCATAACAGTTTTGAATTGTGGCCATATATAATTTTAAAAAAAAAAAACAAAAGGTAAAGAAAAAAAAATACGAAAATCGAAAAAAAAGCGGCAAAAATCTAGCGAAATATAGCCTTATTGAAGGAGACTCCAAAAATGACGTTTTTCCCTTCATTGAATGATTCTGGCAATCAATATTCGGGTAATACTGATAATAATACAGAATCTATTATCATGACAATAATGAGATAAAAGTGAGAATAAGGAGAATTTTGATTAAACATTTGATGATTATTAATTTCATTACTAGTTCATTATTATTATTGATCATTATATTATTATTATTATTATGGTATTATATCATTATTATCATTATTATTATTATTATATATTAATATATATTATATATTATTGTTATTATTATATACTTTAATTAATTAGTATATGATAAAAATATTTTATAAAACTGTATATATTTATTATTATATTATTTATATTATTATATTATGATTATTATTATTAAGCGTGTCTTAAGCACGGTAATTGATTGTCTGTGGTCCACAGGTAATTTGATGCTCGGGGTTTGAGTTGAGATAGTTAAGAAAGATTTATGTGTGATGGTGTTGAAAAGGAGGAAGGTATCATCGATGTATCGGCGATAATAAAAACAGGTTTAAATTCAGGCGGGCATGCATTAAGCCAGTTTTCATGAAAACAAAGGAATGCAGTAGCGAGGAGGGCCCTAATGGGGCCCCATCGCTAATCACCCTATAACCAATGGCACCTCCATACAAACATACCGAAAGCAAACTTCATGGCCTCGAACTTTACTTCCTCAGTTACATTCCATATTTATAAAAATCAAACAGCATCAGAACTCTAATCACTCGAGCCATAACATGTGTAGAAAATGGACAACCCTTCAGACGAATGTTGTTTCTTAAAGAATCTTTAGAACTAATGGTTATCCATGTGCTCATTGATTAAAATTACGAAAACTTTCCTATGTAAAATGATTCTCAAACAAAAGCCCCACTGTCCCTCTGTTAAATAAGACCACAGGTATGTTAACTACGTATATGGGTAGTTTTAAGTTTTAAACCTAGGAAGCAGCTAAAATCTTGTTACAAATTAATTACCCCCAAATAAAATTACTTTTATCTTCACCAACACTAGCAATATAGCCAAATTTCTAAAACAAACGTTGAAAACGAACTCTGAACTGTGTTCTAATTAGTCTATATGTTACCCTGTCCTTGCTGCCAAGCTCGGTACGTGGGGCTACCTTACGATGGTTACGACACCGCATCTAGAACACAAAGCAAATCTTCAGGACTGGCCTCCCACTGAGTAAACCATCTGTTTCGGCAAAAGAGAACATTCTCAACATCACTCACACCCTTCTGGAACACAGATGTTAGAATGCATCCTCACACTCCTCCCGCCCGACCTTATCATCCGGAATCCTGCTGATTCAGAGGATGAACCGAGCTTAACCCTACAAACACGCAACCACCTTATTCACACAATAGATCTTCCCCCCAAAACCACCCACTTTGGGTTTTTTAAAACCTATTATTTTTCTTTGAATTGTTTATTTTTCCAACTGTGTTTTTTTATGTCTTTTACTTTTGGTTTTTTTTGTTTTTTTTTTTTTTTTTCTTTTTTTATACACTAAAATTTTTTTAAAATTAAACCCAACACATTGTAATAACCATTGTCTTTTGATTTTTTGGTTCTTTTGACTATGATGATGGGGGATTGTTATACCCGAACGTTAATAACTGAAATCTTCACGATTTGGGTTAGTCTCCCTATTCATACTTACTATCGACCCCAGGGGCAAATTTATCACCGAATATATAAAATATATATATTTTATTTTAATATTAAAAAAAATAAATAAAAAAAAAAACATAAACATATATACAATTACATAAAAATAAAATATATATATATATATTTTTTTTATATATATATTATATATTTAAAATATTATTATTTTTAAAAATTACACCCACATTTGTGTAATAAAAAAAAAAAAATACAAAAACATAAAAAAAACCCCAAGGAAACATAATGTGTGTGTGGTGTTTTGTGTGTGTGTTGAGTGTATATAATTTTCTTCTTTTTCTTATCTTCTTTTTTTTTTTTTTTTTTTATTTTCCTTTTTTTTTTTTTTTAAACAGCCTTTTTTTCACGCAGGACATAGGCCCCCCTGTGTTCGCTATTGGGGGTTTTAGCAGTTCAACTCGCGGTTCGGGTTAACTCTTGTGCCAACGGCGATTTCCCCCCGAGCCCTGTTTTTGGTTCTCAAGGCAAAATGTCTTTTTTCTCTTTGTGAGTCGAGCTCGAGCCAGGTCAAAGCGAGGTATTTTTACGCTCCGCGGCAAAAAATCGCCCTGACCCCAGTCGGAGTGCAATCTCTAACCATGGATTATCGCGGCGGTCATATTGTGTATATAATATTATAAAAATTAAATATAAAAATAATTTTATAAATAATATATTTTTGTATGTTATATATATGATTATATATTGTACACACAACAATATATATAAATAATAAAATTTTATAAAAATATAATATAATATATATATATATAAAATATATTAAAATTTATATATGTATTTTGTATTATGAACATAGTATATATTGAATATAATATATATAATATTTTTAAAATATATAATATATATATATATGTTTTAATTAATATAACATGTTTCTTTTTCATATTTATATCTATACCACACCCCCACACACACACACACACAAACCAACACCCCCACAACAACACACACACCACACACATTTAATATAAAATATTAATATATATTTTTAATTTTATCATATATAATTTTATGTATATAATATATATTATTAAATATTAAAATAAAATATAAATATTATATATAGGGATGTATGTATATAATATTTTAAAATTATTTATATTTATATATATATTATATAATAATATTATATAAAAACACCACACAATACACCCAACATACATACCACCACAACACACCACCACCCACCCACAACCACACACAACACACCACAACAAAACCCACACCACACCACCAACACACCCCCACACCCCCACACACATAACCACACCCACCCACACCACACACACACCCCCACACAAACACAATAAAACACACACACAAATATATTATATAATATATATATATTATATATATATTATATATATATATTATATGTTTTATTTTTTTTTTTTATAGATGGATAGATAAGATGATAAAAAATGGATAGACAGTTAAGTGTATAATAAAATGTATGCATATGATTATTTTATATTTGTATATTAATATTATTTTATATAAAATTATATACATTATATATATATATATATATATATATATATAATTAATATTTTAATATATATATAACAATATTATAATATATATATATATATATATATTTATATATATATATATTATGTAGTAGTATTTGTATATATAATTTATTATCTCTATTTTTTTTATTTTCCTTGTATTTGGCTCTCTATCTATATTTTCTCATTTTTAATGATAATGATAGGGGAATAAACATCATAATATCACACGGTTTAATATATATATAAAAAAATATAATATATAATATATATATAATATAAATTTTTATCCAACAAATAAAATAAAATTTTATAATAGATAATATAAATAATTAATATTATATAATTTTAATATTATATAAAATATATTAATATTTTATATACCACACCAAACCCCACAACACACACACACACCCCATATTATATATATTATATATATATATATATATATAATTTTATAATAATAAGAGAGAAGAGAGAAGAGAAGAGAGAGAGGAGAGAAGGAGAAAAGAGGGGAGAGAGAGAAGGAAGAGAGAGATACATAAAATAGATATTATGTTTTAAATTACATATATTATATATTATATAATATTAAATATATATATATAATATATAGACAAAAGACATATATAACATATATACGTTTTATTACATATAAAATTATATAAAATATTAATATAAACAAAAAATTTATAAATTATATTAAATAATTATAATATATAATATTTTATATATATATTATATAAATATGATATAATATAAAAATAATATATATTTTTAAATAATTTATTATATATATATATTATACATATTTTATATAACAAGGTTAAACCCCAAACCCGCGGTGATTAGGAATCCCACCCTTTCGGAAAATTTTTACACTACAAATTAACCTCTCAATAGTGAACTCAAGGGGCCCTAGCCTGCAATGGGAAAAAAAGCTTTTTAAAAAAAAAAAAAGAAAAAAAAAAGGGAAGGGAAAAAAAAAGAAAAAAGGTGTGTGGGGTGGGTTTTGGGGTGTTGTGTGTTGTGTTTTTGGGTGTTTGGGGGGGGTGTTTGTGTGGTGTGTGTGGTGGTGTGTGGGGAGAGCGTGGTGTGTCTGTGTGTGTGTGGTACAACATACAACCACCACACAACACTCCCCCCACACAACCCCCACAAACACCACACACACACAACACACACACACACAACACACACAATTATATATATATAATATAATTATAAATTTATAGTTATCATTTTATATTTGTATATTAATATATATATATTCATATGCTATACATTAAATAAAATTATATATATATATATTAATAATATATATATTATATATATATATATATTTTATATTATGTTTTTAAAAATTTTATACATATAATCCCTAGTTATGTCCCTATATGTATATATATTATATTAATAAATTAAATATAAAATAATATAATTATATTAATATAGTTTATATATAGATTCATTTTATGTTTTTATATTTTATATATATATTTTAAAATATTTATATTATATATTAATGTTTTAATATATAATATAATAATATATATATATATATATTTATAATATATATAATATATATGCACCTCACACACACAACCACACAACACACATCCCCAACACACACCACACACACCCACAAACACACACACACATATATATAAAATATATATATATATATAATTATATATATAATATATATATAAAAATATATTAATATATATATATATTATATATATTTTTAATAATATTATATTTATATTATTTTTAAAATTTACATTAAACGATATTATTAAACACACACACAAAACACACACACACACACCCCACACACATACATATTTATTATAAAATATATATATTAAAAATATAATACTAAAAAAAATTCATTTATATATATAAAATATAAATTTATTATATATAAAATATTAATATTTATTATTTTTATTAAAATATTATTATATATATAAATTATATTTTATATAAAATATATAAAACTACCACAACCCACACACCCCAACACACACACCCCAACCCACAAACACACACACACCCACACCCACACCACACCCAAACCACACCCACACACCCACACCACACTATATAATATATTATATAATATATATATAATATATTATATATTATATTATATAAAACATTATAATATACATATTGGATGATGATAGATAATAGATAGTGATAGAAGATCGATAGATAGATATTGCATATATTTCACATCACAACAAACAAACACCAAACAACCCCCCACACACATAAACACTCACACACACACACACACCTATATATATATAAAAATAAATTTTATAAAATTTTAAAATATAATATATATTATAATATATATTTTCAAAAAATTGTTATATATAATAAAATTTTTTTTTAAAATTTTATATTTATATAAAATTATATAATATATTATATTTTAATAATATCATCATATATCACATCATCACCTGGTCTCCATTGCGGGACGTAGGCCTCCCCAATCTTTTCCAACTTTGTCGTCTTGTTTTTTTTTGTTTCCAGTCTCGGCCCCCAAATTTCTTTTTCGTCGCGCCTTTTGCATTGGTCGGCCCTTGGTCTTTTTATTTATCTATACCCAGTCTGTTACATTTTTTGCCCATCTGTTATCCTTCTCCGAGTTATAACCTCCCCATTCCCATTTTTTTTTTTGATGCCGCAAGTATATCTTTTTTTTGTCTGTTCCCTGACCACGTCGCCCTATCCTATCTTTTACAAATTCCCCACATCATCTTTCCACCCCCTTTTTTGGGACTTATTAGTTTCCTCTCCAGAAATTTGGGTTGTAGTCCATGTTTCTGACCATGGTCATAATGGTAGGACAATTGGTTAAAGACTTTTTTTTTTTAACATAAGGGCAAAGAACCCTTATACTACTGTGTCTGCCAAAGGCGCTCCACCCTAGATGATGCGTCGCTTAATTTCCTTTTCGCTAGATGGTTTGTCTGTACGGGGGCCCTAGGTAAAATTACTTTCCCTACCCCTTATACTCGCCTTTACTTTTATCTGTTTGAACGAAATCTATTTGAACATGATCTTAGTCTTTTTTTTGTTACCGAAATCCGATTTTTAGACTTTTCTATTTAGATCTTTATTAGTTGCTGCTTTTATTTTTAATTCACTGAAGAGAACAAATCATCTGCAAAACTAGGTTGTTTTTAAAATTCGTCTCCTATTTGAACCCTTTTTATTCCACCTTTGCTTTTTTAAAATTTCCCCAAGACAAGCTGTAAAAAAGTTTTGGGGAGATGGATCGGGCCCCGTTAAAACCTTTTTAATTGGTATTTTGTCGGTTTTGGATGGGCTTGATGGGTTTCTGTTCCTTTTGTATAACTTCCAGTTTTTCAAAATACCTCCTCTACCCCTTTTTCGGATAGCTTCTAGTACTGCTGGTGTCTCTACAAGTGAATGCCTTTTCGGGAACGAGAAAGCCATACATGGTTTTTCCCATATTCTTTATTTTTTTTCCCTTTTTTTGGGTGAGCGGTGGATTGGTCTGTTTTGAGAACCACTGCGAAACCTGCTTGTTCCTGGCTGGGGTTTGAACCAGACGGTCAGAGATGGAGTTGTGTGATTTTTTTTAATAATTTGTAAGTAGCTGAAGGATTATTGGGCGGGAGTTTTTAGACCTTTTTGTCCCCTTTTTTATGTATAAAAAAAAATTGTTGCTTTTTCCCGGGTTTTTGGTTTTCCGTTGATAGCATTTTTAAAAAAATTGGGTATTTCACTTTGCAAAATTCCGCATCTTTATAGGTCTATACTAATTCCCCTTCCCCCGGTGTTTTTTCCCCCCTTCTCCTTTTAAACCTCTTTTTATTCTTTTGTTTTGGTGTTAGGTAGGCTCTAGTTACCGCATTTGCTTGTACCAGGGGGGTTCATTTGAGTTGTATAATCCCCTTTGAAGTCCTCCACTATTCTTAGATTCTTTTTATTTTTACTTCTCCATCGGTTTCTTTATTTCTACAATTATTTCTCCCCATCCGAGCTCCTTTTTAATGTTTTTATGCTATACCTGTATCCTGTTTTATTTATATTTGGGATTGAATTTCCGTACTCTTCCCTTTTTTTTTTATTGATAGCTTTTTTAGTTCGGGCTAATTTTATCTTTTCCCTGATTGACATATTTTTTATGCCCTACTTTTTTTCATAAACCTTAGTTTTACCCAGAACTTCTGGAGATTTCTTGACGATCTTACCGCCACTTCTAGTGCAGATTCCTTTTTTATGTCTTTAAATATTGTATTTTGGCAATGTTGAATCTTTGTCGCTGAAGGAATATCGTTTTGGGTGTTAAGGGTTTAAAATTTTGTCCTCTGTCTTCAATTACTAAAAACTGGCTGTGGTTTTCGTTTGAGTTTACTCCTTTTCCCCCCTAGGGTAGTTTTAAATTTTGGGCCCCGACCATTTTAGGTCGCTGCCAAAATTACTTTATTAATAACTTCCACATTTTTTACTATATCGGTCTATTTTAAAATTTTGAATCAATTTCGTTTTGAGTCAGATGGGGACTTCCAAGTCCCTTCCGCTCTAGCTTTTTTCGAAGAAAGTATTCATGATTTTGAGGATCAGCCTCCGCAAAATCAACTAGCATTTGTCCCCTCTCATTCCTAGTACCTATTCCGTGATTCCCTATTGCGGTTTTTTCCCACTGCTTTTCCTATTTTTTTCATTAAAAACTCCCCCTTTTATTGTGAAAAGGGATTTTTCTTCTGCGGCTAAATGAAAATCTTCATAAAGTCTCTATTTCTTTATCACTGTGGTGCAGGGTTTGGGGCATAGACTTAAAAATCTTTTAAATTGTACCTATTTTTTTGTTTTATTGTTACTAAGCCCTCTTTCGCTTATACTATGAAATTCCCTATATTCTTTTTTAAACTTTTGCACAAGAAGCCCCCCCAAATTCCCGCTTGCTACCCTGGGGTTTACCTCTCCAATGAGCACATTCCATATTTTTACTTCTGTTCTTCGCCCAGCTTCTAACCTCACAGAGTCCTACAAATCCCCCTTTTATGAAAAAAGTTCCTCAAATAATGCTAGTAAGGGCGGTTCAGTTCTCATTTTCCTTTTGTTATTTGCAAAAGGGGCATCAAATGGGGGGGCCCGTTTTTGTTGACCCGGGGGTTCTTAGCAACCCCCGCTCGGAACGTTGATCGCCGCCGTAACCAGGGGCTCCTTGCCTCCGGGAAGAGGGGCCCTTTCCTGTTTTTGGGGTCATGGTTTTTTTATTAGGTAACCCGGTTTTCTTCCACCCATGCTTTGGTGTTCTTGGTGGAAGGGGAGTAGTTTAGCCGGGGTCCAATATAAACCCCCCCGCAGGTTTTTCTGTCTAGTGTGTACTTTCTGCGCCACGCAGGCTCTATACACAAGGGGATACTCCCGGAGCTGGGCTTAACTTTAGAAGTTTGTATAGTGTTGTATTTTTTATACACGATTTATTTATGTGCATGTACGCCCATGAGACACATTGTTCACTCAAATCCCCCTTTTGTTATTTTCTTTTCACATGACAGCAAGCATACATTTTACATATGCTCCCTTTTATGTGATATGCAACACACTCTTCATTATACAAATAATAAGCATAGTGTACCCCTGTATAGACGTGTGCCACATCCATGGCATACCACGTGCATACTCCCCCCCCTGTATGTGGCACACCCTGCGCATCCCCTGTGCATTTGCTTTGACTGTATATACACACACAAAATAGCAAAACGTTGCTGACGCCCCGCATGCGCCCCTACGTTTGGGATATACTCATGCCTACCATAAAATGTACCATACAATTAATAACACGTATATATTACATACATACACAACATTCACTTTTAACATATATACCAGTATACACTTACTCACTTACCATCTATTACATAATATACACATAACTATACATTTCATAATACACACAACATATCATACACATACATTAAACAATGCTGCACTACACACACTCGCACACATACAACATACATTAAAACACAACGCTATGAAAATTTTACCACAAAAATTTGTATCGCACACACCAGATACATTGCGCATTTTTGTGCAACGCCCCCATCGTGCACTACGTTTTTCACAGCGTCGCATGACGCCACCACACTCCATTTTAATGAGCCATTCATTAAATGTCATAAAATTTTAGGGTTGAAATGGAGGGGGGGTGATGGGGAGGGGAGGATTTAGGATGATAGAATGGGTAAGGTGGGTTTGGGTTAGAGGGAGTTAAAGGGGGTTTTTTTATCGGCTGTTTTTCGGAGGGGTTTGCACCAGGTTGAAACCTACCGCCCGGTGCCCTCGGGGCCCCGGGCCCGGGGCGCGGGGGCGCGTCTGGACTTGCCTGAGGTTCCACGTTGAATTACGCTTTGTATGCCATTTTATCTGGCGGATCTTTGTCGGGTGCCTGAATTTTTTTGCGCTTTATGGTAAAACCCTTTTAAACCTACCCTTTTTTTTTTTTTGTACTTACTTACATATGGCGGTTTTGGGTTTTCTTAGGAAACTACTGAGGGGAAAAAATTTGGGACGGGTTTTTGGGTGTTCTCGGCGACCGGGGAAAACTTTTTATTTTTAATGATTTTGTAATTTTTTTTCGTAAATTTTTTTGTAATTGGATTTTTGTTCTGTTTTGGGGGGTTTTTTTTTCTTCATTAATTCTACTATCGTGCCTCTCGATGACATAGGATATGCCTTATTTACACGGTAATGAAGTTCCTTTCCTGTTTGGGACTTTTTGGCATCTTTATTATTTAAAACGCACATCTGGTCCCAAAAGAATTTTATAAGCTTGTGAGCATATGGGGCATTATTATTTCTATTTTGGTGGATTATAAACTTATAAATTCACGAAATTTCTCCTTATGTGACTATCACAGATCACTTTTTCACTCGTAATTTTTAGCACTTTTTATCATGATCTAACCACGAACCTCTCTTATCATATATATATATAATATTATTATATAATATATAATATATATTTATATATATAAAATATATATTAAATAATATATATTATATATATAATTAATTTTAAATATTAATATATTTATATAAATATATATATTAATATATTATTTGTGTGTGGTGTTTGTGTGTGTGTTGTATATTTTTTTAAAATTTTTATATATATTTTATTTTATTTATATAAATATATACTATATATATAAAAAATAATATATGATATATATATATATTTTTTTTATTATATATATATATTACCTATTTACTATATATAGATCATATAAAAAATAATATAAATTTTTAAAAAATAAATATATATTAGTAAATATTTTTATATATATAATAATATAAATATTTTTAAAATTTTATATATGAATATATTTAATTTAAAAAATAAATTATATATTAAGAATATATAATAAATATTATTAACACCATATATAAAATTAAAAATATATATTTTATATAATATATAAAATATATTATATATATATATATATTATATATTATATTATATATATAATATTATTTAATTTAATAATATATATATATATATATATATATTAATTTATATATATATTATTTATATATAATATATTTTATGTGTGGTGTGTGTATTTTATTTTTTTTATTTTCTTATTTATATTTATTTTTTATATAAATATATTACATATTACTTTTATTAATAATTATAAATTTTTAAATTTTTTTATATATATTAAAAATAATTATATTATATATTATTAGCATTATCATATTAAAAATAATATTATATATAATTTATATATTAATTTTATATATATATATATATATATATATTTTAAAAATTTAAAAATATTATTATATAATATATATTATATATATTATATTATAATATTATTATATAATATATATATTATTAAATTTTGGTGTGTGTGTGTGTTTGTGTGTGATAAATACATAATATAAAATAATTATATTATATATATATATATATATATATATATATAATATAAATGGGTTATTATAATTATATATTATAAAAAATATATATTATATATTTTATATATATATATATATATATATCTTAATATTATATTTTATATATATACAAAAAACCACTCCTCATCCCGAGTCCACTGCAGGTTTTAGGCCTCTCCCAATTTTTTCCAACTTATATTTTTTGTATTTTTGTTTCCGTCTCGGCCCGAAATTTCGTTATTTCGTCACGTCATCTTGAGGGGATTACCTTGTTTTTTTGTATTATCTTAACCATTCTGTTACTTTCCTTGTCGCTCTGACGTTCTTCTCCGATTATATGACGGTCCATTGCCATTTTTTTTTTTTAAATGTCAAAGTTATTTTTGTCGTTTCCTGTCCCATCGCCTACCAATCTCGAGGTATACCAGCATCAACCCCCCCCCCTCTCTGGCACTTACTATTTCCGCTTAGTTTTTTTTGAAATTTTTTCATATTTTGTGTGATCAAGCCCCCGCAAAATAATTAGCTTTTTCCACTCCATTTTTGTTTTTAAAAATCCTTTATTCCCTACTACGGTTCTCCTCTGTTCTTTTCTATTTTTTGGGATTAAAATCTCCATGATTATTGTAAAAGGGGTTTTTTCTCTCTCGTGGCTAAATTAACTCTTTCCAAAATCTTATTTTTTTATCACTGTGGCTGCCGGTTTGGGGCATATACGAACAATCTTGGTTGTACCTATTGTTTTTGTTTTTTTGTTACGAACCCATCTGCCTTATGCTATAGAATTCCACAAATTTTTTTTTTCTAAACTTTTGAACTAAGAAACTACCCCCGCTTGTACCCTGGGGTTTACCTCTCCAATAGAGCACGTGTCCTCATTTTTTTTCTGTTTTTCGCCTGCTTCTAACCCTTTAATGAAAGAGATTTTATAGTAATGCTGTAAACAATGCAGACCTTGTCCTATATTTTTGCAAAGTTTATAGCGTGGGGCGGGGTGTTATTAACTGGAATTCTTTGCACCCTCTCCCGATGATCCTGATCGCCCGGGAACCCGGGCTCCTTTCCCCCCGTTAGGAGGGGATTTCTTTTTTTGTGCAGTCTGGTTTTTTGATTTAGAGTTAGGTGTGGTTGATATTTGCCGGATGTTTTAGTTCAAATGAAACCAGGGGGCACTTTCAGGCTAATTTTAAATTTCACAGAGGGCACTGTGCCGAACGTAACCCGGGGACGTTCTGCCGAGGCACATAATACCCCATGGATTGGCCCCGCCGAAAAAGCACGACCGAATCCAAGATGGAAAACAGACCCTTTGGCCCCTTCGGGAAAACAATGAACCCACAAACAAAAATGTGGAATGCTACACAACTTGTAAATCCATTGATAGGCAGCCTCATGCCATCCCAAAAACTCGGCTGGGTTGGGAGTCTAAGACCCGGGTCTTCAATGAGGGAATTAGGAGGTCACCCCGGGTAAAAATGTGCCGAAAAAATTTCCGAAGGGAAAAACCCCCGACAACCTACCCTCCTAAGGGAGGGTGCAGGGGCGCCCAAAGGGAAAATGCCGCAAGTGAGGGAGGGAAAAATGGCTGGGAAAGGGGTGATCCCTTTGATCACCTCCCCCCTCGAGCTTGGGAACGGGTCAAACGAGCCACCAGCCGCTCAGCCCCCAATGCACGCCCATGACCCCCTCAAGCCGCAACTGGCGCACGGTTCTCTGCGAGAACGTACAACAGCCTGCCCGTCGAACTGAGGGCAAGACAGAAAGCCTACAACCTCGACTTTCTCACATCAAGAAAGGGCACCGAACCCCATAACTCAGGGGTTTTTCTTTTCTCGAGGGAAAAATTCAATAAAGCCAGTTTTCAACACGCCCCGGCTCGATGGGACCGTTCCCCCTCATTTCCCCCCTGGACTGGTAGGTGGGCTTGCTTCCTGCAACTCATAAAAAGTCCTGGGAACTTCCACTCTACCCCAATTGGGAAAAGGGGTACCATATTCCCTCCCAAAACCAAAGCGGGGGAAAGTACCCCCCCTCCTCTCCTCACTGTCTGGCCAAGACTCCAAGGGGGTTTGAACCGGCTCCGATAAAAAGGGGCCCCCCACAAAAACACCTCCAGGGGTTTCCCAGGGGATGACAAAGCGCACAGCATAGCCCGCTCTTGAGCACAATAAGCAGGGGCACATCTGGGGCTTTTCCTTGCCGGGAAAGGCTTTTGAATTAAAAACCCCTTTTTGCCATTCGGAGAGTCTGACCCCAAAAGGAAATCAAGGTAAGCTTTTGGGCTTAGACAGGTACTTTTTTAAATAAACGCTGAGCAAATTCCGGTCACTTATCACACACTCCACAGGAATGGAACGCCCGGGGGGTTCCAGTCCGCCCTTTTTATACTTAAATTTTCCTTATCCTAAACATAAACCCCCCCGTGGGTGCAAGATCTCTCCTATCGACATCATGCTATCATCTCCACGGGACCATACTGCCTAAAAAAAGCCCAGCTTTTGTTGGGCCCTTTTTTTTTTTTATAGTATTTTGGATCCGGGGGGAGGGGGGGCGCGACGATAAACGGGGGAGTGGAGGAAAAGGGGCCCAAAACGGGGAAAAGGGGGGAAAGGGGGGAGAGAGTTAAATAAAAAAAGGAGAAAATAAAATTAAGATTTAATGGATCCGCTGGGGGAGGTGGGGGCGACGAAAAACGAGGGGGGAGTGGGAGAAAGGGCGAAACGGGGTTGGGGGGAGGAGAGAAAAGTGGGGGGGAGAAGGAAAAATTAGAGTTTAAATAACGATCCGCTGGGGGGGAGGGGCGCGACGAAAAACGGAGGGGGGGGGGGGGAGAGAAGGACGATAACGGGGAATTGGGGAAAAAAAGGGAGAGGGGGATTGGAGAATTAATAAAGAAAAATATATATAAAATAGATGGTTGGGGATTTTTCCCCGGGCAGGGGGACGCGACGAAAAAGGGGGGGAAATGGAGGAGAATGACAAAAAGGGGGAATTGGGGGGAGGAGAAAAGGGGGAGAGCAGATTAATAAAAAAAAAAAATAATGTAATAGATAGGTTGGGGGACATTTTTCGGGCAAGGGGGAGCGCGACGATAAACGGAGGGGGAAGGGGGGGGGGGAAAAAGGGGCGAAAAACGGGGGATTGGGGGGGGAAAAAGGGGGGTGTTAAAAATAAAAGAAATAAAAAAAAGAAAAAAAAGAGATTAATAGAGGATCCCGGGGGAGGGGGGAGCGCGACAAAAACGGGGGGAGGTGGGGGAGAGAAGGGCGATAAACGGGGAATTGGGGGGGAGAAAATTTTAAAAGAGAATTAAAAAAGAAGGGGAAAAGGAAAAAATTTTAAAATTATTGGACAATTCGCGGGGGAGGAGCGCGACGAAAAACGGGGGGGGAAGGGGGAGAAAGGGGCGTAAACGGGAATTGGGGGAGGGGATAAGGAGGGGAGTTTAAAAAAAAAAAAGAAAAGAATAAAAAAACAATTGGGTTTTTTTGGACCCGCTGGGGGGGGGGAGCGCGACGAAAAAGGGAGGGGGAAGGAGGAGAAGGGCGATAAACGGGGGGTTTGGGGGGGGGAAAAAGGAGAAAAGAGTAAAAAAAAACGGGAAAAAAAATAAAAGGAAATTTAATAATTCCGCTGGAGGGGGAGGGACGCGACGATAAACGGGGGAAGGGGGGGAAAAGGGGCCAAAAACGGGGGGGGAGGGGAAGGGGGGGGGGATAAAAAGAGGGATTGGGGAATTAAAAGAAAGGAGAAAGGGAAGATTAAAGGATTAATAACACCCGCGGGGGAAAAAGGCGAACGAAAAAACGGGGAAGGGGGAAAGGCCATAAACGGGGAAGAGAGAAGAATGGGGGAAAGGGGGGTTGAATTTAATAAAGAAAGGAAAAATAAAAAAAAGGAGTTAATGGCCGATTAGGGGGAAAAAGGGCCCGAAAAGGGGGGAATTGGGGGGTTTGGGTTGGGGAAACTAAAGAATAAAAAGAAAATAAAAAAAAAAAAATGAGATTATGGACAGATTCGCAGGAGGGAGGGGGGAGGGCTAAAGGAAAGGAATGGGGGAAGGGCCAAAAACGGGAGGAGAGAGGAAAAGGGTAAATGGGGTAGGGGAAAATTATAAAGAGAAGGAAAAAAAAATAAACAGATGAAGGGATGTATTTTGGATTCGCAGGAAGGGAGGGAGAGGATATTTGGAGGAACTGAGAAAAGAGGCGATAAACGGGGACTGAAAAACATAAAGGGAGGAATTTGGGGAAAGGGGAAAAACGGAGAAGGGGAAAGGCCGATAACGGGGGGGACGGAAGGGGGGAAAAAAGGAGTGTTTAAAGTGAAAAAGGGAAATGTTTTAAGAAGCAGGAAAGCGTGATATGCGGAAAGAGAAGAGAGAAAAAAAGGGGGAAGAAGGAGAATTATGATAAAAAAAAAACGGTGGGAAATTATTATTTTTTCTTTAAAGAAGAAGAAAAAAAAGAAAAACAGAAGAATTAAAAGAGAGTGCGATAATTGACATAGAGGGAAAAGCAATTAAAATTCAGATAATGAAGGGACTTGTAAAAAAGAAAAAAAAAAGCACCATGTAAAAATTTCGATTTAAGGAAAACGGAGGAGATGGGGAAAAAACGATAATAAAGGGAAAAAGATTTAAAAAAATAAAGTATATTTTTTAAAAAACAGTAAAAAAAACAAAAAAGATTCAGCTTTTGGAGGGAAGAAAAAACAAAATATTTATAAAAGGAGGAAGACACGGCGTGAAACCAAGATCATAAAGATAAAGAGGAAATAGACGGATATATTTTTTTTTTTTTTTTTTTTTTTTTTATAATTATTTTTTAATGATTATATTTTTTCAATTTTTAAAATCTATAAATCTTGTTTCCCCCACCGTTCGTATTCGAAGAGGAACAGAGAGAATTGAAACGGAAGAGAGGCGACGGCTAAACCCCAGATCATAAAGATAAGAAGAAATGCTGATTTTTTTTTTTTTATAATTCTTTTTATTTTTTATTATTTTTATCTTATTTCATTATATCAATTTTAAAAATAAAAATTTTTCAAGTTTAACTTGAAAATTTTTTTTTTCCCATCCGTTCGATCCTATTCATAATCAATCCCGTAAATATATAAATAATCAACTTAGAAAAAATAATTTTCTCAACTTTGACTTCATTATATAAAAGATCATTAAAAAATTTTCGCTCAAAGTAATTAGAAGCTCTAACGTTAATAACAGCGACGAAAGAACGAATGAATTTCCCGCCATCGTGGAATGAGGGAAAAAGAGAGACTGTGAGGAGGAGATAATAGGGATAACTGAGGGGGGGAAAGAAAAAGAAGGGGGAAAATATTTTAAAGGGGGAAAATGCGAGGAAATAAGAAAAATTTTCCCCAAAAGAGAGATTTCAAATTGCGCCCTTTTGGATGAGGGGAATGTGGGGTAAATGAGGAAATGGGAGAATAGGGTTGTTAAAGAAATGGCAAGGAAATACGTGATAAAAACGGGGCCAATAGGGAACAAAATCAACGGCCCGGGAAAAACGATGAGAAAGGAATTTGGGAAAAAATTTGGAAACGGGTTATTAGGTTATGAATGGGGGAAAAGAAAAAAACGTAATCAAAACGAAAAATAAAGAATTGGAATGAAGGGAAAGATAATTTAGTAAATAATTTATGTTTAAAAACGAAAAAAAAGGTTTTTTTTTTTTCTCAAAAACAATGCAAGGAAGAATTTTAAAAATTTTTGGGGGAAAAAAGAAGCATAGAGACATAAGCGGAATAACCCAATGAAATTTTTAATTTTTATTCTAAAAAACATTTTGGGAAAAGGAATGGAAAAAAAAAATGATAAAACCTGAAAAAGGAAGGGAAATAAAAAAGGAAAAAGTGATGGAAAAAGGGAAAAGAGAAAGCATAAAAGAAAAAAAAAAAGGTTAAAAAAAGTAAAGATAAAAAAGGAAAACTCGAAAACCGGGGCCGGGGAAGGGAAAGATAAAACCAGGGTGCAAAAAAAATAATAAAGTAAACAAGATAACAAAAATGGGTAATTTAAAAGGAAAAAAATTTTGTAAAAAAATTAAATTACTGAGGTTTTAATATAACAAAAAAAAAGGGTTTAAAAAAACAAAAAAAACCCAAATGCCCCCATCTTTAAACCGGGTTTAGGGGTATTTGATAAAAAAAAAAAATAAGGGAAAAACGAGAAAAAAAAGAAAAAATGACAACAAAAGAGAGGGAAGGGGGGATAGAGGGGAGAGAAAGGAAAAGAGATAGATAGATAGATAGGAAAAGGTAAGGAAAAAAAGAGAAGGAGGAGAAGGAGAGGAGAAAGAAGAGTGCGAGAGAGAGAAGAAGAGAAAAAGAAGGAGAGGAAGGGGGAAGAGAGAGAGAAAGACAGGGAAAAAGAGAGAGAGAAAAGAGAAGGTGAAAGGGGGAGAGAAGAGAGAGAGAGAGAAGAAGAGAGATGCAGAGTGAAAGACTCAAAAGGAGAAAGGTGATGATAGATAGAAGAAGGAAAAGAAATAGAGAGAGAGGGAAACGAGAAAAATGAAAAAAAAAAAAAGAGGGAGAAAAAAAAAAGAAATAAATTTTAAAAAAAAAGAGAGGAGGGAAAAGAGAGACAAAATAAAGACACGAGATAGATATTTAAAAAAATGAAAGAAAGAAGATGTGTGTATATATTATATTTATATATAATATTTATTATAATTTTATATATATTAATTATATATAAATATATATATACAGAGAGAGAGAAGGAAAAAACCAGAAGAGTCTTTCTCTTTTTTCCCTTTATTTCTCGTCTACTCTCTGTAACAGAAGAAGAGAAAAGAGAGCAAAAAGAGGAAAGATCTCCTTTTCCCTTTATGAATTAAACCAAATTCATCACCCTCTCTCCTTTCCCCCCCTCATGTCTCTTCCTTCCTCTCTCTCTCTTTCCCTTTTCCCCTCTCTCTCTTTCCTTCTCCCCGCCTCCTTCTTCCTTTTGTTCTCTTCCTTCCTTTTTCTCAGTCTCTCTCTCTATAATTGGGAACACCACACACACACACACCACACATATATATTTATAATATTTAATTATATATATATTATATAATATATATTATATTATATATATGTATATTAATAATATAATTAATAAATATTATATATATAAAAAATTATTTTATAATATATTATTATATAATTTTTATAATATAATATATATATCTATTATATATATAATATATATATATATATTATATATAATATATTATAATATATATATTTATTTTATATATATTATATATTATTTTATATTTTATTATATAAAATTTTTTATAATATTTAAATTTTATTATAATTATATTATATATATAATTTTTATATTTATTATATATTTTATAATATATATCATATATTAATATATATATATAAATTTTTTTTTGGTGTGTGTTTTTGTGTGTGTGTGCATATTTAAAGGAGACTGAAAAAGGGAAGGGAAAAGGAGCAAAAGGGAAAAGGAGGCAGGGAGAGGGGAAAAAGAGAGAGGGGGAGATAAGGAAAAAGAGAGGGAAGGAAAAGAATGAGGAGGGAAGAGAGAGGGGTGATGTATTTTTTTTAAATTTTAAAAAGGGAAAAAGATCTTTCTCTCTCTTTCGCTCTCTTTCTCCTCTTTTTCTCTGCTCAGAGGTACCCCAGAAATAAAAGATGAAAAAAAAAAGATCTCTCTCTGTGTCTCTTTCCTTCTCTTTCCTTCTGTCTCTCTCTCTGTATATATATATATATTATAAAATATTTATATATTTTATAAAAAAAAAGAAAAAAAAAAAAAAAATATATATATAATATATACCAAACACTCTTTCATTTTTTTTCACTATCTATCTCTGTGTCTTTCATTTTGTCTCTCTTTTTCCCTCTCCTTCTCTTTTTTTTTTAAATTTATTTCTCTTTTTTCTCTCCTCTCTCTCTTTCTCTTCTTATTTTCATTTCTTTCTCTGTCTTACCCTCTCTCTCTCTATCTATCTCTATCTCTCTCTCTCTATCTATCTATCTATCACTCTCTCTCTCCCTCTCTCTGTATTTTTCCCCCTCACTCTGCTTCTCTCTCTCCTCTCCCCTTCTCTCTCTCTTCTCTCCTCTCATCTCTCTTTTTCCCCCTCTCTCTCTTTTCCTCTCTCTTTCTCTCTTCTCTCTCCTCTCTCTCTTTTCTCTCTTTTCTCTCTCTTTCCCTTCTCTCTCTCGCACTCTCTCTTTCTCTCCCCTTCTCCTCTGCCCTCTCTCTCTTTCTGTCTGTCTATTTCTCTCTCTCTTTTTCTCTCTGTTTTTTCCCCTCTCTTCTTTTCTAGTTTTATCAATATCATCCCTCATACCGGTTTGGGGAAGATGGCGGCATTTGTTTGTTTGTTTGTTGAACCTTTTGTTATACTTATTAAACCCTCAGTAATTTTATATTTTCCTTTACATATTATTATTCCTATTATCTAGCCTTTATTGTTATTTTAAGCCTTTCGTTTTTACCTTTTCGCACTCCGGGTTTTATCATTCCCTTCCCCTGCCCCCGGTTTTCGAATTTACCTTTTTATCTTTATTTTTTTAACCCTGTTTTTTTTTTCATTTATGCTTTTCTCTCTTCCTTTTTTCCCATCATTTTTCCTTCATTTATTCTCCCTCCGTTGTTCATCGCTTATCATTTTTTTTTTCTCTTTCCCTTTTCCAAATTTTTTTTTAAAAATGAAATCTAAAATAAAATCTCCTTTTTTTTTCGTTTTTCATATACATCATTATTACTCAATTATCAGTTCCTTCTCATTCCAATTCCTTTATTGTTTCGCTCTTGATTATCGTCTTTTCTTCTATTCGCTCCATTCTATAATCCTTAATAATCCGCTTTCCAAAATATTTTCCAATCTCCTTTCTCTATCGCTTTTCTCGGGCCGTTGTTTTTCCCTACTTGCCCGTTTTATCACGTATTCCCCTTTGTCCATATTCGTTAATCAACGCATTTTCTCCCTTTTTCCTTCTTTTACCCACATTTCCTCATCCTAAAATGCGCAATTTTGAATACTCTCGTTGGGGAAAAATCTTTTTTATTTCCTCGCATGTCCCCCTTTTCCATATATATTCCCCTTCTTCTCTTCTTCTCTCCTCCCCAGTTATCCCCTACTTATCTCCTCCTTCATCATCTCTCCTCTCTTCCTCTTTCCCACGATGGGGGGAAATTATTCTTTCTTTCGTCGCTGTTTTTAACGTTAGACTTCTAATTATTTTGACTGAAAAATTTAAATGTCGTTATATAATGAAGTAAAAGTTGAGAAATTTTTTTTTATTTTTTTCGAATATGATTTTTTATAAGTTACGTGTTTGGGTTTTATGAATAGGATGAATGGGTAATAAAAAAAAATATTTACAGAGTTAAACTTTGAATAATTTTATTTATTAAAATTGATTATAATGAAAATAATGATAATAATAATAATAATAAAAAGAATTATAATAATAAAAAAATCCATTTATCTTTTCTTCTTTATCTTTATGATCTCTCGGGTTTCATGCCGTCGCCTCTTCTTCCGTTTATCAATTCTCTCTGTTCCTCTTTCGAATACGAATCGGATGAAGTGAAAACAAGTAGTTATAGAGTTAAAAATTGAAAAAATATAATCATTAAAAAATAATTATAATAATAAAAAAAATATATCCGTCTATTTCCTCTTTATCTTTATGATCTCTCGGGTTTCACGCCGTCGCCTCTTCCTCCGTTTATCAATTATCTCTGTTCTTCTTCTTTCCTCGCAAAAGCTGAATGCATTTCTTGTTTCTATTTTACTGATTTTTAAAAATTATCATCGTTATTCTTTTAATCTCTTTCCTTTATTATCGCTTATTCCCCCATCCCTCCTTTTTCCCTTTAATCGACTTATTCATGTTCGTTTTTTTTTCTTTTTTTACAATGTACCTTCATTATCATGCTAATTATAATTGCTTTTCCCTCTATGTCAATTATCGCACTCTCTTTTAATTCTTCTGTTTATCTTTTTTTTCTTCTTCTTCTTTAAAGAAAAAATAATAATTTCCCACCGTTATTATCATCATAATTCTCCTTCTTCCCCTTTTTCTCTCTCTCTCTTCCCCCCTACATCACGCATTCCCTTTTCTTCGTTTAAACTATTTCCCTTTTTTATCTTAAACACCCCTTTATCCCCCTTCTCGCTCCCCCCGTTATCGCCCTTCCCCACTTCCCCGTTTTAAACGCCCCTTTTCCCCCACTTCCTCCGTTTATCGCCTCTTCTCTCAGTTCCTCCGTTTATCGCCTCTTTTCTCAGTTCCTCCAAATATCCTCTCCCTCCCTTCCTGCGAATCCAAAATACATCCCTTCATCTGTTTATTTTTTTTTTCCTTCTCTTTATTAATTCTCCCATCCCCCTATTTACCTTTTTCCCCCTCTCCCCCCGTTACGCCCCTTCCCCCCCTTCCCTCCCTTTATCGCCCTCCCCCCCCTCCCCCCCCTGCAAACTGTCATTAAAACCATTTTCTTTTTTTATTTACCTTTTATTTCCTATTCTCCCAAACCCCCCCTCCCCCCAATTTCCCCCTTTATCGGCCCTTCTCCCCCCATCTGGCATTAAACTCCTTTTCTTTATTTTCCTTTTTTTTATTAATTCCCCCCAACCCCCCTCTCCTCCCCTTCTTCTCTCTTCCCCTTTAAGCCCCCTTCTCCCCCTTCCCCGTTTATCGTCGCGCTCCCTCCTCCTCCAGCGGATCCATCTATTAATCTCCTTTTATTTTTTTCCAGTTTTTTTTTTTACTCTTTCTCTCCTTTATCCCCTCCCCCCCAATTCCCTCGTTTATCGCCCCTTCTCTCCTCCCACCTCCCCCCCGTTTATTTGCGCGCCCCTCCTCCCCCCGCGGGTCCACTTTAAAACTCCTTTTTTTTTCTTTTTTTATTTCTTTTATTTTAATCATCCCTCCTTTTTCCCCTTCCCCCCAAACCCCCGTTTTTCGCCCTTTCTCCCCCCCCCCCCTTTCCCCCCCTTTTTCGTCGCGCTCCCCCCCCTTTCCAGAAAAAATTTCCCCCAACCTATCTATTCATATATTTTTTTTTTTTTAATTCTGGGTCTCCCCTTTTTCTCCTCCCCCCAATTCCCCCGTTTATCGCCCCTTTTCCTCCATTCCCCCGTTTATCTCGCGCTCCCCCCTTGCCCGGGAAATATCCCCCCCTACTATTATATATATATTATTTTCTTATTAATTTTCCCCCAAACCCCCCCCTCCTTTTTTTTTTCCCCAAATTTCCCCCGTTTACGTCCCTTCTCTCCTCCCCCCCCCCTCCGTTTATCGTCGCGCTCCCTCCTCCCCCAGCGGATCCGTCTATTAATCTCTAATTCTTTCCTTTCTCCTCTCCCACTTCTTCTCTCCTCCCCCAATTCCCCCGTTTATCGCCCTTTCTCCCACCTCCCCCCCGTTTTTATTCGGCCGGGGGGCTCCCCCCCCTCCCCCGGGGCGGGGTTTTTTCCCTCTATTTTAAAACCCTTCAAAAATTTCCCTTTTTTTATTCTTTCCTTTCCCCCCCTTATTAAATTCCCGTCCCCCTCTTCTATTTTTCCCCTTTTCCCCCCTTTTTACCGGGGGGTTTTATGTGGGGCCCCCCCTTTCCACCCCCCCCCCCCAACCCCCCCCCCGCGGTTTCCAAAACCTAAAAAAATTCCGGTCCCCCCAAGCTCCTTTTGGGTTTAAGGGAAAGGTATTTCCCCAAATTGGGGAAGGGGAAGCCCAGGATTTTTGGGGGTTTAGGAATGAATTTTTCACCCCGCCAGGGGGGAAATGTTGGGAACGGGGCCCCTTTAAGAAGGGGGCGGTGGAACCCCCCGGGCCCTTTTTCCTTTCCCTTAGCCCCTCGGAAAAAAGGGAAACCCTTGGAATTTGGTTTCCCTTTCTTTTGGAAAAGCCCCTGCGGAGGCTTCCTTGTTCCTTTTTGGTCAGTTTAAAAGGGAAAGGTTTGTAATCGTTCCCCCGGCGGGAAAATCTCCCCCAGTTGGGGCCTTTTATTGGGGTCCGGCGGGGCATTCGGTGGCTGGCTCTTTGGCCCTTTGAACCCTTGATTTTTTTCTAAGGGGGGCCCCTTTAATGGGAAGGGCCCCCAACCTTTCCCCCTTTTCCGGGCCAAACCGCTGGGAAATTTTTCCTTCTTCCCCACCCTTTTTTTTGGTTTAGGGGGGGGGGCTTTGCCCTTTCCAATCTTTTGGGGAATTTTTCCCCTTTTTGGGTTTAAAACCTCCCTAACCCCGTAAATTGTTTCCAAGCCCCTTTAGACCCCTTGGCCCAAACGGTTTTTTAGGGCCATATTTTGCCCTCAAGGTTTTGGGAAGTTTGGTTGGTCCCCTTTTCCCTTTTTTCGGTTTTTGGGTTGTGGTTTTCTTTTTCCCCTCAAAAAGGGGGCCCAGGCTTTTTTTTTCTTGGAAAAACTCGTCCCCTTTTTCGGCGGGGCCCTATGGGGGTTTTTGGGGTGCCGGGGGGCAAAACCCCCGGGGTTTCGTTGGCCATTTCCCTCCTCTGGGGGGTACTTAATCTGGGCCCCCTTTGGATTTTGCCCCCGGGGTTTTCCTTTGGGCCCCCAAACACCTCCCAATCATTTCCCCCCAAATTTTTTCTCAAAACCCGGGGGCCCTCCCAACCGCAGGGTTAACAGGCGAGGACCCTTACCCCGGCCCGTTTTGGGTTTTCACTGGCCCTCAAATGGTTTAAATCTGGTTTAAAAAAGCCCCCCCACGTTTTGTGTTTCATTTTTTAGAAACGGCCAAGGTCTGCCATCGGGTTGGGCGTTTTAATTTTTTTTTCCATTAAAAGGGGGTTAGAAGGGCCTTGGGCGAAGCCCCAAAAAAATTTAAAAATTGGGGCAGTGCCCCTTTGGGGAAAAAACCCCCCCCGGGATAAGGGGTTTTTTCCCTTAATTTTTTCAAAATTTTGGAAAAAAAAATTTAAAAAAAACCATAGCAAAAAAAAGAAGGGCCCCTTCCTAACAAAACCCCTTTAAACAATAGGAGGCAAATTCAAGGGATTTTCCCGTTAGTCCACCCCGCCCCAGTGATAAAGAAATATAATTTGGAAGATTTAATTTTACCACCCAAGAAAAAACCCCCTTTAAAATTAAAGGGTTTAGAAAAAACCCAAAAAAGAAAGATACAAAGGAGGCCCCGTGTTAGGGAATAAGGGATTAAACAGGGGTAGGGCAAAGCTAATTTTAAAATTTTTGGGAAATTTGTACAAAAATAGGGGTTCATTCCTAAAAAACAAAGGGAAATTTATTTTAATTTTGCCCAAAGGGAGGAAGGGTTTAAGTATAATTTCTTAAAGATTTTTTTGGGCCAGGGAAAAGGGGAAAACCCCCAACCAAAAATAATATTTGAAATATTAAAAAGAAAAATGGAAAGGATTCCCCCATAAATGGTGAAAAAGTAAGAGGGGAAAGGGTAACAAAATTTTATGAAAATTTCCAAAAAAGATTAAGGAATAAAGTCCCAAAAATTGGGGGGGGGTTGACAAAAATTTTAAAAAAATTTTGGGGCCGAGGACGGAAACAAAAAAAAAAAATAAAAAAAGGGAAAAAATTTGGGAAGGTACACCCTTGCATTGGAAAAAACTCGGGAAAAAAAGAAAAAAGGGGTTTTTGAATAAATAAAAAATTAAGGAAATCCCATAAAATAAAATAAATTTAATAAAAAAAATAAAAAATTATAAATTAAAAAAGGGGGAAGGGGTCCCTTTTTATATTATATATGATATATTATATTTTATATATAAAAATTTACTATATTTTTATTTTTTAAAAAGAAATAAAAAAAATATATATTATATATATATATAAAATTTATATATTATATATATATATATAAAATTTTTAATATATTTTATATATAATATTATATATATAATATTTTAAAATTTATTTTATATATTATTTATAAAAAAAAACCCAAAAAATTATAATAATATATAATAAAATATTATTAAATATATGTATAAAAATTATATATATATATATTATATATATTTTATATTTATATATATTATTTAAAATATTTATATTTGGGGGAATATTTATAAAATATATTATATATATAATTATATATTTTACTAATATTTATAAAATTTAATAAATATAATATAAAATTTTATATAAATTAATATATTATAAAAAAAAAATAATATAATATATATAATATAATATATATATTTTATATAATTATATTATTATATTATAATATAATTATATAATTTTATATATATTTTAAATTTTAAAACTATTTTTTTAATATCAAAAAATTATATATTTTTTTTATTTTTTAAATTATATTCTTATTATATAATTTTATTATTTATATAAATTTTTATGTTTTATATATATTTTTATTTTTTATTTTTACTATTATCTTTATTTATTTATAAAATTATGCCCTATCCTATTTTCCCCTTTTCTCTATCAATTCTCTATATTTTTTTCTATATTATTCCCTCTCTATATTATCTATATTTTTAACTTATCTATATATATATTTTTTTGGGGGCCAACCTTTACCCCTGTATATATATTTTTATTTTCTATATTTTCTCTCTTTCTCTGTCTAACCCTTTTACCTATCTTTGTACGTAAATTTTTATAAATAAAAAAATATATATAAAAAGAATTATAAAAAAAAATACAACACACCCCACACACACACCCACCCAAATATATTATTATATATAGTATATATATATATATATTTTATATATTTAAAAATTTATTTTTTTAAAAATATAAAATATTTTTTTATATATATATCTATTTTAATTTTACATATATTATATTATTTATATTATTTTAAAATATATTTTATATATTTTTTAGAAAAGGTTTGTGGTTAGATCAGTGATAATAATTTGCTAAAAATTACGATGCAAAGTGATCTGGGTTTATTTAAAACATAAGAGAGAAATTTCGGGGAATTTATAAGCTTTAATCCAAAAAATAGAAAAAAATAATGCTCCATTTGTCTCCCCAAGCTTATAAAATTAAATTTGGACCATGCATCCTTTGGCCCGTTTTAAACTAATAGAGATGCCAAAAAAGTGCCAACAGGAAAGGTAACTTCATTCCCTGCTAAAAAAGGCCCATATCCTACTGCCCCATCGGGGGGCCCAGATGATAAAAATTAAATGAAAAAAAAAAAACCCCCCCAAACCAGAACAAACCCCAAAATTACAAAAAAATTACAAAAAAAATTACAAAATTCATTAGAAAATAACAACCCCCACCGGTCGCCGAGAAACCCAAATCGCCGTACCAATTTTCCCCCCCTCATTTAGTTTCCTAAAAACCCCAAAACCCCGCCATTATGAAAGTACAGTAAAAAAAACCCAAAAACGTAGGTTTAAATAGGGTTTTACCAAAAACCGCAAATATTCAGGCACCCGACAAAAAAAATCCCCAGAAAAACTAGGCACTAAAAAGCGAAATTAAAGGGCGTGGAACCTCAGGCAAGGGGCCAGACCCGACCCCGCGCCCCGAGGCCGGGGCGCCGAGGGCACCGGGGGGTTAGGCTTAACCGCAAAGGGAAAGGGCGACACCCTCCGAAAAACACCCCAATAAAAAAACCACCCTTCTAACTCCCTCCCCCCCAAAACCCCCCTTACCCATTTTTATCATCCAAAATCCTCCCCCCCCCACATCACCCCCCTCCTATTTCAAGCCTAAAATTTTAGGGCACATTTAATGAATGGGCCCCATTATAATGGAGTGTGTTTTGTGCGCTCATGCGACGCTGTGCAAAAGTATGTGCACGATGTGGGGCGTTGCACGAAAATGCCAATGTATGGCGTGTGTGTGTGCCCTATATTAAAATTTTTGGTATAATTCCCTATTGGGGTTTTGTAGGGAATGTATGTTTGTATGTGTGCGAGTGTGTGTAGTGCAGCATTGTTTTTTGTATTTTTATGGATATTATGTGTGTATAAAATGAATATTTTATAGGGGTTGTTTATTTTTATGTAATTAAAAGGTTTAAATGATAAGTTTATACTGCGTATATATGTTAGAAGTGAATTTTTTGTTATGTATGTATATATATCCCTTTATTTTATTGTATGCGTACATGTTTGTGTAGGGATGAGTATATGCCAAAAGTATTTCGCATCCCCCGTTGCGGGCGCATACGTATTGCTATTTTTTTTGTGTATATACAGTTTAAACGAAAGCCAGGTGGATGCGCAGGGGTGTGGGTCACATACATGGGGGGTAGTAGGGACGTGTGTATGCCATGTGATGTGCGCACCGTTTTTACATTGGGGACACTAGTGCTCTATTATTTCGTATAATGTAAGATTTTGTTTGCATATCCATACAAGGGAGATTGTAAATGGATGCCTTTTCGGGGGCATGTTGGGAAAAAAATAACATATTGGGGGCATTTGTAGATGAACAATGTGTCTTCACCCGGGCTACTGCACATAAATAAATCTTTTATAAAAAATACAATCACCTATCCCCACTTCTGATAGTTAAAACCCATGCCCCACGGGGGGTAAAAACCCTTTTGTATTACAGGCCTGCGTGGCGACAGATAAGGGGACACACTAACAGACCCACCCCCGCTGGGGGGGCTTTTCGGGGATCCCGCTAAACTAATCCCCCCCTTTCCCCCAAAACACCCAAACCAGTAGGGGGAAAATACTCCTGTATCCCCCCAATCAAAAAAAACCCTGAAAGGCCCCAACAGGCAAAGGCCCCCTTCCCCGGAGGCGAAAAGGGCCCCTGGTTACGGCGGCGATCAACGGTCCAGAGCAAGGTTTCTAAAAAATCCCCGTTTAAAAACAACAGGGCCCCCCACGTTGATTACCCCTTTGCAAAAATAACATAAGGACAATGAGAACTGAATTTCCCACCCTTTCTAGCATTATTGAGGAACTTTTTTCATCAAATGGGGTATTGTAGGACTCTGTGAGGGTTTGAAGCCCAAAGGGGAAGAACAGAAGAAAAACAATATGGACATGTGCTCATTTGGGGGGTAAACCCCCGGGGAGCAAGCAGGAATTTGGGGTTGGGGGTTTTTAGTGCACAAACGTTTTTGAAAAAAAATATAGGGAATTCTATGTATAAGCGAAAGAGTGGTTCAGTAACAATAAAACCCAAAAAAAAGGTACAACTTAAAAAAATTTTTCAAGTCTATGCTCCAACCCCTTTTTCCCCAAACCCCCAGTGATGAAAAAATAAGAACTTTATGAAATGTTCATTTTGGCCCCCAGAAGTAAAAAACCCATTTTACAAAATAATGGGAGTTTTAATTTCAAAAAAAGGGAAAAGGGCAGTAGGGGAAACCGCAATAGGGAAACACGGAATAGGTACTAGGAATGAGAGGGGACAAATGCTAGTTGATTTTGGGGGAGGCTCGATCCCCCAAAATCATGAATACCTTCCCTTCCCAAAAAAGACTAGAGCGGAATTTGGGCTTGGAAATCGCCATCTTTACTCAAAAACGAAAATTTACTTCAAAATTTTAAAAAGACCCGATAAAATAAAAAATGTGGAAGTTTTTTAAAAAGTAATGGGTTGGGGAGCGACCATGAATGGTCAAAGGGCCCCCTTAAACTACCCTCAGGAAAGGGGAAAGGAAATAAACTCAACGAAAACCAAAAGCCAGATTTTTGCTAAATTTAAGACCAGAGGGGACGAATTTAACCCTTTAAAATCCAAAACAGAAATTTTTCTAGCGACGAAGATCTCCCCAAATTTCCCAAATTTAAAAATCATTTTAATGACCTAAAAAGGAATTTTGCACTAAAGTAGGGGGTAAAAATCGTCAAGCAATTTTCCCCGAAGTTTTTCGTAAAACTAAAAAGCTTATGCAAAAACGTAGGGCATGAAAAAAATCGTCAATCGGGGCAAAATAGAATTTGACGAACTAAAAAAGCCCATCAATAAAAAGAAAAGGGAAATGTACGGAAATTCAAAACCCAAAAAAAAATAAAGAAAAAGTGATACAGGGATAGCTGAAACATTTTAAAAAAAAACTCGGTTAAAAGGAGAAATCAATTGTAGCAAAAAAGAAACCTTTGGGGAAAATTAAAAATACAATTTAAAATGAAAACATAAAAAATAGTGGAGGACTTTTACAGGGACTATACAACTCCAAAAGAACACCCCGGATACAAGCGAAAGCGGTAAATAAGCCCTACCTAACATCCCAAAAGAAGAAATAAAAAAAGCGCTTAAAGGCAGGGAAAAGGGGGAAAACACCGGGGGAAGTGGAATTAGTAAAAGACCTTATAAAGATGCGGGGAAAATTTTCAAAAAGTAAACTAGCCAATCTTTTTTAAAAAATGCCTATCAACGGGGAAAAATTTCCCAAAACCTTTTAAAAAAGGGAAAAATTTTTTTTTGATACATAAAAAAGGGAACGAAAGGTCTAAAAAACTACCGACCAATAAGCCTCCTTTTAGCTACTTACAAATTATTCACAAAAATCTCACAACTCCATCTCTGACCGTCTGGATTTTTAACCAGCCAAGAACAAGCAGGCTTTCGCAGTGGTTCTTTAAAACAGACCACATCCACAAGCTCACCCAAAAAAAGGAAAAAATAAACGAATATAGGAAACCATTTTTTATTTGGGAAATTTTCGTTACAAAAGGAAATTTTACTCCCGTAAAAGACACCAACAGTACTAGAAGCTTATCCAAAACAGGGAGTAGAGGATTTTAATTGTAAAATAAAAAATTGGGAAAATATATACAAAAATGGAACAGCAACCATCAAACTCCACTCCGAAAACCCACAAAATACCAATTAAAAAAAGGGGTTAACAGGGGGATACCCCTCTCAAACCAAAAATGTTTACGCTTGTCTTGAGGGAAAAATTCAAAAAACTAAGTTGGGAAAGGGAAAAGGGGGTTTAAATAGGAGACGAATATCTAAACAACCTCAGATTTTCAGATGATTTGTTTTTCTTAATTTAATTCAAATGAATGCGCAACTAATAAATGATCTAAATAAAAAGTCTGAAAATCGGACTTCGGTGAACAAAAAAGACTAAGATCATGTTTAAAATTTAAAATTCGTTCGAACGATACAGTAAAGGGGGAAGTACTAAGGTAGTGGACAAGTATATTTTACCTAGGGCCCCTCGTACAGAAACCAAAAATCTAGGGGAAAGGAAATTTAAAGCGACGCCCTCTTCCTTTGGGTGGAGCGCCTTTTGGGAGACCAGTAGTACTAAGAGGTTCTTTGCCATTTTGTTTTTAAAAAAAAAGTCTTTTTTAAACCCCTTTTGGGCCTACCATTTTTACCTATTTATCAGAAACAGGACTACAACCAAATTTCTGGGGAGGAAACTAATAAGCCCAAGAGGGATGGGAAAAAATGATTTTGGAATTAGCCTTAAAAGATGGATTTTGGGCGACGTGGATCAGGGAACAGACAAAAAAAAAGATATACTTGCGACATCAAAAAAAAAAAGGGGAAAGGGCAGGTCATATACATCGGAGACCGGGTTAAAAATGGACAAAGAATGTAACCCGACTGGCTATAGATAATATAAAAAACCAAGGGCCATACCAATGGCAAGAAAAAGGGGGGGGGCGGGGGGCGAAATAACGAAATTTTGGGGGGCCCAACTGGAAACAAAAAAAACAAGACAGACAAAGGTTTTTAAAAGTTGGGGAGGCCTCGTCCTGCCGTGGAACCCCGACCCAGGTTTATGATGATGATTAATGATGATATATATATATATATTAATATTAATTAATATATATATATAATATATATATATATTTTTATATTAATATATACAATTTTTTGTATATATATATATTTTTATATTTTATATATATTTTAATATATTTATTAAAAATTTTATTATATATATATATGTGTGTGTGTGTGTGTGTGAGTGTTTTGGTGTGGTGTGGGTTTGGGTTTTTAAAGTGGGGTTTGGGGGTGTTTGTGATTTTGGGGAAAATATGCATTATCCCATTTTATCGATCTTCTATCTATCTATCTATCTATCTATCATCTATCTATATTGTATAATATTTATCTATATAAAATATATTTTTAAAATATATATATAATCATATATATATATATAATAATATATATGTTTTGTGGGGTGTGTGTGTGTGTGTGTGTTGGGGTGTGTGTGTGCGTGTGTGTGTGTGTGTGTGTGTTTGTGTGTGTGTGTGTGTGTGTTGGGGGTGTGTGTGTGTGTGTTTGTAGTGTTTATATTATATATTTTATTTTTTTTATTTATAAATATAAATATAAAATTTTTATATTAAAATTTTATATATATTCCCTATTTAAAATTTATATAATTTTATATTTATATTATATATATTAAATGTAATTATCCCTAAAATATATTATAAAATATTATTATATATATATATATATAATATAAAATTTTATGTTTTGTGTGGTTTTGTTGTGGTGTGTTTTTGTTGTGTGGTTTTTATATAACTCTTTACATGTAAAAATATATATAATATATAAAAATATATTATATATATTATATATATATATATTTATATATATATATTATATATATAATATAATTATAAAATTTTTTATATATAGACAAAATAAAATATATTTATATATATATTTTTATTTATATAATGTGTGTGTTTGTGTGTGTGTGTGTGGTTTTGGGGTGTTTTGTGTTTTATGTGTGTGTTTGTGGGGTGTGTGGTGATGGGGCATATATATATATAATATTATAAATAATTTTTTTAATATAAAATAATATATATTAATTATAATATAAAACATGTATATATATATATATATATATATATATATAATATCTATAATATTTTATAAAAATATAAAAAATTATATATGTATATCTATTATAAACATATATAAAATATAATTTAAAATCTATATAAAATTTGATAAAATAATATAATATATAATTACATATAGGTACATATACTTGTTATCATATTTATATTTATTATAAAATATATATATAAATTCTTTATATATATATATATTATATATATATATTATATATATAATATAATATATATTATATGTATATGCATTGTATAATATATTAAAATTACATATACTAAATATAATATGATATTTTAAAATTATATAGATATATTTAAAAATATATATATTTGTTGTGTGTGTGTGGGTGTGTGTGTGTTGTGTGTGTTTGGTGTTTTTTGTGGGGGTTGTTGTGGGGAGTGTGTGTGTGTGTGTGTATGTATGTATTCACACACACACCGACCACACCCTCTCAAACACACCCCAAAAACCACACACACACACACAACACACACACACCACCCACAACACACACACACACACCACACACACACACCACACTTTTTTTTTTTCTTTCTTCCTTCCTTTCTTTTTTCTTTCTTTTTTTTTTAAAAAAGCTTTTCATTCCCCTTTCAGGTCTAGCCCCCTAGTTTACTATTGAGAGGTTTAAAATAGTGTCACTTGCCTGAATATGGGATTCCTAAAACAAACCCCGGTTCGGTGTTAACCTTTTATATTTATATGTATATATATATTTTTAAAATTTATAGAATTATTTTTATATATATATTATTCTTTTTAAAATTTTTATAAATTATATCATATATATATATGTATATTTATATTAATATATATATATATTTATTTTTAAATTTCTTTTTATCTAATAATTTATTAAATACAAATATATATATATATCTTAATATTATTTTTCTTTTAAAATTGTTTCTCTATAATTATATATTTTAATAATTATATGTAATATATACGTATATATGTCTATATATTCTTTTGTCTATATTTTAAAATTATATATTAATATATATATATAATATATATATATGTATATATTATACATTATTCTTATATCTATTATCTCTCCTCTCCTTCTCTCCCCCTCCCCTCTCTCCCCTCTCTTCCTCTCTCTCTCCTCTCTCTCTCTCTCCTCTCTCTCTATATATATAATATTATAAATTTATATATATTATATATATTTATATACATTTTTTGTGTTTTGTGTGTGTGGTTGTATGTGTGTGGTATTTTATATATTATATATATTATATATAATATAAATATAATATATTAATTATTTATATTATCCCTTTTATATTTTATTTTATTTTGGTATAAATTTAAAATATTATATATTTTAATTTATTAATATATTTTTTATATATTTTAAATAAAGTGTGATATATATGTTGTTTTATCTCTTTTATCTATATTAATAATTAGAATTAGATGAGAGCCAAATAAAAGGAAATATAAAAGTAGAGATACAAAAATATATATATACAAATCTACATACATATATAATATATTTAAAATATATAATATTAATAATTTATATATATGGTTTATATAATTATATATTATATTATTTAATATATTATATATATTTATATGAAATTTTTATATATTATATTAATATTATATATAAAATATTTAAATATAATTTTCATATGCCATACTTTTTTAAATTATACACCTCTAACTGTCACCTTTTGTCTATCTATTATATCTTCCATCTATAATAAAAAAAAAAAAAATACATAAAATAATATATAATATATATATTTTAATATAATATATTATATAATATATTTTGTGTGTGTTTTTTTTGTATGTGTGTGTGTGTGGTGTTTTTGGTGTTGTGTGTGTATGTGTTGTGTATGTGTGTGGGTGTGTGTGTGTGTGTGTGTGTGGTGTGTGGTGTTGTTTGTGTGTTTTTGGTGGTGTGTGGGTGTGTGTGTGTGTGTATGGTGTGTGTGGTTGTATGTAGTGTGATGTGTTTGTGTTTTGTAATTATATAATATATATTATATATATATATATATCTATATATTTTTATATTTTTACATACATCTAATATATATATATCTATTTTTTTTTATAATATTATAATATTATATATATATATTACATATACTTTATATGAATATTATTAATATATAATATTTTTATATTATTGTGTGTGTGTTGTGTGTTGTGTGGTTGTGTTGTTTTGGGGTGTGTGTGTGTGTGGCGTGTGTGTATAGATTAAATATAATATAAGATATACTGTTAAAAATTCTTTAAAATTCTAATATATATTATATATTATTATTTTTATATTATATAATTAATATTATAATATTGTTACTACATACTACATACAATATATTATTATTTATATAGTTATATATATTTATATTATAAATTATTATATTTTATTATTAAATATTTTTTGTGTGTACTATATAAAATCATATTTATTAAAAACATAATATTTTAATATATAATTATTTTTTATTATTTAAATTTTATATAATATATATTACACCATATGACCGCCGCGAAATCCAGGGGTTTAAGCATTGCACTCCGACCTCGGATCAGGGTCGATTTTTTGCCGGGGCAGCGTAAAAATACCTCGCTTTGACTCTGGCTCGAGCTCGATCTCACACGGAAAACACATTTCGCCTTGAAACCCAAAACAGCAGGGGCCGGGAAAATCGCCCCCTTGGCACAAGAGTTAACCCGCCGCGAGTTTGATACTGCTAAATTTAACCCCTCAAAAGCGAACACGGGAGGCCTATGTCCTGCTGAAATGAAAGGGTGTTCAAAAAAAAAAAAAAAAAAGAAAAAAAAAAGAAAAAAAAAAAGAAGATAAAACAAAAAGAATTTTTATACACATACAACCCCCACACAAATCAACCCCACACACATTATGTTTCCTTGTTTCTGTATGTGTTTTATTTTTTTTTTTTTTTTTATTCCCCCCACAAAAGTTTGGGGTGTAATTTTTAAAATATATATATATTTTTTTTAAAATATATTATATATTTAAAGTATATATATTTTTTATAATTATTTTATTTTTATATATTTTTTTTTTTATTTTTTTTTTTTTTTTTATAAATTTGTTTTTATATGTTTTCATATATTTTATAAAAA